>NW_005353838.1:10661694-10671528 GCF_000412655.1 Myotis brandtii | reverse complement strand
GAAACTCCTGCTTTGTGGGGATGAAAAAAAGCACAGCGAAATGAGAACAGCACAGAATTGGTTGGACGCTCAATGTTGAATCAACCTAATCACTTGCTACCAATGTGATTTAGGAAATATTTGTAATAATTAAATAGTCTGTGTTAGACATTTGATTGGCATGCTATGTACATTATCTCATTAAATATTTGAAGCAACCACTAAGAATTTTTACCCCTAATTTTATAGATAGATGACTGAAGCTAAAGAACTTAAATAATTTGCTTAAGGTTTTGGTCATGTCATTTGTAACTTAAAGAGAATCACAATAAGGATGATCTCAAGGTATATTGTGAGGATTTGAGATAATTAGGTGAAGGTAGATTGTAAATAGAAAATAATTATACAAATGTTTTTATGCTTTGATAATAACTAAAACCTTGTAAATATTTTGCATATGCTTAAGTAATTTTATCTAAAAAAATAAAATGGTTTCTAGATTTAGTTAATATGGAGGTATTTTAGAAAGTGGGCATGTATCAGGGCTCAAAAATTATATAATTAAGTATAAACTGTAGACAGCAGATTAAAAACCTTGGAATTTGGCTTAACATGCTGAGATTTTTAATATGATGAACTAAAAATTGTGCAAAGTTTGGAGGAAACAAAAAAGTGTTTCTTGATCAATTTGAATGAATGTTTTAAATGTAGAGAAAGTTTCCATGCAAGAACAATTGTAAAAGAAGTATAATAAGCAGATAATTGACCTAAAAATAGTCAAACTTACTGTGAGGTTACTGTAATCAAAAACAGTATGCTATTGGTAAGTAAATAGAAAATACACCAGGGGAGCAGAACAGAGTCCAGAAATAGATTCAGATATTCAGGAAACTCAATTTTCAATCAAAGTGACCTTTCAGTTCAGCAGGGAAAGGATATTTTACTTGATAAAGAATAAAGGCCCGATTAGTTGCCCTTTTGGAAGAAAACAAATATTAACCTCTGCCTCACACCATTTATAAAATAAATCTCAGCTTGACTAAAGAGCTAAATTAAAAAATAAAAATCAAAACAATGAGAAGAAAGGCCTTTAAAGGCTTTTGTGAAGGAGAGCCTTTATAAATATATCTACAGATTCAACAATCTAACAATAAAATTTATGTATGGCCAAAGCAAGGTCATGGCTAAGCCAAACAGGCATTTGTGAATGCATTTTACAGTTTAAAATGTTTAAAAGTGTTAAAACAGATATACAGTGTCTGCAATGTGAACATACAAGCCTAGAAGCAGTACATAACCTGCATAACTGTGCATGCTGAGGCTGGTAAAACCCCGTAAAGAAGCAAAATGCAAACAGTAGATGTGAGGGAAATGTCTGCAACACTTAGGACAAAGAACTAATGTACCAAGTGTATTAAAAAACTTGTACAAATTAATTTTAAAAGGAAAAAGAAGCAACACAAATGAAAAAAAAATGACAGAAGACAAGCATTTCACACAAGAGGCAATTGAAATGTCCAATAAATATATGAACAAAATTCTAGATATTTTCCAATGTTTATTATAAAGATATTGGCAAACACTAATATGAAGCCTTGAACAAAAAGCTCAGTTAAAAAAAAATCATACTTAGCTAACAAATAGAAAAAGTGTTCTGTCCCAGGCTTAACTCCAAGTTTGCACAACATGAACTCACAGGACAGGCCACATGTGATTTGGGGGGCATAGAACAACCTCACCATATTTTAGATCTAAGCCTAAGGGTCACTGAGAATCACAGAGCTTCCCTGATTCCATGGAGTACTTTGAGTTCTGAAAGTTCATTAATAACAATCCCAATTACTTAGCCCCCATAATTTGCTTTAGAATAATTAAGAAATAAAAATATCAGTTTTTATAGAGAAAATCATGATTATCCAAGATAGATTGCTTCCTAAAAAATATTTCATTGAATAAGGTGCACTGTATCTAGCTGTGACCAGGTGATTATTTTTTATTGTAAGAGCAGAAATAGCACTTTCCTATAATGACTCCACTTACATAGATTTTCACAGTTATGGGCTTACCTGCAACCCACTGCTAAGCACTCACATCATGCTAATCATGTCTTTCACTCTTTTGAATTAAACCCAATTTACTGGGTACAGCAAGAACAAGGCACAGGTTGAAACTAAGAAGTACATGTCACTTTGCTTTTCTTCAATTAGTGTAGACCCAAGTGATTTTAAACCAGTCTTCGTTATATTTCTAAGGCAGTCACTTTCAAAATAGAGACATGTTCCCCTAGATCTCCCTTTAGTTGATTGCAACTTTGTTTATAAAATGTAAATTGCTTTCAACCAAAAAAAAAAAAAAAAAAAAGCCTTCTTCAAGAAAGTGATTGACATTTCTTCATTAAATTGGTTAATATTGTAATGTTCTGTTGAGTTACTCTGTAATTTAGAGCGGGTATCAACTGTACCTTCAGCCTTAATTAGAATAATTGTTTCACTCATTATCAGTATAAGTTAAATACCATACAGGTGCCAGAATACTTTTTAAAATTAAATTTATTGGGGTGACATTGGTCACTATGAACACATGAGTTTCAGGTGTGGGCTTCTATGTTACAAGATCTGTATATTGCACCTTGAGCCCACCACCCAAAGTCAAATCTTCCGTTACCATATATTTGGACCCTCGTCTCCTCCCACCTCCAGAATACTTTTATAAACATTTTCCCATATGAAGTACTAGTTAAATGCAATGATGAGGCAATACTACCACCTAGAGGGGAAAGTGAATACACCTTACTGAGTAAGAATTAAATTATGAAAACTTTATCTTAAAATAGTTAACTAACCAACCCTTACAATTGTTGACATAGATCAGAAACTGCCCCTTTTTTGTCTATAAATGCCAGGATTTAGCACCAAGATTCTTCAACAAATGCTATTGCACTTTGGACACACACAAAAAGCAATGCAAACTATTTTGGAAGAAGCCACTTTATCAATTTAATAAAAGAAAAATCATAGAATCCTTGGGTTTCAAATTAGCCAGTTGCCACCGTAACTACAAGGATATTTAAAAGAAGTCCAGGGCACAATACAATGAGGCTGAGGGCAGCAAATACAGAGACAATTTAAAAGAGCAAGCCACACACTTTGACTAGAGCAGCAATTTCCAAAGTGCATCGCACAGCCTACACCCCAAAAAGTTCTGAAAAAGCACCTCCTGCCAGAAGATTTACAAGGCATAAGGGCATGGTGCAGGCTGTGGGAAGTGCCACAGGAAAATAAAAAAGGTCTAACTTGTTTAGCCTAGCTTTCCTGAAACACCTTTGCTTTTACTTAGCTCAAAATAAATGTGACACTTGATTGATGGCTGAGAAGTACTATAAATCCAGGATAATTTCCCACCTCATTCTGTTATAGTTTAAAATCGCTCTAGCTTTCTTTGATATCCTCTCTTGGGTGATGTTTGCATCTTCATCCTGGTTTGTTATTGTAACTTTTTATATAAGGTGTATTAATGCATTTGACTGCAGAAACCTTTCTTTGTTCAACATGCACTGTGTTTGCTCACCCCGCCCCCAGAGTCGGGAGTACCGAGAAACAGAGAGTTGTGAGTGCCATATTCGCCAGGGCCTTTCTTTGGCTGTAGTTCAAGGAAGCCCCTTCTGCTGTTGTCACATTTTAAAATGTGAGAGAGTGAAGCTGGGCACGAAACTCTTTAGCTTCGAATTAAGTCTGGTTCTCAAGTTACAGCAAGAGTAAGGCTTGGGGAGACTTAAGACAGATTACATTCAAGGACATTATTTGCCTCGGAATAGATGACGGAGGCACACAGTTTTAAACTCTGCATTCAATTAAACATGTCCAGATCTTCCTGCCATTATTCAAATACAATGAGCAGAGAGGAGCTCCTTGTCTTGGGTGTTTTACTTCTGCCGCTTGGTTCTCAGGTCCGTGTCCCCGGCCGGGAGGATCTCCGCGTCCATCTCCACGTCCCCCATCAGATCTGTGAAGTCCCCATCACCCGTGCGTAAGACTCAGACACCCGCCATGGGCCAAGGCCCCGAGGTGCCTCCCCCGTGGAAGCAAGAGGGCTACGTGGCCTCATCGGAGTCTGAGATGAGAGAAACGATGGTGACCAGTGCTACTCAGATCCGGACAGAAGAGAGATGGGAGGGGAGATACGGGGTCCAGGAGCAAACCACCATCAGTGGAGCTGCGGGCGCTGCCTTCGCGGCAGGGGCTGCCGCTGCTGCAGCTAAAGAGGTACCGTGGGAGCCGTCTTGTTTCCTTTCGCGTTTTCGTTTCTCCAACCAGAATCCCGCCAGGAAAGTCACATCCGTGTAGGTCGTGCATAGGAACATAAGAATATATAGAAACTGAAGACCAAATTTGGCTCTTGCTTTGTAAAGGTATTTTTAATTGGGACAAAGGCTCTCATCTGTGAGGTTGACATAAAACATAGATTTTTAACAACCTACATCCTACTTCTCTTGGCAATGAGAAGTGCTTACGCACGCGTGTATTTTATTCTAGGTAGCTCAGTTTCCAGGACACGTTTGTGTTTTCTGCGGGGCATATCATTTTTAAAAGTAACATGCTTGGTCACTTCCAATCCAGGTGAAACAAGAAACTGACAAAAGTGCAGCTGTTGCAACTGTCGTTGCTGCGGTTGACATGGCCAGAGTGCGAGAACCAGGTATCAGCGCTGTAGAGCAGACTGCTCAGAGGACAACCACGACTGCTATGCACATCCCACCTGCTCAAGATCAGGTAAGCGAGCGGCCGGCCAGACTGGGCGTGGCTTTGCTCGCAGAGATCGGGGATGAGTCAATGCCCAACTCTCTCTGAGGGTAACAGTGAGCCCAACATGGCCCCGACTTCCAGGACTTGCTTAGCAAAAGGTTGTCTGAGATACCGAAGGTGTGCAAGATATAAAACCCACAAGTACCTGGTCTTTGTCACGCAGGTAGGCAGTCAGGAGTTAATTATCAGAAAGTCAACACGGAGGTCAGACAGGTATTCGAAGTATCACTGTGCTCCTGGGGCAAGGTGGGCACAGGGTCGCCTGGAATGTCAGCTAAACAAGGCAGGTGGGGATGCGCCCATTCAGTGCGGCGGGACCAGGCCAGTCAATCAGGAGTCCAGATGCTCCAAGAGCCAGGCATGGAAACCATTATTTCAGGGCAGACATTCCTTTTCTCTAAGCTTCCCCCAAAGACTTTGCTTTTACTTTCCTCAAAATAAACGTGACACTTGATTCACGGCTGAAAAGTGTTATAAATCCAGGATAATTTCCCACCTCATTTTTGAATAGATTTTCTGCGATCATTTAAAATCACACTGGCTTTCCTCCTTATCCTCTCCTGCATGACGTTTATCTCTTGATCCTGATTTATTGTTGTAACGTTTTGTACAAGGTGTATGAGAGCATGTCCCCTTCTCTCCCCTGTGAAATCAGATGAGAAAGGAAGCAGAGACGTCTGCTGTAACTAAGGCAGTAATGGCTGCCGACAAAGCCAAGGAACAAGAATTAAAATCAAGAACCAGAGAAATAATTACGACAAAACAAGAGCAGGTGCACGTAACTCACGAACAGGTGAGAATGGTTTTTGACCCCATAACAAAGAAACAGAATTTTCGGAGGATGAGGCCCAGAAATCAGGATTTTAAAAAGATTCCCAGGTGATTCTAATGTGCAGCCAAGATTGAGAACCACTGCTCTAACTACATATGTGACTGAGGGAGGTGAAACCAGGAAGAAGAAAAGTAGGAACAGGGAAAGGTGGAAAAGAACACTGAACACACATTACTTTGGAAATAAGTTAATATCTGCTCCCTTACTCTTTAGGAGAACATTTGAATGTGGATTTGAAGTGAGATGAACAGCATGGCCTTCATGGGTCAAGTGTCCAGAAAAAAGTAAAAAAGACAGGCCCATGATTGGAGGCATCCAGGGACAGATTAGATAAGGCCAACTGGTAGGGCTTTTGGCCCTTGGAGCCAATTGTCAGCTAGGTGGTTTGAGAAAATGAATTTTTAAGTTTATTTTAACCCCAAGATACTGAATATTAGTGATGATGTCTGAGACTGGCAAAGAGACAATTGGGGAAAACTGTCCCTTACCCCCACCCCAATACACATGCCTTCGGCATCCAGAGCCAACATGGCATCCTTGAGGGGATTAAGAATTTGGAAAACATTTTGCAAAACTTTTCTCCCCATAATGTCTCAATTAAAAAAAATCTAGATATTTAAAACCATTGTAGTATTTAGGAAAATTTTCAAGGCAAAAATATTGTACAAATGCAGATTGTAAATTGTTCACACTTGATTTCCCATATATAAAATAACAGGGTCACACAACATTACTTGTAAAGCCTTTACTCTGTTATCTTATGCTCTAAGATCATCTTTAGATGAAAGGAGTAGCATGGAATAATATAGCCGTGTATCCATTTATAAAAACTGGAAGTCTTTTCAAAGAAAGCAAACAGTGTTGAATCCAACTTTTTTTCTCTCTAAGCAGTATAACTATGGTTCAGACAGAAAAAGAGTATGGTCATATTAATGAAAATGAGATGATTTATTTAATTTAGTAGTAGCTCCAGAAAAATGATTTCACTTCTCTTTTCAAATTCCTATTTTGTTATATTTAATAAAAATTATGTCACTTCCATTAGAGATCAGGAGACAATAAGGTTTTGTTTTTATTATTGATTTCAGATAAGAAAAGAAACTGAAAAAGCATTTGTACCAAAAGTAGTAATTTCCACAACAACAGCCAAAGAACATGAAACTAGAATTTCTGGAGAAATTACTACAAAACAAGAACAAATAACTCAAGAAACAGTAAGTTTGATTTTCTAAATACCTGTAGTTCATTGACAAATACATTTCAGTCAACTACATGAACTCTATAACCAAAACCTCTAAAAGAAGGCGTCTTTTGCGTGCATTTTCTTTTTGTCATTTCTCTATGTCTAGTATTGAAACTCTTTCATGATGGAAATTCTGTTCTCATTGCACAGTTTTCCGCTCAATTGATCTTTTTTGGGGAGATTATTTATTAGAACATTTGGGGGCACATCTATAGCATTTCTAGAGCGTACTTAGAAGATAGCTATCACCCCCAGACCAGTTACCCAGTTGTACACTCAGTTTTTTCATGCACAGCCTGATCCCTCAGTCACTTCGATTGTAACACAAAAACTTCATAGTTGTAGGACACATGCTTGTACACACACACACCAGTCATGAACACGCCAACTGAATATCACAAGAAAGCGAGCAAATGCTGGACATCAAGACCAGTGCTGCTTCAAGAAAGAGCTCTCATCATGGACTGATTACCAATGACCTAGAAGTATTTTGTCTCTGCTTTTGTGTCATTCTACCATGTGGCAACAACCTCAGTGTCACCAAGATGCACTTCTCTCCCACGTGTGAAATCAAACCTTAAAGTGCCAGAAAAGAGGCATCTACTTTGAATTCTTTCATGTTCTGGGAATTGCTTGGGCTTACCTCAACAACCTCAGTGTCACCAAGATGCACTTCTCTCCCATGTGTGAAATTAAACCTTAAAGTGCCAGAAAGAGGCATCTACTTTGGATTCTTTCATGTTCTGGGGATTGCCTGGGCTCACCGTTCTTGATCTCAAGCTCTTTGCTGATCCCAGAACTACTTTTTTGAAAAAAGTCCAGCTAAGAACCTTTTTAATGTGTTTTAATGCTTAAAAGGCTGGCTACCAGCTGTGGGATTGCTTTCTCCTTATAAATAGAACCTGAGAGACTTTGAATGCATATCAAGGGCACAGAAATCCCCATTGCCATCACAGTGCTGGTGACTGGCAGGTTCAGCTGCCTATAGTTTTCCAGGCATTTGCCATGGGCCGCTCACTGCAGTCCATAACATGTCAGCCCTTCTCAAAGACCAGATCTTTTCAGTAACAGGACAGTTTGCTAGAGGGCAGGTAGGAAATAAAGGAACCCATTCCTCAGAAAAACAAAAGTCTGTGTTTTAAATACAAGTGAGGACCTTTGAAATGGAAACGTGATATTTTCTGCCCCAAATGTTGCAAGATATCTTGCCATTTCTTTAGCGCCTTTCAAAACTCAAATCTTTATTTTACTCTGAAAATCAGATAAGACAGACAGCTGAGACAACCGCTGCATCCATGGTGGTACTTGCCACTGCAAAGGCCACAAAACTAGAAACAGTTTTGGCAGCTCAAGAGGAAATTGCCACACAGCAGCAAGATCAAATGCATGTAACTCATGAAAAGGTGATGACTTCCTGCCTGTGTTAAATTCACTCTTGTATCATCTTTTGCAAGCCACCTGCATTTTCATCATGGATCGTAATCACCACTTTTTCACCTTGTCGTTGTCTTATAACTCAAGTAGAAAAACTTCACAATCTCTATGCCATCTATCTAGCATTCACTGCCACTTTTCATTCCTAACCTTCACACTTTCTTTGGATTGTTACTAACATGATATTATAATTCACTTTAATATCTTCCCATTGAAGTAGACTACACGTTTGCTGATAACATGCAAAAGTATGTGTTATTCATGGATGAGTCTGCTGAAATTTTCCATAGATTATATTAAGAATAATGTGAGAAAGAGAAATGCATCCCTTATTCTTTTGTTGCTAATCACATTTTTTTCTTTTAGACTGAACTCTTTTGTTGTTAATATTTTTACCAATGATGCAGTTTGAATGATCAAAGCACCTCAAATGATATATTTAAGTATGATTAAAATGTCCTTGACTAGGAAGAAATTTTGCTTCCTTTCTCAGTTTTGACTTCAGTTTCTATTATTAGAGGATGTATGAAATTCAATGACCATTTTCTCATTTTTTTATCATATGACCAGATAAAGAAAGAAACTAGAAAAACAGTGGTACCTAAAGTTATAGTTGCCACACCCAAAGTCAAAGAACAAGATTTAGTGTCAAGAAGTAGAGAAGGCATCACTACCAAGAGAGAGCAAATTCAAATAACTCAGGAAAAGGTGAATATAGATATTTGAAATGGGAAAGGTTTATCTTTAGACTGATTTCTAGTAAATAATAACTTTGATGTGATATGAATTATTAATCTTTATTTTCCTTTTTGGATCCCAAATTAAAAACAAAATGGTAACTGTGTGATGGCTTACCATTAATTTTATTTGCACATTTGATTTTCATCTATCTGTAACATTTACAATTCATTTTATTCACCACTATTCTTTGCATGAAGAAGCAATATATAGAGTCATCTGGAGTGTTTTATAGTTAATATTTCTAAATTTTGTGATTCCCACTCAGTGTGTGCAAATATTGCCAAGTGAAAGCTAACTTCTCTTAACCCTGAATAACTAGGAGGGGTGGACGGGTCATACCATGTGTGTCTGAACTTCTGTACAATTTGAACCTTGATTTTACTGTAATAATCAGATGAGAAAGGAAGCTGAGAAAACCGCCTTGTCTACAATAGCAGTTGCTACTGCTAAAGCCAAAGAACAAGAAACAATACTGAGAACTAGAGAAGGAATGGCTACTAGACAAGAACAAATCCAAGTTACTCATGGAAAGGTGACTATTCCAAGTGTGAAATCCCCTATTATAATACATTAATATCAAATCTCAGAATTTCTTATGTATGAGACACTATTAACCTAATTTATTTTTAGATGATTAAACTATTAGAAACTAAAAAGCCGAATTATTTATTATTGTTAATATTACTACATTATTATTTCCCCACTGATCTCTTCACTATTATTTTCCATTTTTTATTATTAACATCTAGCAATTCTCCAGAAGTTGATGATTGAAATTGCATGCAGGCCAATTTTAATATACT
>NW_005353838.1:10567415-10661643 GCF_000412655.1 Myotis brandtii | reverse complement strand
ATATATATATATATATGATGAATCTTACTGACTGTCAAGAAGATGTATGTTTTGAAGGGGTCATAAATTCAGTATATTACTTTGTAGAGTGTGGACTTATTTCAGAAAATTACCGTCGTTTTCTTCATGTGAAACATTATATTTTTTCCCTCTGTAAATATCAGCTGAGAAAAGAAGCTGAGAAAATGATAGTGCCTGCTGTAGTAGTTCCCACTAAAGCTAAATAAGATGTAATATTAAAATCTAGAGAAGAAATTATCCAACCAGAATAAATGCACATAAGCCATGAAAATGTTATTTGTAGCTATGAAATTTCTGTGAATTAACTTATTTCCCATGACTCATTTACCCCACATGAGCTAGTTACCTAATTTTATTCTTTATTGTTAATACAGTGTTTAGAAATCAGCAACTAAAGTTTTTCAATTTCTTTAGCATCATGGTTGAGTCCTGTCTGTATTTCCCTCAGTTTTGTTTTCTATCTCTACATATTTGGATGTTTTTTTTCCTAAAACATGACTTAAAATTAGCTTTTTAAACAGTTATCCAAGACTAATATTATATGCCATATCAGCCTTTCAGAAGCCTCATAGATGATAGAAATTCCAATAGGTAACATACTTCATGAGTGACGATATTTGAATTTTTGTTATTTCTGAGTCACATAAATTTGACTATCTTACTCTTGTTGTTAAAAAATAGCTAATAATGGAAGCTGAAAAAGTGTCTAGACCCAAAGTAATTATTACCACTGCAAAACCTACTGAACCAGACACATTGCCAAGGACTAGAGAAGGATTTGCTACTAAGCACGAACAAATACATCTTCTTCGTGAAGAGATGAAAACTGATGCTGTGGAGGTGAAAAGCATTGTTTCATCCCATTTCATCATCAGCTCTCATAACCTTTCATCTGTCATGAGTTGTTGTGGTCCTGGTGTTCCATTTAACAAAACATTAGAGATGAGATCCAGTGCAGTTCCTCCGTGGAACAGTTAGCCTTTCCATTTGTGAAAAGCCAGATTAAATAACACTTCTCTTTGTGTCTCCTAAATTAATTCTCACTATTTAACTGGTATGATTTGGGGTCTTTGGTTCAATGAGTGATGTTAGGATCCACTAAGAAACAAAAGCAGCTACAAGCATAGAGTATGCATTTTTAGTTGTCCACCAATGGCATATGTACAAGGACTTGGTGTACATTAACTCTAGAAAAAAATACATAGGTGCTTCCCTAATTTAAGATATCGTACTATAATTAAGATTCCTTTTATATGTGTGTAAGTTTTATAACAAGATCTGTTTATTTCAGTTGGCAAAAGATCATTTCTTTGAGTCTACTTTCTCATTTTTAAAACTAAAACGCAACCTGATCACTTTGTAGATTGGTTGAAAGGTTCAAATGAGATATAATGTAAATGCAATCACTCTACGAGCAAAGTTATAGATATAAGATAATATAAACATTATATATTATCTGTTGAAGATGTTAACATTTCAAACATCTGCAAAATTAAGGTCAACTAATGGCCTATACGGTTCAAAGAAAAAAGAAATAAGCAGATGAACAAACTTCACCTAAATCTCACATATATTTTACAGTTTCTTCTAAAATGCAATCTAGATTGAAGATGGTATTTGTAATTCTTCAAGGCAGGTTAATTAGAGTGTATCTTCCTAGAAGGAAGCACTAGATAAAGCACTAGATCACAAACAGCTCAATTCCATCTCAAAGAAACCCTCATTTTTATCTTAAATGGCTCAGATAACAATTTTAACAGTTATACAGGTAGCATACTCAGAAAACATTTCAGATGCAATCTAGATTCTATTCACAGCAGTAGAAAAGAAAACTGGCCATGAATAAAATATTCCAGCATTACTTTGAAAGAGCACTGATGGACATGGCAATGTGATTTTTACAATATGCTTTTTCCAAGTATTGCATAGAATCCATCTTTAAAAGAGAAACCCCCGTCCTGGCCGGTGTGGCTTAGTTGGTTGAGCATCTTCCCGTACACCAAAAGGTTGCCAGTTCAATTCCTGGTTAGGACACTTGCCTGGTTTGCCAGGCTGGATCCCCAGTAGGGGGCATGCAAGAGGCAGCTGATCAACGTTTCGCTATCACATGGATGTTTTTCTCTCTCTCCCTCTCTCTTTAAAAATCAATACAAAAATCTTTTAAAAAAAGAGAAACTCCTTTGCAAACTGTGTTCCCATTTATGTTAATCAAATTCATCGAAATGAGAAAACATCATTTGTTTCCTTCTTCCTGTTAATTCCCAGAAATAATGAAAGTAAATTGAACTTCTATAGGAAAATTTGTTCTCTTGAATACAAATATAACACTTTTTCATGTTTATCACAATATCTTCGTTTGTGTTTTAAGAGAGATATTTTCTTATAGATTAAAAAATTATCATCCCTGCAGAATCATAAGTAAATTAATGTGCTTTTCTGTGTGTTCGTGAGCTTTCATGTTATCTCAGATCTGCATGCACTGTACAACTTTGCGGCAACTGATTTCTCTGGGTGGCATTGGAGTACACTTTTGTCATCACTGTCATTGTGTCAACAACACAAGACTAAATGGTTGAGAAGATAACAAAAAGAATCAATGAAGATAACCAGCCCCAAAGTTCTGATTTCTCAAGGGCTAATTGACTGCCTCAGACATAATGCTTGACAAACTCAAAATCTTCTTACTATTGTATATACATGTTGTGTTGTCCTATGTTGTGTGTGATGTAATGTCTAGTCTAAATAAGCAGTTGTATACAGAGTATATCTAACTAGATGTCCATACATTATAATAATCAGTGAATACTAAGTTCTTAAGTGCATTTATGAGTTATATTTCTAGAGGCATTAACATAGCTATATAACATGGGTGCCCTCTGACTATCATGCCGTTAGGCATTCATCTGCTCTCCTAGGAGGAGAAGGCCCAGCCTGACTTTGACATGACTGTGTTTAATTATGGAAACCTTGTTTCCAGGTGGACGCTGGGAAAAGGGCAGAAGCTGTAGCAACAGTTGTTGCTGCAGTCGACCAGGCCCGTGTCAGAGAGCCCAGAGAGCCTGGGCATCTTGAAGAATCGTATGCTCAGCAGACTACATTAGAGTATGGCTATAAGGAGCATGTTTCTGCCACAAAGATAGCTGAGCAACCCCAGCGTCCGGCCTCAGAACCCCAGGTTGTCTCTAAAGCAGTCAAGCCTAGAGTGATCCAAGCTCCTTCTGAGACTCATATCACAACTACTGATCAAATGGGAATGCATATATCATCACAGGTGAGTCTGAACTTGCTGCTTTTTAATACCGTGGGAAAGCAAGTGTCACCTCTGTGATCATCTGGCAAACGGTGCTATCACTGAGTTTCATTTCACTGCAGATCAAGCAAACTACAGATGTAACAACTGAAAGATTAGTCCATGTGGATAAACGCCCCCGCACCGCAAGCCCTCACTTTACTGTTTCAAAGATTTCTGTTCCTAAAACAGAACATGGATATGAGGTAAGAAGTTAACAAGCATGAGGAAGAAATGTTTGGCTCAAAGGAACTAAGTATCTAATGTGTGATATAGAGTTATCTTTGGTATAGGCCAGTGGTCGGCAAACCGCGGCTTGCAAGCCACATGCGGCTCTTTGGCCCCTTGAGTGTGGCTCTTCCACAAAATACCACGTGCCGGCACGTACAGTGTGATTGAAACTTCGTGGCCCATGCGCAGAAGTCGGTTTTCGGCCTGCGCGAGTCTATTTTGAAGAAGTGGCGTTAGAAGAAGTGGGGGGTGTTGGGCGACAAGAGATGCAGTGCAGGCAGGCCGCTGGATACGCAGCGCGGGGGGTACGCTTAAATTGTAAGGAATTTAATTTTATCAATAAATAATATTGTTATTAAGTATGATATCAAGTTTTATTCAATGTACCTATAGTTTAACTAAGACTTAAAACTTTAAGTAAAGTTTATTAAGTTAATTTTAGGGCACGTTGTGGAGTGAAAGAAGATGTAGTGTTGAGGATTGAGAAAGGTATATTGAGATGGTTTGGGCATATAGAGAGGATGAACGAAGGAGATAGATGAAACAAGTATGCAAGACGAGTGTGGATGGGAGAGTTGGAAGGGGTCAACCTCAGCGGTGGCTCTTCCTAAGCCTTAGGAGTACCCTAATTAAGTTAATAACAATGTACCTACTTATATAGTTTAAGTTTTAAAAATTTGGCTCTCAAAAGAAATTTCAATCGTTGTACTGTTGATATTTGGCTCTGTTGACTAAAGAGTTTGTCGACCACGGGTATAGGCCAATGTGGCCTCTTTTTGTTAGTGTCCGTTTGCATTCAGAGTGGACTCAGAGCCCCTAAAGTTTGGTTTCTGACACTTGCCCTGCAGGGTGAGCCTGGAGTAGCAGGTGGTTATCTCACCACTCTGAAGAGACAAAAATTCATGCAGGCTTCTCTTTGTTTCACATTCTGTAATTATACTATTTACTTTTCCTTATGTTATGAGACATTTCAGAGTAACTTAACTGAGAATGTATATAAATACTAAAGACAGATATTGAGAAATCATATAGTTGTATCCTCAGTATAACAATATGAAGAGGTGGTATTGTGTGGTGGTTGGATTGGATTGTGGAGTCAAACAGCCCTGAATTTAGTGTCCTGGCTCTGCCCCTTCTACGCTCTGTCATCGGGGCAACTTAATACATGGAAAACCCTTCACAAGGGGACAGCACATACTAACCCTCAACATTTGTAAACTCTTGTTCTTATTGTACACATCCAAGACATAGAATCCAAAGCCTGTATGCTTTCAAAGAATTGTAAGGTACATTTGATACCTATATTTGGGATAGTCCCAAATTACTATTGAAATCAAATAATCACAGAAAGCAACAGAATAAAAACAGTAAGGAAGCCTTAAATTACTTCTCTGATTGTCTACATTTTCACCTTTCAAATAGATTTGTGGCTGAAACATAAATGTGCTATTGTAAAGTAGTTCTTAGGAATTTACCAAGTATTTTAATAATTTCTTGACTTTGAATAGCTCACTGTGGTATTTTCAAATGCAGCATTGGGATGATTGAGTGAAAATTCTTGACTAAGCTTTAGAAGACCCTCAGTTCCTTTATGATAAGAATGTAAAATAGGGAGTTCTTAGTACAACTCTTTAAGAAAGATATTTTCAATATATTTCACAAAGTGGCAGGAATGACAATGAGCTTTATAACTGGCTTATCTCTAACTGACTTTTCACTCATTCTAAAGTGATAATAGGAGCATTAAAAAAAATGGACCAAAAAAAAATAGACTGAGACTCACAACAGAAATCCTAGTGGCAACGCACTTCTAAATGATGACTTGGATGACAGTTAAGTGACTTTATTTTCTGACTTCATTTCTATTTAAGGCATCAATAGCCGGTAGCGCTATTGCTACTTTACAAAAAGAGTTGTCAGCCACATCTTCTTCTCAGAAGATTACCAAATCCGTGAAGGCACCCACTGTGAAGCCTGGTGAGACCAGAGTGAGAGTGGAGCCCACCCCCTCACCCCAGTTCCCCTTCGCTGACATACCAGAGACTTACAAGAGTCAAGCTGGCATTGAAGTGAAGAAGGAAGTAGGGGTGAGCATCACTGGTAGCACAGTCCGCGAAGAGCGCTTCGAAGTACTTCATGGGCGTGAGGCCAAGGTTGGTCCCCGGATTGCATGCTGTTTCTCACACATCCCTATGAATCACTGCTACACACTCAGCAGTTTGCACTACAGAAGTAGTCAGCCGGGCGTCTTGCCTTCCTCCTTTACTATATTCAAACTTAATTTTAGTGGGACAGAGCTCTTTTTCTCAACTTATTTTTATAATTTTGCATGAGCTAAGTGTTTGTGAGATTTCCCTGGTTTCATGGGCATTTTGTAAATATCCTTTGTAAAAATCATAGGTAACAGAAACAGCAAGAGTACCTGCACCTGCTGAAATCCCCGTCACTCCACCAACTTTGGTCTCGGTGAGTAAAGAAGCTGATTGTGTTGGACCATGTGCATATCTGGGCACATCATTTTAAAATGTGCAAAGAGCAGTTTCTCAAACTGGAAAATGGCATTAGTGAGTTTACAAATGCTAGGTTTAAGACCATACTCTATTTGGAGAGAGAAAGGGAGATTCTGTGTGGCAACCATGGATCATGTAGTCAACAGATTTAGTGAATTTCTATTACGTGTAAGGCATTAGAGAAAAGTATGGAGATATATAAAGAGAGATTCTGAAGGATTCAGCCTTCTGAAACCTTTGCCTGACTATCAGGGAAAATGTTCAAAACAAGCAAGATAAAATACAGGCAGTGATAAGCACCTCGAGAGAGGGGTGATCACGAGGAAGGAACAAGTACTTAGAACTGGGAAGAGCTTGGAAAGCTTTGTTGAAGAGGCAGCACATGCCGCTGAGCCTTCGGGCTTTATTAAGATCTGAGTATGTGAGAATCACAGAGGGTATGGAGTTACCCCGCTGTGTGGCATTAATACAATTCCACCTTACCAATTCGGAAACACCTTGCATTTATTTCAAATTGGGGATATTCCCATTTCCAAAGGAATCTCTGCTAACATTTCTAGAGTCCTGATCTTAAAAAACCATTTATGGCAATTAGAATGTACTTCAAACCCCCACATAGGCCATAGCATATAGAGATGATTAATGAAAATGCACACTTATCAATATTATATTCTTTCTTTCTCTCTTCAGGGCTTAAAAAATGTGACTGTTATAGAAGGTGAATCCGTCACCTTAGAGTGCCACATCTCTGGATACCCATCCCCGAAAGTGACATGGTACAGGGAAGACTACCAAATAGAAAGTTCCATTGATTTCCAGATAACCTTCCAGAGTGGAATCGCTCGTCTTATGATTCGGGAAGCCTTTGCAGAAGACAGCGGGCGATTTACTTGCAGTGCTGTGAACGAGGCTGGGACCGTCAGCACATCCTGCTACCTTGCTGTGCAGGGTGAGTGGCCATACTCCCATGTCCTTGCACACATGCTGTCACTCACTCATCACTCTTAGCTGACACTTCCTTACACAGTAGGGTCTCTGCACACTTCCCAGTGGTGTCCCATTTTGGAACTGGGGGAGTAGGTTATAGAGTCAACTTAAATTGTTATGCTAAGCAGGGGTCACCAACAAAATGGACTAAGTGCCTGACTTTACCGAGAATCTTCTATCTTTTTCCAGTGTCAGAAGAGTTTGAAAAAGAAACCACAACCGTGACTGAGAAATTTACCACAGAAGAGAAACGGTAAAACATTCTTTTGTTAATGAGCTTTTGTTCTAGTCAACCTTTGAACATCAGGGATTTGAATGTATGGGTTCACTTACACATGGGTGTTTTTCAATAAATACAGTCAGTCCTTGTGTCCGTTAGGTTTCGCATCTGTAGATTCAACCAACTTGAGATCAAAAACAGTACTTTCACATTCCCAACCACAGATTCCCAATGGTGAATTGAAAATGCTATTTTCAATCTGGCTGGTTGAATCTGTGAATTTGAAACCTGTGGATAAGAAAAGCTGAATTTAGAGTCAAAAGAAATACATGGCCCTAGCCAGTTTGCTCAGTGGATAGAGCGTCGGCCTGCAGACTGAAGGGTCCCAAGTTCCATTCCGGTCAAGGGCACATGCCCAGGCTGTGGGCTCTATCCCAAGTAGGGGACATGCAGGAGGCAGCCAATCAATGATTCTCTCTCATCATTGACGTTTCTATCTCTCTCCCTCCCTCTCCTTTCCTCTATGAAATCAATAGAATATATGTTTTTAAAAAAAAGATATACATGAATTGCATGGTGGTGTTGGTGCCCCTAAGCCCCACTTTGTTCAAGAGTCAATATACAGTCTTGATTTTTTTCAGTCCCTTTAGTATTAGAAAATTACAATCCAGAAGCTAATGTGAGGAAATTCTATTCCCAGCTTTATGGAGTCAAGAGATGTGGTAATGACTGACACTAGCATCATGGAAGACCGAGCAGAGCCTGGAGAACCTGCTGCTCCTTTCTTCATTTCAAAACCAGTGGTCCAGAAACTGGTAGAAGGAGGGAGTGTGGTATTTGAATGCCAGGTTGGCGGCAACCCAAAGCCCCATGTCTACTGGAAAAAGTCTGGGGTTCCTCTAACCTCTGGATATAGGTATGTTAATGGCTGAATGGTATAGAGTTCTCTGTGGTTTGCATGATATGTATATGGAGCCTAGAGAGAAGTAGAATATACTTATAGCACCATTCCCTGAAGGTAGGCTCTTCACTATGGAGCCTTCATTGTGTATTTTCACGTTTGTACAAAGTCTTATTGAGAAACAAAGCCATGTGACAAAGTGGATAGAAGATATATTTCTTTATATTCTAGTTTGATTCATTTATAGTGCTAGTGAAATAGAGAAAATGTATATTTTTACAGGTATTTTTACACACACACACACACACACACACACACACACACACACTTTTCCTGAAAGAATGTGAGACAGTTTTTAACCAAAACACATAATTAAGTCACTAAAAGATAAGAGAATAAGGGTCCTGTGATGAAGAAGAAAGATAGTTATACATGAAAAGTAATGCTAATAAATTTGCTACAGTTAAACATATTTGCAGCCACTTATTTCCATATATCTGGTTCTGGTAGTATTATATTATTTATTTTAAAGAGTGTTCATGTCCCTCAGTACTCATGTCCATGGATTTTCCACAATTTTCAGCTATCTGATAGTTGTTTTCTATGGTAGGGCTTCGTCACATGCTTAGGATCATTGAATTTTATAGCACAGATCCACACAAGGGTTATTTTAGTCACATAAGGATTATTATATGACTGAAATTTTTGTTTGTTTATTTCCATAAAGACACAAAGTGATTTACAACAAACAAACCGGTGAGTGCAAACTGGTGATTTCAATGACTTTTGCCGATGATGCTGGAGAGTACACTATTGTTATTCGCAATAAGCATGGAGAAACTTCTGCATCTGCCTCCTTGCTTGGAGAAGGTCAGTGCAACTCTAACTAGTACCTATGTGTATGATAAGAGCACAAACACATGGAGGTAGCAGGGCTGTGTGTTTGTGGAAAGGCCTGTTGCAGTACCCTGGTTCTGATACTGGTTCTGTCTCAATCGCTCCTCTTCTTTGCCTCAGCCATAATACGAAATATTTTTTATTTTTTAGCTTTCTTAATCTTTGTTGTTGAAAGTATTACATATGTTCCCTGTTTCCTCCCATTGCGCCCTTCTAGCC
Organism: Myotis brandtii; assembly: GCF_000412655.1. Classification (NCBI taxonomy): domain Eukaryota; kingdom Metazoa; phylum Chordata; class Mammalia; order Chiroptera; family Vespertilionidae; genus Myotis; species Myotis brandtii. The sequence continues at coordinate 10,652,368 of NW_005353838.1, read as the reverse complement.
CACCACTGCCTCCTGCCCCAGGCCTTCACCACACTATCATCTGTGTCCATGGGTTATGCATCTATGCATACAAGTTCTTTGGTTGATCTCTTCCCACCCACCCATCCCCGCCTTCCCTCTGAGATTCGACAGTCTATTCCATGCTTCTGTGTCTCTGGATCTATTTTTTTCATCAGTTTATGTTGTTCATTAGATTCCACATCTGAGTGAGATCATGTGATACTTATCTTTCTCTGACTGGCTTATTCCACTTAGCATAATACTCTCCAGGCCTCAAAAACCATACTGGTGTTGAACTTCTAAGTTTCTAGTAATATTTTCTATTTGGTGGCATTCATTTGTTGCATATCATGCCTTTGATGATGAAGGGATTCTAAATACAGTTGACTCCCAGACCCAGGCAGATAGATGATATCAGTGAGCACAAGGAAGACAATGGCAAGCTGGAGAGTATATGCCCTGTCTCAAGGGGGCAGTAGTGTCCTGTTTCTAGTGCAGTGGTTCTCAACCTGTGGGTCGCGACCCCTTTGGGGGTTGAATGACTCACAGGGGTCGCCTAAGACCATCGGAAAACACATATATAATTACATATTGTTTTGTGATTAATCACTATGCTTTAATTATGTTCAATTTGTAACAATGAAAATACATCCTGCATATTAGATATTTACATTATGATTCATAACAGTAGCAAAATTACAGTTATGAAGTAGCAACAAAAATAATTTTATGGTTGGGGGTCACCACAACATGAGGAACTGTATTAAAGGGTCGTGGCATTGGGAAGGTTGAGAACCACTGCTCTAGTGTGTTATTGCCAGGTACACTTGTACCAGGCTCCATGTTGCTAGAGTTTCTGATATTTTATAGAAAAGCTGGAAATCATGATTTTCAAAATTTGTAAGTAATTTGAAAAAAAGAAATGTAATAGCATTCAGGCCAAACAAAATGTATGTGTGAATCACCATTATCTTTGTTTAGCTGTTCACGTTTACAGTGGACCATCCCATGCTCTGTCTCATTTGATCTGCCAACACCCCTTAAAAGAAGGTTAGGATATTTATCCCCACTTAGCAGATAAAGCACTCAAGACCCAGGAAGGTAAACTAATTGCCAAAAGGCACACAGGAAATTAGAAAGACCTCCAGGCTACATCCCAAAGGATTGACTGCTAATATGAAATTGTTTCTACAATAGTAGGGGCTGGTTTGACTTGTTTGGTTTAAAACATTCAATCTAATTAATATTTATTGAGTACTTTGATAGTAAAATTTGGAAAATCAGTCTTTTGGTTATCAACTTTTCCTAGTGTGGGGCTTGCCTGAGTGAACAATGGGATGAAGGCTTTTACATAAGAACATTAAAAGGTAACTTATGTTCTTAACTCCTAGCTGATTATGACTCACTGATGAAGTCCCAGCAAGAAATGTTTTATCAGACACAAATGACTGCCTTTGTACAAGAACCTAAAGTTGGAGAAACAGCACCTGGATTTGGATATGCTGACTATGAAAAAGAGTATGAAAAAGAACAGGCCTTAATTAGGAAGAAAATGGCCAAAGATACTGTAATGGTCAGAACTTTTGTAGAAGACCAAGTGAGTATAAAAATAATGACCATGTGAAGCCTTTTATAAATTATACTTTCTTCCCATAATCCCCACCTTTTTTAAAAATAATTTCATTGTCAACTGATGGGGTCATGTTAGACTGTTATTAATTGGCTCAGAGTCACTGCTGACAAGCTTCCTTCATCTTCATGACATGTTGCACCTATGACTTTAGAAACAGATTTCATATATGCAACAAAATATGACTTTAGAAATAGGGATTTTTATATATATGCAGAAAAAGGCAAACACTAGCATGACCATGTTCATTACTGCCAAGATCCCTTTGTTTGTATGATAAACATCTAAACTTTTGTAACCCACACTTTTAGACTATCATTTACCCAGATACCGCGACATGAACTAGCAAAGTTGATTGTAATGCAGATTAAAAACAAAACAAAGAGCTTTCTAAGATTTTCTCCTACTTAGAAACTTTCATCAATCCTTATCTCTGAAACTAATATACTTAAAGAATTTCTATCAGTGAGGATATGTCTTTTTAACAAACTATCATCTTTTTTGCTACATAGGAATTCCACATTTCTTCCTTTGAAGAGAGGCTTATTAAAGAAATTGAATACAGGATAATAAAGACTACATTAGAAGAACTTCTTGAAGAAGATGGAGAAGAAAAGATGGCAGTTGACATTTCTGAATCTGAAGCTGTTGAAGCAGGATTTGATTTAAGAATCAAGAATTATAGGATTCTTGAGGGGATGGGTGTTACCTTTCATTGCAAGATGTCTGGCTATCCATTGCCCAAGGTAAAATATAACCATTTATCATACCTCCATGCCACAATAAAGATACAACTAGGTTACACTGTAACTATTTTACCTACATTTAATTCACATGTACCTATTACTTGCAGATTGCATGGTACAAAGATGGCAAGCGTATTAAGCATGGAGAGAGATACCAAATGGACTTTCTACAAGATGGCAGAGCTAGTCTGCGCATACCTGTTGTTCTTCCAGAAGATGAGGGCATCTATACTGCATTTGCCAGCAATATTAAAGGAAATGCAATCTGCTCCGGGAAATTGTATGTGGAGCCTGCTGCTCCACTCAGTGCTCCGATGTACATACCCACACCTGAGCCAATGAGCAGAATCAGGTAAGACTCATAATAATCTGGGTTGATTAGTATTTAAATTATTTAAAATACTAAATATCCCAGTGACAAATTGCTATTGTATGTGGAAGGGGGGTTAGGAAGGAGGTTTGGGGTGAAGGCTGAGTGAGACAGCACAGAAAACTGCCAATAATTGCCAAGAGATTTTATTTCTTGCCCCTATGTAAGATGAGCAAAGAATTTTCATTACTGTAGCACACTATTCATTTTGTCAGTGTTATAACTAATAAAATGAAGGCTGTAAGGTTTATCTAACATCTTATTTTACATGTTAGCCCTAATTTATATAATAATGCTGCAATATAGGGATTATTATTTCTAGTTTGAACGTGGGAACGCAGAATCTCTGCAATCCTATGAAAACTGCCTCAGTTTACCCAGCCTGTAGGGTTATAGAATCCAAGCCATTAGAGCTACAATGTAAAGATAGGATTTTATTTTCAAATATAATTTTTATGTTTTTCCTCTTGTTGGGTAAGAACATATGTTAATCCAGTAATGGCGAACCTATGACACGTGTGTCAGAGGTGACACACGAACTCATTTTTTTGGTTGATTTTTCTTTGTTAAATAGCATTTAAATATATAAAATAAATATCAAAAATATAAATCTTTGTTTTACTATGGTTGCAAATATCAAAAAATTTTTATATGTGACACGGCACCGGAGTTAAGTTAGGGTTTTTCAAAATGCTGACACGCCAAGCTCAAAAGGTTCGCCATCACTGTGTTAATCTTTTTTTCTTATGCATTGGTTTATTTAACCAACCAATCTTTATTGAGATGTTTTGGAAGTGGAATCAAAATGGGTTGGTGACTAATTAAGTCAAGGTGGTGAGAAAAAGACAGTATTAAGGATCATTCCAAGATTCTGAGTCCCCAAATACCTGGCTGTGCTAAATGACTACTGACTGGATTGAGGATCTATGAAAAAATATAGTTTGAGGGGCTATGCTAAAATATTCCATTTTAGATCCCAGTGGTTTTGAGGTGCCTTCTGTAACATACAGAAGTAAATTATAAAATGACATTGATGAACAAGAAATAAAGAGGTTCGTTTATTTTGCTGAATTTTCTCTATGATTCATGAAAGTATTGTTTTCCTTTGTTTTCCAGATCTGTCTCTCCGCGTTCGGTGAGCAGGTCTCCTATACGCATGTCCCCTGCACGGATGTCCCCTGCACGGATGTCCCCTGCACGGATGTCCCCTGGACGTAGGCTGGAGGAAACAGATGAGGCACAACTCGAGAGACTGTATAAGCCAGTCTTTGTGTTAAAGCCTGCTTCTTTCAAATGTTTACAAGGGCAAACTGCCAGATTTGACTTAAAGGTTGTGGGTCGACCTATGCCAGAGACCTTCTGGTTTCATAATGGTGAGTATGATACGTTTCTGCTCACAAATTCTTAACCCCAAAAATAAGCTTATATGTGTTGCCCAACAATTTAAAAAACGATTTTAACCATCTGTTTTCTTTTTCATTTTTTTTTTTGACAGGCGAGCAAGTTATCAATGACTATACCCATAAAGTGGTCATTAAAGAAGATGGTACCCAGTCACTGATTATTGTCCCGACAGCACCCAGTGATTCTGGGGAATGGACCGTGGTTGCCCAAAACAGGGCAGGCAAATCTTCAATTTCAGTGACTTTAACTGTGGAAGGTATTTGCTTTTAAAATAAAAAGGAAATCACCTTATCGCTTGGGTTTTAAACAGGTATTTCAGCCCTGTTCACTCTAAATCATGACCCCTCTCTCTTTCAGCCGTGGAACATCAGGTTAAACCAGTGTTTGTGGAAAAACTGAGAAATGTCAATATAAAGGAGGGTGCCCGACTTGAAATGAAAGTCAGAGCTACGGGTAACCCTAACCCTGACATCGTATGGTTGAAAAACAGTGAAATCATTGTACCTCATAAATATCCAAAAATCAGGTAAGTTTGCTTGGGAATAATATAACTAAGTCCATTCTGCAAATCCAGTAACCAAGGAAGCAACTACTACTTCTGTGTGAGTGATGGTTTTTGTTTTTTGTTTGTTTGTTTTTTAGAATTGAAGGAACCAAGGGTGAAGCTGCCCTTAAAATTGATTCCACTGTCAGCCAAGATTCTGCCTGGTATACTGCAACTGCTATTAATAAGGCTGGCCGAGATACTACAAGATGCAAAGTAAATGTGGAAGTTGAGTTTGCAGAGCCTGAACCAGAGAGAAGATTAATCATCCCACGAGGGACCTATAGAGCAAAGGAAATTGCAGCCCCAGAACTGGAGCCCTTGCATTTGCGATATGGTCAAGAGCAATGGGAGGAGGGTGACCTCTACGACAAAGAGAAACAACAGAAACCATTTTTTAAGAAAAAACTCACTTCCTTAAGACTCAAGCGCTTTGGGCCTGCCCACTTTGAATGCAGGCTAACACCAATTGGTGATCCAACGATGGTGGTGGAATGGCTCCACGATGGGAAGCCACTTGAAGCAGCCAACAGGCTTCGTATGATCAATGAATTTGGGTATTGCAGCCTTGATTACGGAGTTGCATATTCTAGAGACAGCGGCATCATTACTTGCAGAGCCACTAACAAATACGGAACAGATCACACATCTGCTACCCTTATTGTTAAAGATGAGAAAAGTCTTGTGGAAGAAACTCAATTGCCTGAGGGCAGGAAAGGCTTACAGAGAATCGAAGAATTAGAGAGGATGGCTCATGAAGGTGCTCTTACAGGTGTAACGACAGATCAAAAAGAGAAGCAAAAGCCAGACATCGTCTTGTTCCCAGAGCCAGTAAGAGTACTTGAAGGGGAGACTGCTAGATTCCGCTGCCGAGTGACAGGTTACCCTCATCCCAAAGTCAACTGGTACCTCAACGGACAGCTCATCCGCAAAAGCAAAAGGTTCCGAGTTCGCTATGATGGCATTCATTACCTGGACATTGTGGACTGCAAATCATATGATACAGGTGAAGTCAAAGTCACCGCAGAAAATCCTGAAGGTGTGACAGAGCATAAAGTGAAACTTGAGATTGAACAGAGGGAAGATTTTAGGTCTGTCCTTAGGCGAGCTCCTGAACCAAAGCCCGAGTTTCATGTACACGAACCTGGGAAACTTCAGTTTGAGGTACAAAAAGTAGATAGACCTGTTGACACCACCGAAGCCAAGGAAATTGTGAAGTTGAAAAGGGCCGAGCGAATTACCCATGAAAAAGTGTCTGAAGAATCAGAAGAGCTGCGCAGTAAATTCAAGCGCAGAACAGAGGAAGGATATTACGAAGCCATTACTGCTGTGGAGCTCAAGTCTCGCAAAAAGGATGAATCCTATGAAGAACTCCTTAAGAAGACAAAAGATGAACTTCTCCATTGGACCAAAGAGCTAACTGAAGAGGAGAAGAAAGCCCTTGTTGAAGAAGGCAAAATCACTATTCCAACTTTTAAACCTGACAGAATTGAACTAAGTCCTAGCATGGAAGCCCCCAAAATCTTTGAAAGAATCCAAAGCCAAACAGTGGGTCAAGGATCTGATGCACACTTCCGGGTCAGAGTCGTGGGAAAACCAGATCCTGAATGTGAATGGTACAAAAACGGTGTCAAGATTGAACGCTCTGACCGAGTCTACTGGTACTGGCCCGAAGACAATGTTTGTGAACTGGTCATAAGAGATGTGACTTCTGAGGACTCTGCCAGCATCATGGTAAAAGCCATCAACATAGCTGGGGAAACCTCAAGCCATGCATTCTTACTTGTCCAAGGTAATTCAAATTTCGTTCATTTGATGGAGCTCTCTATTTATCCATGAATATTCACTAGTGTATTTCTTTTTATTTTATTTTTCCATTATTCTAACTTTAAATTTAATGCAATATGTGTGTGTGGTTTTTCTCCTTTTCTTATAGCCAAGCAATTGATCACTTTCACCCAGGAATTACAAGATGTTGTTGCTAAGGAAAAAGACACCATGGCAACCTTTGAATGTGAAACTTCAGAGCCATTTGTCAAAGTGAAATGGTATAAAGATGGAGTGGAGATTCAGTCGGGAGATAAATACAGGATGCACTCTGACAGGAAGGTTCACTTCCTCTCCATTCTGACCATTGATGCAGCTGATGCTGAAGACTACAGCTGTGTGCTTGTGGAAGATGAAAATGTAAAGACAACTGCCAAACTTATTGTTGAAGGTAATAAATGATTCTTTCAATGTTTACTTAAGTTATAAAGTTAGCCTTAATATCTGAAAAAAATTACCTAGGCAATTTTTCCTTCATATAAAGAATTAATTGGGAATCCTATATAATAAAAGGGTAATATGCAAATTGACCAAACTGCAGAACGACCAGTCACTAAGACACGCACTGACCACCAGGGGGCAGATGTTCAACTCAGAAGCTTCCCCTTGGTGGTCAGTGTGCTCCCATAGAGGGAGAATCACTCAGCCAGAAGCCAGGTTCATGGCTGGTGAGTGCAGCTGCAGTGGAGGGAGCCTCTCCTGCCTCTGCAGCAGCACTAAGGATGTCCGACTGACATGCTCAGAGGGCTCCTGGACTGCTAGAGGGTGCAGGCCGGGATGAGGGACCGCCCTCCCCCCACCCCAGTGCATGAATGTCATGCACTGGGCCTCTAGTTGGATATAAGCTCTGTAGAAAGAATCATGAACTTATACTATTAATTAAGAATATTGACAATTTGGATTTTTAATAAGCAAGATTTTATACCTTATATTTTAATGTTCTCATTGAAATATAAGTCTGTGCTTTAAAAATAATTTAAAAGTTAAAGTAATTCCTTGTTATTGAATATTTATTTCCCAGACTATCAGCAGGTAGATATTAAGAATATTCCTGATAGTATGGAAGAGATAAGAGATATACAAGGAATGCTCCCTATGCTAAGTCTATATGAATAACTCTCCAGAGAAATTAACTTCTTTCTATCTGATACCTCAGGTGCAGTTATTGAATTTGTAAAAGAACTTGAGGACATAGAAGTTCCAGAATCATTTTCAGGAGAGTTAGAGTGCATCATATCCCCAGAAAACATGGAAGGCAAGTGGTATCACAATGATGTGGAACTTAAATCCAATGGCAAATACTCAATTACATCTCGCCGTGGACGTCAGAACCTCACAGTCAAGGATGTGACCAAAGAGGACCAGGGAGAATACAGCTTTGTTGTTGATGGGAAAAAGACCACTTGTAAACTCAAGATGAAACGTAAGTCTTCCCGTTCCTTTTGGTCTGCAGGGAGCATCATATGGTTTATTGACAAACGATGATTATAAAACTCATTTTCTCCCCATCTTTTACAGCCCGCCCCATTGCTATCCTACAAGGACTCAGTGATCAAAAAGTCTGTGAAGGTGACATTGTTCAGCTTGAAGTTAAAGTCTCCTTGGAAAATGTGGAGGGTGTCTGGATGAAAGATGGCCAAGAAGTGCAGCCCAGTGACAGGGTTCACATTGTGATCGACAAACAGTCACACATGCTGCTCATTGAGGACATGACTAAGGAGGATGCTGGAAATTACTCCTTCACCATTCCAGCCCTGGGAATGTCAACCAGTGGGCGCGTCTCTGTCTATAGTGAGTGCAACTTACATGGTTTCCTGTGTACATTGTCAAGTGAGGTAGGAGCTTTAATAAACAGACTTTAAAAACAGAATCTGTATTCATAAATATTTTGTATGTGTGTTTGTGGTTTTGCAGGTGTTGATGTGATAACACCTCTAAAGGATGTTAACGTGCTTGAGGGTACCAAGGCTGTTCTCGAATGTAAGGTCTCCGTCCCGGATGTGACTTCTGTTAAATGGTATTTAAATGACGAACAAATCAAGCCTGACGATCGCGTGCAAGCCATTGTCAAAGGCACTAAGCAGCGACTGGTGATTAACCGGACCCATGCTTCAGATGAAGGACCTTACACGCTGATGGTTGGCAGAGTTGAAACCAGCTGTAATCTCTCTGTAGAAAGTAAGGATTCTCCCATTTAACCTAGCATTATTTTGAGCATTCTGTGTTCCCAGTGTAATAATAACCAAGTGATTATTTTACCTTTTCCCCAGAAATTAAAATTATAAGGGGACTTCGTGACCTTACCTGTACAGAAACCCAAAATGTGGTCCTTGAGGTTGAGCTGTCCCACTCAGGAATTGATGTCTTGTGGAATTTTAAGGACAAAGAAATCAAACCCAGTTCTAAATATAAAATTGAAGCTCATGGAAAAATATATAAGTTGACAGTTCAAAATATGATGAAAGATGATGAAGGAGAATATACATTTTATGCTGGAGAAAATATGACATCTGGAAAACTTACTGTGGCAGGTTGGTCCATTTATCATTTAACCCAAGTTCATTTGTGGGACAGTTGTTTAAACATAAAGAAGTGGTTGCTCACTTCCTGCCAAATTCCCATCAGTTTCTCACTCCCGTGCTTCTGCTTATGCTCTTCTCAAAGCCTGTAGTATTATGCCCAACACGGGCACGATCTCCCTAGATTCCAAATGTTCCTCCAGGCAGACCTACCTCACATGCTTTCCCCTCTGTGAAACCTTCCTCAATCTCCCCATTTGTAGAAGATCTTAGTCCCCCAAACTCAGGATCCCTGTATGTGTGCCTCTCCCACAGTCCTTACCATAGACTTGTCTTATCCCAATTTCTTCTTCTTGAGCAAGAGTATAAGCTCCCCAAATCTGAAATTGCTTCTTTTTCTTCCTTGTGTACTCCAGTATGAGAGAGGATCAATAAAAGTTTGTTGAATTGAGCTTTATTTAAATTTTCCTACTCTAAAGATGTATTTTCTTTCATACTTTTTATGAACCCAGTGAATATTTTAAAACTATAACTCAGTGTATCTGTGTATCTCTTTCTTATGAAGTAGACTATTTTCATTCAGCAGAAATTCTTCGCTTTAAAATGAAGAATCAGAAGTATAAGTCAGATGTCAGGAAAAAACTAAAGTCATCATTAATTTGTTTGGTTCTTTATCATTTAAGTATTGAAGAATTGGGATATTACATGGAGATTAAATAGTGCTGTCCAGGACATCTCGTGTATAAGCAAGTCATATGAGAACACTGTTTCTTATGTGGAAAGAAAGTCGCATGGTTTACATTTTATTACATTGTCAGATTTTCCCAGAGATTTGACTGTGAAAAAAACTTTTGAAACAAAATTTTATGTCCTGAACTTTGATATATGTATTATAAACGACATCTTTTTAAATGTGTGAAAATAAAAAAAAAACAACTATGAGCCCTTATGTGATTTCACCCAAAATTTTAAAACTACTTACTATAGCCAGACATTGCTAGAAACTCAGAACACAGAAATGAAAAAGGCATGATACTTTTTCTCGAGGAATTCACAATTTAGAGAGGGACAGATGCATCAGCAACTAACTTGCTGAAGGAGTAATTATTTCTGCCAGTGCATGATGGCATTGGGGCAAATGGGGAGAACTTCATAGGAGAAATGGCATTTGTCAAAACAGTAATTTTTAGTTTATAAGGAATCCCTAATCTTATAGAAACATTGATGACTTGGCCATGTTGTGTAGCAGTTTTTTCCCAATCATATATCAGATATATTCCCAGGAAAAAGTGCTTAAGAATACTAAGTAGAACGCTTCTGAGGAAGGAGCAATTGCTGTGGTATGCTGCACATTAGGGTTCTCAGAATTCCATATTAACTTGACAGTTGCTTTTCCTTCGCAAAACCTTTCTGACACCAGCATTTTCCCTTGTTATCAGTCCTGCATCCTTAGAATAGGGGTTTCTGTGATACCTTTTTAATATAGGTTAAAATAATTGCATTAGACATTTCATGATGTTCAAATTCATGTTTTAAAATTTGATATTTTAAACTAGGTAAGGCCAAAGATTTCTTTATGGTATAAATATTTTTAAAGGACTCACACTTGTACTTCTTTTGTTCCAAAGGTGGGGCCATCTCCAAGCCACTCACAGACCAGACAGTAGCTGAATCTCAGGAAGCAGTGTTTGAATGTGAAGTTGCCAACCCTGATTCCGAAGGCGAATGGCTGAGGGATGGCAAACACCTGCCACTAAGTAACAACATCAAAAGTGAATCTGATGGCCGCAAAAGGAGACTTATCATTGCTGCCAGCAAATTAGATGACATTGGAGAATACACCTACAAAGTGGCCACCTCTAAAACATCTGCTAATCTCAAAGTTGAAGGTCAGTGATACAATAACAGAATTATCATTTCAAATCACATTACATTCTTGTCACTTACTATTTTAAATGCCAAATGGGATAAACATTTTGGATGCCATAAGTCTTTATTTCATAAAACCATTAAAAACTCTCTGAGCCTTCTTTCTGACCCATGTACCACAAGGTACAAATTGTTTATGAGATGTGATTGTGTGAAGAAGCATTTCTCAGGGTCCAGCTCTGGAGAACAGCTAAATGAGATGTTCTCATTTTCACCCTCCTCCAATGAATCTATTAAGCTGTTAGGGTGTGGTTCTGCAAATTTCCTCCCATTTAAGTATAGAAAAAGTATTGCCAATGTGTATTTCAAACTGGATCCCATGTTTTCCTAAACAACATCAGGGTGTCTTTTAAAACAGAGATGCTGCATATCTGTAAAATCTTTAATAACCGCATAAAACCATTAAAAACTCTCTGAGCCTTCTTTCTGAGCCGTGTACCACAAGGTACAAATTGTTTATGAGATGTGTTTATGTGAAGAAGCATTTCTCAGGGTCCAGCTCTGGGGAACAGCTAAATTAGATGTTCTCAATTTCACTCTCCTCCAATGAATCTATTAAGCTGTTAGGGTGTGGTTCTGCAAATTTCCTCCCATTCAAGTATAGAAAAATTATTGCCAATGTGTATTTCAAACTGGATTCCATGTTTTCCTAAACAACCTCAGGGGTCTTTTAAAACAGAGATGCTGCATATCTGTAAAGTTTTTGATAACCATTCACTTGCAAGATGACCAGGTAATGCTCTTACTCAGGACTTCTTTTATTTGAAAATATCATTCTTATTTTCTAAACCAACCATACATTTGCCTGCAGCTGTCAAAGTTAAGAAGACATTGAAGAACCTCACAGTGACAGAGACGCAGGACGCTGTTTTCACAGTGGAGCTAACACATCCTAATGTGAAAGGTCTCCAGTGGATCAAAAATGGGGTTGTGCTGGAATCCAATGACAAGTATGATATCTCAGTCAAAGGAACAGTTTACTCTCTGAGAATTAAAAACTGTACCATGATGGATGAGTCTGTTTATGGCTTCAAGCTCGGAAGGCTAGGAGCCAGTGCCAGGCTGCACGTTGAGAGTAAGTTGACTTAGAAACACTTTACAAGTTGCCAACTCATGGTTACCGCGACATTAACCATTTCACTGAATTGCTTCAACTTTCCTTATTAGCCGTCAAGATCATTAAAAAGCCAAAGGATGTGACCGCCTTGGAAAATGCCACCGTTGCCTTTGAAGTTAGTGTTTCCCACGACACGGTTCCAGTAAAATGGTTCCACAAGAATGTGGAGATTAAGCCAAGTGACAAACACAGACTGGTCTCAGAAAGGAAGGTCCACAAACTGATGCTACAGCATATTGCCCCCTCGGATGCTGGGGAATATACCGCTGTGGTGGGACAACTGGAATGCAAAGCTAAACTCTTTGTGGAGAGTAAGTATTAGGCAGCCCCGTAGCATTTCCCTGGATGATTACCGTGTATTCATTTGTCTGTTTGATTCATCTGCTTTTAAAAGAAAATGTATTGACTGAAGTACTTTCTGATTTTCCCAAGCATTGCATATAACAAGAACCATGAAAAGCATCGAGGTGCCTGAGACCAAAACTGCCTCCTTTGAGTGCGAGGTGTCCCACTTCAATGTCCCTGCCATGTGGCTGAAGAATGGTGTGGAGATTGAGATGAGTGAAAAGTTCAAGATAGTGGTGCAGGGAAAGCTCCACCAGCTGATGATCATGAACACCAGCACAGAGGACTCGGCAGAATATACATTTGTCTGTGGCAATGACCAAGTCAGCGCCACCCTGAAAGTGACCCGTAAGTTAAAAGAAAAAAAATCTAAGGAATATTTAGTACAGTGATGGCGAACCTTTTGAGCTCGGCGTGTCAGCATTTTGAAAAACCCTAACTTAACTCTGGTACCATGTCACATAGAGAAATTTTTTGATATTTGCAGCCATAGTAAAACAAAGATTTATATTTTTGATATTTATTTTATATATTTAAATGCCATTTAACAAAGAAAAATCAACCAAAAAAATGAGTTCGTGTGTCCCCTCTGACATGCGTGTCATAGGTTCACCATCACTGATCTAGTAGATTCATTGTTATTCCATATGCTAGACATTCTTCCTGATCATTTGGTCCACTGAAAAATCTTTGATTGAAAGGTCTACTGAGAGATCGCACTGAGTTCAGCACTAGCATCTCCACCTAGATAAAATTTTCCAATTAGAGTAACAATGAAAGGCTGCCTATACTGATGCCCCAGTGTCTGTCATTTGCGATTGCTGTTCCCCTGTCACTGCCATTGTTCTGTAGAGAGAGGGATACCTGGAAGGTATCATAGCTCATATCTCTGAACTGTTGTTGCCTTACCAGACATACTAAATACATGCCAGGTTTCCATTCTGCACCTGTTACGACCCACACTCTATTGACACAAAGTCTCCTTGGTGTCTTTCCTTCCCCTTTGCAGCAATCATGATTACGTCCATGCTGAAGGACATCAATGCTGAAGAAAAAGACACCATTACCTTTGAGGTGACAGTGAACCACGAGGGCATCTCTTACAAATGGTTAAAGAATGGCGTGGAAATCAAATCAACGGACAGGTGCCAGATGAGAACCAAAAAGCTCACCCACTCCCTGAACATCAGGAACGTTCACTTTGGAGATGCTGCTGATTACACCTTTGTGGCCGGAAAGGCTACGTCAACAGCCACCCTTTATGTGGAAGGTATGGCTTCATAGGTGTCCTGTCCATAAAAATAATGTCAAACACACTGTAGAAAATGTTAGTGCATAAATTGGTGAATGGATAATTGAAATGTGGTATATCCATGCTATGAAATATTATCCAGCAATAAAAAGGAACTACTGGTACATGCTACAGCATGAATGAACCCTGAACACTTTATGCTGCGTGAAAAGGCCAGTCACCAAGGATTACATTTTGTGTGATTCCATTTACATGAAATCTTCAGGATACACACATCTATAGAGATATAAATTGGCCTACATCTGAGGAGAAACAGTAATAGGAGTGTGAGGGGTTATGGATGAGGGGTCCATAGTTTCCTTCTAGGGTAACTAGAATGTTCTAAAATTGATTGTGGTGATGGTTGCACAACTCTGAATGTACTTAAAGCCAATGAATCATATACTGAAATGGGTGAATTTTATAGTATGTGAATTAAGTCTTCATAAAGCTATTGAAAAGGTTAATTTTATACATGCTGTTTTCTAGCTCGTCATATAGAATTTAGGAAACACATTAAGGACATTAAGGTGCTCGAGAAGAAGCGAGCCATGTTTGAATGTGAAGTTTCTGAGCCTGACATCACTGTACAGTGGATGAAAGATGGCCAAGAGCTGCAGATTGAGGACAGGTCAGTTGTTTTGTCTTACTACTTTCCAATTCCCAATTCCTCTGAGTCGTTATACATTAAACTCCAATTTCCATTTCATCCGTAGAATCAAGATACAGAAGGAGAAATATGTCCACCGCCTTCTGATTCCATCCACCCGGATGTCCGATGCTGGACAGTACACTGTGGTGGCAGGAGGCAACATGTCCACTGCCAACCTCTTTGTAGAGGGCAGAGATGTTCGCATCCGAAGTATTAAAAAGGAGGTCCAGGTATTGTATGCATGCCACATTTTTTGAGAAATCATCAATAGTCCATAATCCATATTTTCTATTTTAATTATTGACTTAAATTGTCTAACTACAGTCTTCTAAAGATTTAAGTCAGTTTATCCTTCCTGGTTTAGATGCTTATGCTGACATCAATTTAGGCGGTTTCCCCTCACTTAGGGAGTAAGTGTGTCCTTAGCAGCTTTCAAAGTTCTTTAATTAACACAGCTGTAGAAACTTCACTGTCTAATGCAATAATTGACTACTTGCCAAATAGCACCAACCAGAAAAAAAGCTAAAGTTTAAATTGTGATGTTCACACATCAACTGGAATTAAGAGTATTTAGAACAAGGGAGCATTTTCTCAGAAGCTGCCTGCTAGGGAGAGGCGGGATGTAGGAACTTGGCTGGGAGTACGTACTCTGAGGTTCAAGAGGAAGACCAGTTTGAGCAAAGCTGTATTCCCAGCAAGAATGCTGATCAAACACCTTTGCTGTCTACTACCTGTGCAGAGCTGGCCCTCATGGGCACCAGTCTT
The DNA here is from genome assembly GCF_000412655.1 of Myotis brandtii. Lineage (NCBI taxonomy): Eukaryota > Metazoa > Chordata > Mammalia > Chiroptera > Vespertilionidae > Myotis > Myotis brandtii. Next base: position 10,637,229 of record NW_005353838.1, on the reverse strand, counting down.
CCCAAGTGATATAATGGAGGTAACATATTAAGAGAAATACCATTTGCGTTTAGCTTCATCATATTGTTCATCCAAGAAGAACTGGGTGTCACAGGCCTTGGGCATAGTGAAAAAGCCTCATTCAGCAAGGGCTCAGACAACCTGGATATGTCCCCACCCTTTATTGTCCATCTCTGAATCTTGATAGCCTCGCTTTTAAAATAGTTCCTACCTAGTCCACAAGGTTATTGTTTAAAATCAGTGGTTGCCAACTGGTAGTCCGTGAGGTCTGAACGGTTGGTGACTTCTGGTTTAAATCATGTGAAATCAAATTGAATAGTACAGTAACTTTTAAGAGCTTTATAAGTAATAAAAAGTCCACAGATGCAAAGTATTATTACTTCTGTTATTATTAATTAACAAGCAAACATTTAAGGATAGCCAGCTTGGCTCAGTGGATAGAGCGTCAGCCTGTGGACTGAGAGGTCCCAGGTTCGATTCTGGCAAAGGGCACATGCCTGGGCTGCGGGCTCAATCCCCAGTAGGGGGCGTGCAGGAGGCAGCCTATCAATGATTCTTTCTCATCATTGATGTTTCTATCTCTCTCTCTCCTTCTCCCTTTCTCTCTGAAATCCATAAAAAGAAATATTAAAAAAAGAAAGAAAAATAAGGTTTAAAAAAGGTAAAAAAAAAAACAACACACACACAAAACTTTTAAGGATAAAATCATTGCCTCTTTGGGCAACCTCCTCAGTGCAGGTGTAAGCATGATTCTCCACAAAAGAAGTTGAGTACCGTTTTCCCAGGGATGGCAGGAAAATTTAGAATGTGCTTTAACCAATCAAGTTATTATATCATAATGTATAGGTTTTGCATGCTTAAAAATGAGCATTTTTAAGAAATGGTTAACTGGAAGGAAACCAGGGCTTCAATAATCTTTTTTATGTTCCTTCATCTAAAGGTTATTGAGAAACAACGTGCTGTCGTTGAGTTTGAGGTCAACGAAGATGATGTTGATGCCCACTGGTATAAAGATGGCATTGAAATCAATTTCCAAATTCAAGAACGACACCAGTATGTTGTAGAGCGAAGAATTCACAGGATGTTTATCTCTGAGACCAGGCACAGTGATGCTGGTGAATATACCTTTGTGGCAGGAAGGAACAGGAGTTCTGTTACCCTCTATGTCAATGGTAAGTAGAGATATTAACATGTTTTGTGGATCCGTCTGGAATAACCCTACCCTTTAAGTTACTAAAGTTCTGGTAGTTTCTGTGTAATTTCTAAAGAACCTATAGTACTCATGTGATTACATCTATATTTATTTTTACATTACAACTATGGTAAGGGATAGCAGCTATTAAGATGAGAGTTAAGAAGTCATTCCCAAAAAGCACCTAACAGCTAGATTTTTATTGATTGGTCAACACTATGGAACACCCACTGCATGTCAATTATACTCCAAATGGGTTTCTAGATATGGATTCAGCTCTTCCAGTTGTCTGCCCTAGATCCTAACTGCTTACGTACTGGCAGCACTACCAAGTGTAGGAGCCTTTCCAGCCTCTAGTCTGCAGTGCCTGGGACAACCCAGGGGTCCTCCCCTGTGAGACCACAGAGGGCCTAGGGAGCCACAGGCCACGTGGAACGGGGTTCTCTCTGCCCCAAGCTCTAGGGCAAGGGGCTCTTACTTCAGAGGGAAATTTCACATGCTACCAACTCCTAAGAGGAATGCCACTAAACCACACACTTTCCTCATTAGAAACCTTAGAGCTAGCCTGTGGACTGAGAGGTCCCAGGTTCGATTCTGGCAAAGGGCACATGCCTGGGCTGCGGGCTCAATCCCCAGTAGGGGGCGTGCAGGAGGCAGCCTATCAATGATTCTTTCTCATCATTGATGTTTCTATCTCTCTCTCTCCTTCTCCCTTTCTCTCTGAAATCCATAAAAAGAAATATTAAAAAAAGAAAGAAAAATAAGGTTTAAAAAAGGTAAAAAAAAAAAAAACAACAACAACACACACACAAAACTTTTAAGGATAAAATCATTGCCTCTTTGGGCAACCTCCTCAGTGCAGGTGTAAGCATGATTCTCCACAAAAGAAGTCTGAGTACCATTTTCCCAGGGATGGCAGGAAAATTTAGAATGTGCTTTAACCAATCAAGTTGTTATATCATAATGTATAGGTTTTGCATGCTTAAAAATGAGCATTTTTAAGAAATGGTTAACTGGAAGGAAACCAGGGCTTCAATATTCTTTTTTATGTTCCTTCATCTAAAGGTTATTGAGAAACAACGTGCTGTCGTTGAGTTTGAGGTCAACGAAGATGATGTTGATGCCCACTGGTATAAAGATGGCATTGAAATCAATTTCCAAATTCAAGAACGACACCAGTATGTTGTAGAGCGAAGAATTCACAGGATGTTTATCTCTGAGACCAGGCACAGTGATGCTGGTGAATATACCTTTGTGGCAGGAAGGAACAGGAGTTCTGTTACCCTCTATGTCAATGGTAAGTAGAGATATTAACATGTTTTGTGGATCCGTCTGGAATAACCCTACCCTTTAAGTTACTAAAGTTCTGGTAGTTTCTGTGTAATTTCTAAAGAACCTATAGTACTCATGTGGTTACATCTATATTTATTTTTACATTACAACTATGGTAAGGGATAGCAGCTATTAAGATGAGAGTTAAGAAGTCATTCCCAAAAAGCACCTAACAGCTAGATTTTTATTGATTGGTCAACACTATGGAACACCCACTGCATGTCAATTATACTCCAAATGGGTTTCTAGATATGGATTCAGCTCTTCCAGTTGTCTGCCCTAGATCCTAACTGCTTACGTACTGGCAGCACTACCAAGTGTAGGAGCCTTTCCAGCCTCTAGTCTGCAGTGCCTGGGACAACCCAGGGGTCCTCCCCTGTGAGACCACAGAGGGCCTAGGGAGCCACAGGCCACGTGGAACGGGGTTCTCTCTGCCCCAAGCTCTAGGGCAAGGGGCTCTTACTTCAGAGGGAAATTTCACATGCTACCAACTCCTAAGAGGAATGCCACTAAACCACACACTTTCCTCATTAGAAACCTTAGAGCTGAATTTCAGGCTGGCCTAGATCTGAGACTAAGCTAGAAACATAGAAAAAAAAATGGAACCTCCTTCCATATCCTTCCTTATCTTGGGCCATATCTGTCTGAACAAATACCAGTGAGGCAAATAAAGGGACACTAAGAGTAATCTCAAGTTTCAATTGAACCATATTGCCAACATTTCCTTGGTCCCTAAGAGACCAAATGGTCCTGGTGTCCAGTTATTATTTCTATACTAGAGGCCCAGTGCACGGATTTATGCACCGATGGGGTTCCTCTGCCTGGCCTGCACCCTCTCGCAGTTTGGGACCCCTCGGGGGATGTTGGACAGCTGGTTTTGGCCCGATCCCTGCAGGTCTGATCCCCACAGGCCCGATCCAGACAGGAGGGAGCCCAATCCTGTGCATTGAGCGTCTGTCCCCTGGTGGTCAGTGCACATCATAGCAACCGGTCAACCGGTTGTTTGATCATATAATTAGTAGTGGGGAAAATGAGGCACAGAGAAGAAAAGTAGTGTCAGTAACCAGCCTCACAGAAGTCATTTCTCTTTATCTCTGTGTTCTGTGGATTACCCAGTTTTCCCCTCACTCATCACAACACTAAGAATATGTTTTCATTAGCATAACAGGAAAGCTGATTTTAAAATATATATAAACATTTAACTACTTCTGAAATAATATTCACTCATTCTTTCATATGTATAAACACACTTCACTGGCACCTGTATATAAAGAGATGACTATGACATATACACAAATATTTACAAAACAAACAAAACTGAATGAGATGAGCCATTTTACTCTGTGATGTGCCCAAATTACTTTTAAAAATAAATAGCATGTGGGAGTTGTTCTAGAATTCTTTAGGGTACTGACCATCACTACACCCCCACCCAGACCCTAACCAGAAACGGGTAATCATGTTATGTTGACAAACACTTTCAGCACCCTCTGCCACCATACAAAATGTTCAAAGTATCTTTCTAAAGCTATTCCCTCTACTTAAGGACAGCATTCCAAATGTCCCCCCCTCCCCGCCCCCTCTTAGCATCACCAATGTCCTAATATCCTGAGGCAAGCAAAGATGTAACAATTCCGAAGTTTTATTTCCAGGCGGGTAACCACCTGGCAACAAATTAACGTAGAGTTTCATGGGCTCTCCTGTGTTTTTGCACTTTTTCACGAGCTATTTGTTTTCATTTACTCTCAGCTCCAGAACCACCCCAAATTCTACAGGAGCTCCAGCCTATTACTGTGCAGTCTGGCAAGCCTGCCCGCTTCTGTGCTGTGATCTCTGGCAGACCACAGCCCAAAATTTCCTGGTACAAGGAAGAGCAGCTGCTTTCCACTGGCTTCAAGTGCAAATTTCTCCATGATGGGCAAGAGTACACACTTCTGCTCATTGAGGCCTTCCCAGAGGACGCAGCTGTTTACACGTGTGAAGCCAAGAATGACTATGGAGTTGCCACAACCTCAGCTTCACTCTCAGTGGAAGGTAGGAATGTCTTGCTGCTTCTCAGCTTATAATAAAACCAAAGAAACTAGATTTTGCATTCTCCCAGTGCATTTAAAAATACAATTTGGAGCTCATGAAAGTAGATTGCCACCCAACTTGGGAACTCTGAAAGTGTTGCACTGTGAGATAAATTACGATAAATCGGCATGCTCCATTCTGTGAGGCCTGTCCGGTGACTCAATCATGATAAACCTGTGGTCCCTTTCTTTAGTTCCAGAGGTCGTGTCTCCTGACCAGGAAATGCCCGTTTATCCTCCTGCCATCGTCACCCCACTTCAGGACACTGTCACTTCTGAGGGACAGCCCGCTCGATTTCAGTGCAGGGTTTCTGGAACTGGTAGGTTTACAAGCAACAGTGTCCTTGCTAATATTCACAAATAATGATGTGTGTGTGTGTGTGGGGGGGGGGGTACAGGTGGTGGTTGTTACCTTTTCCTTCATCACAAACATCTCTCATGCATAATTTAAGGTTTAATAGGGCTCATTTGCAGAAGACTTATTTGAATTACTGAATTAAAAATTAGATCAGTGTTCTTCGATATTGGACCACACACCTATTAATAAATAATTAAAGTAGTCAATTTTGTTATTTTTAAACACAATAAGAAAAGAATCAGATCAGTATTTTCCAGTGTTTTAAACTTCAAAAAAAAATTCATGTTTTCTTTATGATTATAGTTGCACTTTTGTTATTTATTAAATATAATAGAAACTACAGTTATTGTGATATTAATTATAATAGCATTTACAAAAGATTCAAAAGAAGGGTCTATTTCTATGTAAGACATTATTAATTCTTTCAGTGTTTGTGTGAAATGATATATCATCCTGTAGTGGTCAAATGAAGGGTTTTATGGTCAGAGAGGTTGGATTTGAATCTTGGCTCCACTGTGTGACCTTAGGCAAAAACATGATTTCTCTGGTTCTCTTTCCCTTGGGAATAAAATGAAAATAATATTGCATTCAATCTTAGAATGTACATTTCATGAGGCCAGGGATTCTGTCTTAGTACCTAGAACCTGGTGCCTGAAAAGCAGTAGCTACTTGAAGAGAAACTCCATGAAAACAAGGGGGTGACTTTTGTTCTAGAATAGCTCCGTATGTAGTAGATACTCAATAAGTAATTATTGATTGGACAAATTAACGGTTGTTGAATGATTAATACTAATCACTTAAGACTATTATCAGGATTACGTTAGATAACCCAACTCAGCACTTAGCACTGTGTCCATCATATAGTAATTCCTCAATCTGTTAGGATTTTTCAATTTTATTTTAGAGGATGTTTATTACAGCTGGGGACAGTATAAGGAGGAAGGGCCTAGGATAACAGGAGAGGGACTAGGTGGGGAAATGAACCTAGGCTGGGCTGCTTTGGCTCACTAAGAGGTCAGAGAAAAGGGGGCCTTGAAGGCAGGTTCAGGGGATGTGCCCGGGACAAACTGCCACTGCCCTTTGCTGCCCTGGTCGCAAGCCTATTGGGTCCCTTAGAGTTTAGGAGATGTACACCTGTCGGGGAAGAATGAGAGGAGGGGAAGGGCAAGGGTGTGCTTCAGGGAGGGCCAATCAGTTCGGATTTTTAATTGGGGCATACTACCCAACTACCACCAACCCTTACCCTTACCCCAGGAGTTTGACATTGGTAGAATGAAACAAAATGCTTGGAGCCATTTCAAACCAATTATTATTGTAGACTGGCCTCAGAAAGGGGCAACATAAACCAACTTCATCCAAAATGAAAATCACTCTCGTATTTATTTGGCTTTTCTATACCACCACCAGAGGAGAATTCTCAAAGCTTGGACATCTCATAGCACTCCTAATAAGTTTTATTGTTTTGTTTATTATGTTTCTCCCATTACTTTATGACCCAGCATTACATCGCTGAAAGCTATTTTCCTAAACAAGTTAGTACTTCAATTGGCTGCTATGTCTTGATGATTTCCTTCTCTGGGATGGAGATGCTAATCTAGAAACTAAATGGAGTTGTTTGATTTTATGAGCATAATTAAAGGATATAATGTATGCAAAGCACCTATAGGCATGGCTGGCAAGTGACTGGTGCTCAATACATTAATTTTATTATGGCCATAGAGAAGACTTATAGAAACATAAAATTCTGGTATTGTGTGACCAACATAGCCTTTGTCATTTCAAAGCATAGTATTTGAAAAATATTAAATATCAAGAAATGTGTACTAATTTGATAAAATTCTATTTACACATTAAATAAAAATACATTTAGTATCAAATTCACTAAAGCTACACTAATTAATTTATTCATTCATTGAATTTTTGGGAGAAAATTTTCAAATAAATATACATATATGTGGATTGTCCAAAATAGTATAAAGTCTTAACAATATTTGTATAGTGCTTTGTACTTAATAAATAATATTATAGTTTGCCTTTAAGGTGTTGCAAAAATACATTTGAAGTCCTCTATGAAACTCTGAAGTAGAAAAAGAAAAAAAATCTCTTCCAACCATAAAATTATTTTCGTTGCTACTTCATAACTGTAAGTTTGCTACTGTTATGAATCGTAATGTAAATATCTGATATGCAGGATGTATTTAGGCGACCCCTGTGAAAGGGTCATTCGACCCCCAAAGGGGTCGCGACCCACAGGTTGAGAACCGCTGCTTTAAGGTATTGCAAAAATACATTTGACGTCCTTTATGAGACTTTGAAGTAGAAAAAGAAAAAAAAATCTCTTTTCTATAAGATTGATGTCTTTAATTGTTTGAATAGTTCATCAATTCATGAAACTATTAACTATGTGTGGTAAAACATGTAAAAATTTTAACACCCTCTTGAAAACGTATTTTCTATATGACAAAAATTCATTAAACAAAATGCCCATTTAAAAGCTTACCAAATTACATAGTTTCATGTCCTCAGGATTGAAAATATTTAGACAACTTTCTCTGACTAAGGATTTATTGCGTCAGGAAATTAAGCGCAGCCCTGCCTTCTAGAAATTGGAAAAAATTATGAGGCTTCAGAAGCCTCAGTTGCATGTTTGGGGGAACTCAAAACTTGCTAATTGGGGAACATGGTCCTGAGCAGTCTGGTGGTGCTGTCCCAACAGAAAAATATTGTCTATTGAAGGTCTCTGGTGCCACCTACTGGTAGAAGAGCTATTGGGAAAAGTAGAATTTTAAAACGTGTTTATTAGTGTTTATTTTACAGGTGAGTCAGAATCATTTGGAGGCTTACATAGTGATAGCTAGCTAAGTGAAGTGATCAGTAATTTTTGTAGTAATGATTTATGCCCATTTTTCACTTAAGCATCTATTCAGCTTTAGTCTGCCAACATTTGTGTTCCTGCTATTGAGACATTGCCCTAGGTCTCAGGGATCCCAACACCTGGCTTGTACCTTCATAGAGCTCAGTGTGAAAGTGAGGAGGTGCACAACTACATCCCAGGGTTGTAAGTGCTGTAACATCCCATGTACTTAGTTGCCGGGGTTCTTGTCCCAGCATCAAGAAGGGTTCAGGAATCTGGAAAAGGCTGTACGTAGATGACATAGGAATCCAGAGACTAATAAAGAGTCCGGAGACGAGATATAATTTTGAAAGGCATTGGGGGTCAGAGGACCTTCAGCTAAAGGAACTGAAGACTCCCTCCTTGTCTAGGACCCTTGCTTTTATTAACACAATTTGTCTTGAGGCAAGGTGGAGATAATACACTTCAAAGGGTAAGGTTTCAACGGGTACAGAAGCATTGTCAGTTTGGGGAATAGCCTACGGCTGTTCAGGTGTTTGGCCAGTAGGAGGCAATAACATGTAGATTAAGATGCCCTTTAACTGTCTGGCAGCCACAATCAGTTTCCTATTCAGGTTTGGGGAAATGCCTTTAGCCATTCCCAACAGGTGACTACATGTATGACTTAACCCTGTTGAGTCCCCAAGTTTCATCAACCTTTTGATGAAACTCCTAAAATTATGACATGCTGGAATTGGTCTACGGCACTTAGTGCAACTACATCCCAGGGTTGTAAGTGCTGTAACATCCCCTGTACTTAGTGCTCTGTGTCTGGGAGACAGAGAAAGATGCATGGACTGAGCATCGAAGAATCAATAGGGTCATTGAATACAATGGCGTTCCAAGCAGAGAAACATATTGACAGTCACTTCAGGTGCTGGAAATGACAAGTGGTTTAAGAATGGTTGGAAAGTGATGTTATGAGTGGGCAAGAAGGCTAGGGCCAGATACTAAAGTGTTTGGTATTCTCTGCTTAGGATTTCAGATTTTATCTTGTTTACATTGAGGAGCCAGTGAAGGATTTTTAAGCCTCTGGGCACATGATCAGGTTTGCTTTTTAGAAACAATACTGTGATCGTGAAAGGAGGAATGGAGAGAGTGGGGGTGAGACTGGAGTTAAGGGACCAGGGGAGAGGCCATCACAAGGTGTAGAGAGTGTTGACAAGGCCAGGGGAGTCGGGAGAAAGAAGGGAGTTAAGTTGTAGAATTCAGGAGGTAGAGTGACAAGATTAGGAACCAAAGACAACGATGTGGAGAGGTTGAGGAGCAAGGGAAGTGGGATGGTCTCATCAAAGCAACAAGAGGCCAATGACCAACACAGAGAGCGGCATCCCAGTCAGAAGCACCAAGTCCATTGCCAAGAGAGGTCTCACCTTTTAGCTCATTGATGGTTGGCAATTCATGTTGGTCCTACTGCTTCTTTCAGTTAACCAAAGGAAGGAGTTGTAAAAATAAGCAGAGAACTTCAGAGGGTGTGAACCAAACTCTTCATCCTTCTATTTCAATTGACAATTAAACAAACTAACTAAATAGTTGTAGGATGATTGGGTGTGGCTCTGTCTTTTGACATGTTATTTAAGGCACCGCTGACCCCTTCCATGATGTTAGACATTCTTATTTTACTGACTGACTTGTGCCACTGGTTTATAAAGCACTTTCAGAGGTGTAAGCCATTTAATTTGCACATCAATTTTATGCACTGAATTATTATGCATCTCATTTTACAAATGAGAAGACTGGTCCAGAGGGATTATATGACATGTCTAAGATCACACAGATGGTAAATTATAGTGTCAGGATTCCATTTTCTGCCTTTTGTTGTTATCTAACTGAAAAGATTTGTTTATTAAAAAGGAGACCCTGCAGTTTATAAGCAACTCAATACCATCATGGGAAGGGGGGGAACCTTCATAAACCAATATTTGCAATAAACACAAACAAATGCGAGATGGTCTAGCTATTAGAAGATCCATATGGTTGATATTAAGATAAGGAAGTTATATAGTGACCATACTCCAAAAATAAGATGGCTTTGATTTTGGCTTTTAAAAGAAATAACTAAATTTAAATCCACTCTTGATTTATAGGGTTATTGTTTTAATGTCAGTATAATATTTTTAAAGTGGCTGTCACCTTAACAACATAATAATGTTACTTTATCTCTGCTTTCGTGTTTTTATTTTCTATCATTTTAAGATAGTTCAATTCTTTGTGTAAAAATAGCTAGTTTTATTAGTAATCACTATTGCTACTACCTTGGCAAAAGCCAAATATAACCAGGACAACAAAATTCCATGACTCTTTTTTTTATAAATATATTTTATTGATTTTTTACAGAGAGGAAGGGAGAGGGATAGAGAGTTAGAAACATTGATGAGAGAGAAACATCGATCAGCTGCCTCCTGCACACCTCCTACTGGGGATGTGCCCGCAACCAAGGTACATGCCCTTGACTGGAATCGAACCTGGGACCCTTGAGTCCGCAGGCCGACGCTCTATCCACTGAGCCAAACTGGTTAGGGCACCATGACTCTTTCAACTTAAAAATTATTTTCAATTTAAAAAATATTTTCTGTGGTGCTGAGAACTTTTGATGCTTGTTCCTTGATAATTAAAAAAAAATGAAGGTGTGTGTTTTCGTTCAGCCTATTTTAGTCTAGACTTTGTGGGATGTTGATCTTTTTTTCTGTGGTGCTGAGAACTTTTGATGCTTGTTCCTTGGTAATTAAAAAAAATGAAGGTGTGTGTTTTCATTCAGCCTATTTTAGACTTTGTGGGATGTTGATCTTTCCAGCTCTTTTTGATTGATTTTTCTGCACACCAGAAGTGCGCATTTTCTTCACTTCCTGTCCCAGTAGGCAGCCACAGTCCAGATCAAATTCTTTATAGTGACTGTTTCTCAGAGCTCTCTTATTTTCAAGGTCACTAAGCATGTCAACATCTTTCCCTGCTTCCACGGCATGACATGCAAATGGTTATTAAAAGAATATAACTAAAATTATAAATTTTCAAATATGTCAACCAGTTTATAAGCTGAATTTTTCTACAATCGTGTTTCCTTGATAAATATGAAAAGAAATCATATAAGGGCAGATTTGCTATGCCTAAAAGAAAAGTTTAATGTTATGAAGATAAATGTGAAATGTAGTCACCAGTATAATCAATACAATATGTTGGCAGGTAAATTGAAAATATCCACCTGTTTTGGTGATTTAAATATACATTTTCTTCTGTACTACAGATCTAACAGTGTCTTGGTACAGCAAGGACAAGAAAATTAAGCCATCTAGGTTCTTCAGAATGACTCAATTTGAAGACACTTACCAACTGGAAATTGCTGAAGCTTATCCAGAAGATGAAGGGATTTATACTTTTGTTGCTAATAATGCCGTAGGTCAAGTATCAAGCACAGCCAACTTGAGACTGGAAGGTAGAGTAAAGCAACTTTAAGAATCACATTTCAATATAAATCTAAGCTCATGTCAGTAACAATTACTAAAGATTTCATGTAAATCATGGTTGGTCCTATCATTCTCTTTTAATGCAACTAATTGTGTTCATGTCATATGTGATATTCTCACTTTTCGTTTACTCCTTCTCATTCTGCGTCACATACCATTCCTTTGTTATTTTGCCTGCTTTGTCTCTATGATGTTTTGTGATGTGTTGCTCTCATCATCAGCTTTCATGCTTCCTGATAAGCATGTGTCAGAATGGGGATAAATGTACTTTATAAAAATAGGTATATTTGTTTCTCATTTGGCTAGGATAAAAATTTAAATTTATTTTTTAAAATCTAAGAGTGTAACCATCCCCGCATTGTGTTCACATAATCCTGGTTTCACAGAAGTGACAGTGGACAATTTCAGGTCTGTACACCAGTCAACTGTACTCACCATCATTCAAAGAATGCCTGAGAGTTGAGGGGCACAGTCCTAGGAAGGTTAAACATTTCTGTTACTTGAGTCTCTTAAATTACAATCAGAAGCACTTCTTTGATGACAGGAGAGGAGGGGAGGGGGGTGCATTTTGATTCAACAGGAAATAACAATATATATTTTACAGAGTCTTTTTCCTGAGCTAATTTATTCTACATAGTATTGAGTATATACAAATATATAAGGATTTAGGGCAAATTTTGATTTTTTTCTTCAATTGTTAACACCTATTATAATAACCAGATGTTTCCTAATAATCAGTTTAAAGTGGTTTTCAAAGTAGAAAAGCTGGTTTTACAACCAGAGAGGAAAAAAATGAAACCAGAAAACAAGAATACCTATACCAAATTGCGTACTCCACTACTGCCTTCTTGAACAATATGGTGAAGTTCTTTAGACTGTTAATGTCTCAGCTTGTTTGTCTGGAAAATGCAAGTGAACTTGTATGACTGAATCCGCAGTGCAGACAGTGACCGGGCGTCAGGACTGGACTGGATTCCAGTCCACTGTGGAAATTTGCCACTGATCTGCAGACAATTCCACATGAGGTCCGGTTTCCATGCAGGGCACAACATTAAAGGTTGGCATGCTTCTTTTCAGGATTTAGCAAACTTGAAGAAGTTACATCAAACTCCCAATGGCATGTCTCTTCATCATTTTCATTTAAGAAGGAGTCCCTTGGTCAAAAGCCCATCTTCATCCAGCCTCTATCAAGCCTCAGGGTGCACAGCGGGGAGACAGTCAGATTTCATGCAAGGGTTTCTGGCATTCCCAAACCAGGAATCCAGTGGTTTCATAACCAGCAGCCAATTCTACCAACCAAAGATGTAGTTTTCCATTTTGAGGAATCCACAGGCATGGCTTTAATGCTTATAGTTGACGCTTACTCAGAGCATGCTGGGCAGTACTCTTGCAAAGCAGCCAATAGCGCTGGGGAAGCCACTTGTGCAGCTACACTCACAGTGACTCCGAAAGGTAAAGCCCAACGTGCTTCGAAGACTTTGATTTGCTGCCTACCTCCTACTCCCTCTGTTACTAATGAGAGTCTCAGCTGTTTGTCTCATTGCATATTATGGCAGTACCTAATTTACTAATAAAGTAACACCCAACAAGCCCCACCACCAAGGTCTCAGTTACGGGCTAACCCAGGGGTGGGCAAACTTTTTGACTCGAGGGCCACAATGGGTTCTTAAACTGGACCGGAGGGCCGGAACAAAAGCATGGATGGAGTGTTTGTGTGAACTAATATAAATTCAAAGTAAACATCATTACATAAAAGGGTACGGTCTTTTTTTTTTTAGTTTTATTCATTTCAAACGGGCCGGATCGCAGGCCGTAGTTTGCCCACGGCTGGCGCTAACCTATGTATCTTAAGTCTGACATTAGTAATTATGTGTTCCTTGCATTACATTAGTAATCATTTTGTTAGGCATCAATGCTGCTTAACATTTAACAGCATCTCATCATTGCATCATTAATGATCTATTTACCTTATATGTTTTTACAAAGCATATCGTGAAGAGAGGACAAAGTTCTGAGGGGGGGCGGTGAGGGAGAGAGGAAGAGAGAGATTGAGATTGATTGATTCTGGATAACTGCAGTAACAACAGAAGAAAGAAGCCAGACACTGTATGGCATCCGCATGAGCCTTCATCATCCATTCACCATGGGATTGCTGGGAATGAATTTTCCTTTGTGTGAAAATTCTTAGGGCATACTGCATCTGGCATGTTGCTTCCAAGCGACAATGATGTCTTTTATCTTCATCTCCATGCCATTTTGTGTTACTAACCTTGCCAAGTGACAAAGCTTAGATCTTAATATTCTTTTCTTTTTTCTTGTCACTTGATTACACAGTGCAAGCTCTAGCTAGGCAAAGTTCTGGGAAAGATGTAAGAGAGTCCACCACGTCCCAGGCAGTGGCAGATTCCTCTTTCACAAAGCAAGAGAGCAAAATATCCCAAAGCGAAGTTAAGTCATTTCAAGGATCATCATATGAATGTGAAGTGCAGGTTTTTGAAAGTATATCTCAAAGTTCCACCCACACAGCTACATTTGTGCAAGCTGTAGGGTTGCACCATCCCGCATCCCTTTCACAAATTGCAGAAAGCACTGAGTTATCTGATAAATACTCTGAAGAGACGATGGATAAGGCGCCAAAGATTCTTCTGCATCTTCAAGACCTCTCTGTAAAGTGCGGCGACACTGCTCAGTTCCTCTGTGTTTTAGAGGATGAATCTTCTGTTGATGTAACCTGGACTCATGAAGGTGTAAAGATAGAGGAATCTGAGAGAGTGAAGCAGACACAAAATGGAAATACTTATTTTTTTACCATATGTAATGTTCAGCTGGTAGACCAAGGATTGTACAGCTGCATAGTACACAATGAGTATGGAGAGAAGACATCTTCAGCAGTACTAAGCATAGAAGGTGGTTATTTGATTTCTAGCTACGACTTGCTTCATTCATTTCATCCTCATCGCTTTATGCAGCTTTTCTGCCATGCAAATTGAATATATTAATTAGAGTATCTCTAAATTAGTACTGTATTCATCAATGGCTTATGAAAGTTGGCCAAGTCATTGGCCAAACTTGTTAAGAACATTTAACTTTCCAGTCTAGATTTAGGAAGTACAACTAGCAGATCCAGGTTCAGGAAGTTAAGGTTCATTTCACATGGGCTGCCTTTTCTAATCTTGACCAAATGTGCCACCTAGGGAGTGTACCAAAGAAGGTTAAGATGTTATGGTTCCAGTATTTATTGAGTATTTATTTTTGTGCCTGACAGTATGCTACACTTAAATGGAATTGTTTTAGTAATAGGAGGCTCAAAATTTCTCATTTGCCCTTTGGGTTCAGATCTGGAGGTTCTAGCTATTACAAGGAGGCCATGAAAATGTAAAAATGGGCACTTAAAATAATAGGTCTGGTTCAAATTAGTCATCTCTAGATATTTCTCAATAAATCATGCTGTTTTTGTAGCCTCAGATCTTCTGGGAATTGTAGAGTTATCTCATGGGGAAAAATCATTATTTTTATTATTATTATGCTTGATTCTCCCCTGTGTCGTGAAAGGCCTAAATAAATTTGGGCAAAGGGTAGCTTCTTCCTTTTATCCATGGACTTCCTTTTAGATATTAATGATATAAGAAAAAATTCTTCAGGTGCTAGAAGCCCATGCTGTCTATTTGCCAACAAAGGAGCTTCACGGAATCCATGGAAGGAAGCTGGGAGAAGTTTGGGCATCTCCAGGGGTCTATTGAGAAGTGTGGCCTCAGGTTCTTCCAGATCTGACCATACTATTTTTTAATTGTTAGACATTAACAGGGGCAAAAATACAGTGCTATGTGCACAGCCCTCTCTACCCTAAATTTTGAAATTGGCTCATTAGTTCACTTAATGCATCTACAATATTCACTCACACACACACACAAAGAAAGGCCTTTTTTTTCTTTCTTAAGCTGGCATTTTGTTTTATAGCTATTTCTGGTTGTATTTCCAAAGTCCAGGACTGAGATCTAGTTATGCAAATGAGGTGGAAAATTCCACCATCCGGAGACTTGACCGCAGCTGCTGGCAAGCACAGTAATCACAGTTACTATTTATCCGGAGTTGTTATCTACACGTCTTGTAGGTGACAACTGTGACAGTTTCAGCAGCAATATAATTGGGAATCAGCTGTGCTGTGGAGGTGGGAGAAATGTAGGTCTTTCAACTTGTTTCCTAAAGAACCTAGTGTCATAGTACAGTACTTGAAAGTCAAGTTCCCAGAGGGGATTTGCTTAGACATTTCTGCCCCAGGAATTCCAGTTCCAATTAAATATTATTAAAGTGTTCTTGGAGAATGAACACTTTTTTTTTTCTTGGAAATTCCAGACGGCCTTACTTGTACTTTAAAAAGTTA
Organism: Myotis brandtii; assembly: GCF_000412655.1. Taxonomy (NCBI): domain Eukaryota; kingdom Metazoa; phylum Chordata; class Mammalia; order Chiroptera; family Vespertilionidae; genus Myotis; species Myotis brandtii. The sequence continues at coordinate 10,621,540 of NW_005353838.1, read as the reverse complement.
AAACATTTTTAAGTGTTTGAAAGGTGAAGGATCAGGCACAGTTGTCCAATGATCTAAAAGAAGGCAGTTTTTATATACCCCTCTTTTATTCTGGCCTAATAACTTTACATAGACTACATAGTTATCCACAAAGGCCGAGTAAGGATGAAAAACCCCAGAAGTCAGTTTGTGTTGAGTTCTTATGTGCATAGCAAGCGTAGCTATTTCGTATATTAGTTTTGGGACTAATGTGCCGCTTTCCTTCTCATCCTAATGACGTTCCATCTTCTCTAAATTCAGCATGTGTTTTACTCGTACAAACACAGCTAATTGATTCCTTTTCCTAACTTTATTCTTACCTAGCAAAGAAATCGCAAACCAGAGCAGTTACAAAAATCACCCTTGGTTCAAACACTAAAAGTTTTAAAACACTCAGAGTCACAAATTAAAACAACCTGTGAAGTAAAGAGAGCATCGTCAAAGAAAACATCAAGTTTGTCATTCACTTCATGCCAAAGACAACAAGGAACTCAGAAGCTCACTGACACAATGCCACATGAACTGAGAGATGAGAGTGATACCAGGGTACCTGCCTCTCTGAAGAAGCCACCCCAGAGATGATTGTGTCTAAAGACTGTTCCTTTTCCTTATGTAATAAAAGCTATTTAGAGTGGATGACTCTTTGTTTTGCTTCTTAATATGTAATTGAACTTCAGGTAGTTTGACATTTTAAAGGTGGTTTAAACCAAAGGGGTATTTATTTACTAGCTGAAAATGCTTAATTCTGCAGGAAAACCTGAGAATAGCCATCAACTAAATGTGGCATGTTAAAAATGCATGTCCCCTATAAATGTGACTTCATATCTTACCAAGTGTTCAGTCAATAAGACATTTTTTAAAAAGAATTTTTCTTTAGCTTGTGGATTGCTTTTCCGAATGCATGTAAAGGCATGAAGAATTATAGAACTAAATGTGGAAATTTCATAGAAAACCAAAAATAAAAATGCTTTTAAATCTTTCTGCCAACATTGTCATGTACTTTATCAGTTCATTGATTTATTTGGCATGAATTGTTTGATGCATTTGGTGGATGTAGTTTTCTATTATAATAAAGATAAAATTATAATTGTATAAACCATATATTAAGGCAGAAAGTATATGGAATTAACCATTAAATTTTTTTATGTTTTTTTCCATTTTAGCCTATGAATCAATTTTACACGAGAGGATTGAACAGCAGATTGAGGTGGAGATGAAAGGTATTATTACATTGAATATGAGATTTAAAATAGAAATTCTGAAGGATTAATAGAATTCTTAACTGCCTTATTTCATTTACTATCATTGAGAAAAATGACATAGATGTATAAATATATCTCTTAGAGAATATATTACTATGTCGCATGCCTGGTTTAGTATGCTGATGGTTACATGCATTTCATAGTATTTTGTTTTACAGTAATTTAAATTCTCGAATTTAAAATTTACCAGCCGTATCATTTTCATGTTTGCAGCCATTTTTGAAAGTGTGTATTAGAAAAAGTTGGAATCTTAATGCATGAAATCATGAAATAGAAGTTTGTTTTTAAAATCACAGTGAATTAAATTGAACAGTAGACAATAACCTAGGTGTCATTCTCAGAATGCAATGTCATGAATGAATGGTGATTGAAATGCTACTTGATTTAGGGTGTGTGAAAATGTTACATCCCCATCTGGTTTACACTTCATGCTCATACATCATTTTAACATTGATATGTCTCTTACACTGGCTTGCAGATAGCTGCCTTATGTGATCCTTATTGCCTGCTTTTCTTTGTATAACGTTGTGACTATATGGCTGTATTAGTTCGAATAAACGCCTTCTTATTTTATTTTAGCTATTTATGGTTATGGTTCTTGTATATATATATTTAAAATAGTTAATTATTAAAAATTTAATCTACAATCAAAAGGATCAGAAAGGGCGTTTATTTCACTCTCTGCAAGTCAGGTAAGATTTTCCTCTCAGCCATTAAAGGAACAAAGTTTTCCTGCTCTCAAAACAAATATGCACAGGAACATGTTATTTTCAAATGCATTTTTGCTTGTTCAAGAAGAAATTTCAGCAGTTTGAAGAAAAGACCAGACAACGAACGATTTTCGTGTCAGAATCTTTTAAACAGAGCATGGTGTTGCGTTTATTCGAACAAATATGGTGAGTGAATTTTTCTATGGATTTGTGAGAATCTGTAGCATGCATTTTATTTCATTTCTATTTTGCAATTTCATTTATTTTCAACTTTTTCAAATACTATGGAAAATAGTAAAATGCTTTATAATTTAATTTCTTTTCAGAATTATTCTCCGAGGAAGAATCTGAACATTCAGAAAGAGATACACGTGATGCCTTTTCAGATTCTGAAGATGTAGACCACAGTTCTATGGCTGCTAAAAGATATGCAAGTAGAATATTATCTACAAGCTCCTGGCCTGAATATTTCAAGCCTTCTTTTACCCAAAAACTTACGTTTAAGTATGTTTTAGAGGGTGAACCTGCTGTTTTTACATGTAGACTAATTGGCTGTCCAACTCCGGAAATGACTTGGTTCTATAACAATCGGCCAATCCCAACAGGTCTCCGGCGAGTTATAAAAACTGAGAGTGATTTACATGATCACTCATCCAGTTTAGAGATTAAAAGGGTCCAAGACAGAGATTCTGGAACTTATAGATTGTTAGCAATTAATAGTGAAGGGTATGCTGAATCAACTGCATCACTGCTTGTTATTCAAAAAGGGCAAGATGAGAAATATTTAGAATTTCTGAAAAGGGCAGAACAGACACATGAAAATATAGAGACATTAGTTGAGAGGAAAGAGGACAGGATGAAGGTTGACCTGAGGTTTACTGGCTCTCCCTTTAACAAAAAACAAGATGTGGAACAAAAGGGAATGATGCGAACTATACACTTTGAGACAGTAAGTCCTAGCAAGAAAACAGATTTTATGTATGATGAAGAATATCTAGAAAGTAAATCTGATGTCAGAGGATGGCTTAACGTAGGTGAAAATTTCCTGGATGAGGAGACCAAAGGGAAGTTGCAACGTTTACGGGAGGCTAGAAAAACGTTACTGGAGAAAAAGAAGTTATCTCTTTTAGATATGCCATCTAAACTAAGCTCAAGAACTTTGAGAAGGGAAGCTAGTAATAAAGATACTATGTTCTTTAGAGAGGAAATGGAAAGCAGGTCAGTATCTGATCTAGCTGAAAATAGGGATAAGGTTGAATATTCAACTGAATATTCTAATCAATTGGATCAAAATATAGAATCTGGAGAAGCTCTCACAAGTTTTCCAACTACCGTTGATGAAGAAATTCTCCAGACTGAAATAAGAATGAGCCAAGAGGCATTTCTAAAAGAGAGTCGACCAAAAGACCATTTACATGGTAGAAGTCAAGTAAATGAGAAAACCCAAGCAAAAAGACAAGTTGAAGAAATTATGACCAAAACTAAAATTGGAGAGTCATCTCAATATATCACTAGTGTGTGTAAAAATAAGGAAATAGATGAGACTTCTGAAAAGGTGTCTCAACCTGTTATACCACATACAAGTGATTTTGGTACACTTACAAATATTAAAGAAAATGAAGAAATAGATAGTAAAAGAATAAAAAAGGATGATTTGAGAGAATTACAACACTCCACTTTCACAAGAGTTGAAGAATTCAAAATTGAACAGAAAGAAAACACCACAGGATTTTTTGAAAATTCTTTCCAAAAACATCTGCAACGTTGCCCACCTTCATTTCTTCAAGAAATTGAATCTCAAGAGGTTTATGAAGGTGACAGTTGTAAATTCATGTGTCATTTTCAAGGATATCCTCAACCCATAGTGACATGGTATAACAATGATATACCAATCCCATATAATCGAGGCTTTATCATTCATACCTTGGAAAACTATTCAACATTAACTTTTACTTCTGTTCTTCCTCAAAATGAAGGTTCTATTACCTGTGTGCTGTTTAACCAATATGGAACAGTAAAGACAACCGGTATCCTAAAAGTGAAAGCAAAACAGAGGCATGGTGTCAAAGCACATAAAATCCCAATATTGCATGACTACACTGATGAGGAAGAAGAGCTGGCATTGGTGTTTGACCAAGCAGAAGACGTTCCTCCATCTTTGAGACTAGAGGGCCAAACAAATCTCCATATGTTACAAACTACCCCACCAGGTCCTTCCTCTGCAGACATAGAATTGCTTTCCTTTCCTGTGGAAATTCAGATAACAGCAGCAACTCCTACTCCAGAACAGGATAAAGAGTCAAGGGAATTGTTTCAATTTGAAGAGTTGGAACCTAAAGCAGCACCTCGAGATAAGGCTACTCAGTCACCAAAACACAAATTTATATTTTCATCTGATATTACTAATGAGCCACCAAAAATGTTACAAGAAATGCCAAGGTATGCCAGGTGTAGAGAAGGGGATTTCATAGTACTTGAATGTTTATTATCTGGGGAGCCTAAGCCAGTGGTAACATGGTTTCAAAATGGAGTCCTTTTAAAGCAGGATCAAAAGTTTCAATTTGAAGAGTTTGATTATAGCTACAGGTTGTATATTCATGATATTGATGTTCAAGATTCGGGAAAATATAAATGTGTTGCTGAAAACAGTTCAGGAACCATTGAGAGTGTTTCCGATCTCACAGTGGAATCTGTCATTCACTGGGAATATAGCCAATTAGAAAATATTGGTGGAATTTATGAAAAAAATCCCAAAGGTCAACAAATTCAGGGAGAATCTATAAGGGCACACTTGTATGATTATCCAGCTGGTCCTTTTACTTCCCAATGTAATGTAAAAGAATATTCTGTAAGGGAGGTTTTTCAAAACCTTGAGACAACTGAGCAAATAGACCAGAAAGGCCATGCTCATTGCACATCTTCTAGAGAAAAAGTCCCCAGATTTGTGCAGGTTGCTTCTAGGTCCATACAAACCAACAGACCTATCAGAGCTGAACTCATACAATGTCAGGATGAATGGAAAGAGGGGCGTGTAAGTGAAAAGTCAAAGCTTCACCAAGCAGAGGGTACTGTTTACCCATACCCATTTGTTGATGATTTCAGTGAAGTTAAAATTAGGAGAGAGGTTAGGCATGATTTTGGAAAACTTGGTGAACCAGAACGGGTACATGTGCAAGAATATGCCCAAAGTGACCATTTCTCAAATATCCACTCAAGGAAAACTTCTGAGAGTTACGATACAAAAGACTCATCTACCATTGTATATGAAGAACCCCTTGGTGAGGAGAGATACTACCCAAGAAGAAAAGTGAAGCATAGAATCATTGCATTTGAAAAGTTACAACATGCAGAGAAAGGAGTTCTAGAGAAAAGAGCTACCAAGAAATCATTTGTTAATCCTCCTCAAAAGAAGCCTGATGACATTGACTTTCCATTAAATCAAAGAGAATCAAAATCCAGTGACCTAAAGGCAAATATGCATCAGGCAGATAAAATGTCTCCAAACACTGAACCAGATTCATCTAACATCATAATGAATTTAAAGCTGCTTTCTTCTCAAACTCATGGGGAATTTAAAGTACAAGAGAGGGAGCAACAAAAAGAAATAGGTCTTATAGAGCGGTCTGCAGTTTCTGAAAGGGCTGAATATGAAACTCCTATTACATTTGACCTAAAGCAGTTTCACTCGCAAATAGAAAATCCAGATTTAAAATCCCAAGAATTAGATAGTGGTCAACCAGAAGAAGCTTATTTTAAAATCCAACATCCTGCTTCTGAAACAACTGATGCTGAGAACATTGTATTTGATCTAAAACAAATGTATTCTCATATAGGAGATGCAGCTAAGGATTTCCAGGAATCTAGGCCACAATGGGAAACACCTTATAAAGAAGAAATTCCTGGTCCTGAAATACTACTATTTGATACACAGGATATGTCTAAAAGAATGCAAAATGACATACTTACAAATCAAGACATTTCTTCCAGTCAAGACTGGATGAAGGAAAGTTGTATTGATGAAAAGACCTATTATTTTGGGAAAGAAGTCCAACAGATACAGGAACAAAAGGTAGAAATTTTAGACACAGATACTTCTCTTAAAATCTTTTCTGATGAAATCCATAGTCAGGCAGGTGGCCTACTTCAAACCTCATCTGCAGATGTAGGAGAAACTGATATTTCTGAGAAAAGACGTTCTTTCGAAAATGGAGATCCAAGTTTCATTTCACTTTTGAAAAAAGCAGCAAGTGAGGAAAAGCTTTTAGAGGTTTGTGAAATGAAGGAAGAACACACTTTGGAACACGAGTTGGCATCATTTCAAAAGCAGGATGAAGGGATACAGGAATATGCCACTGGAGACCACAGAGGTGATGTTCAGGAAGCAGACACACTCCACAGAAAACCCTCCCTGAGCCAGTGCTTTTCATTCTTGATGACTGAGGAACAACGGAATCCAAATGAACAAAGAAGTGAAAGAGGTGATGTCTCTGAAGAAGAAAAAGTTTACCAAGTTCAAGCTAAAAATGAAACTTCTTTCTTCACTACTGAAGAAGAAAAGATTGAAACTTGTTTTCCTAAACTGGACGAGGCACATACAATGGAAGTAAAGGACTCCGAGTCCTCCCTAACACAGTATTTACTTGCTGCTGGAAAACATGAAGTTCCTGAAACTAAAGACACCAGAGACACGGCAAAACTTGTCCAGAGCGAATCAACCACGTCCATGGAGGTTGAAGAAGTAACTTTCAACACTGTGTATGAATATTACAACCAACAACAGGAATCATCAGGTCGCCCATTTTCTCCTGAATCTGATATTTCCATTGATGTGGGAAGTATAAGCAGTGAGGAAATCTCTGAGTTAGATCAGTTTTATACCCCACCATCCTCTGTTGAACATTTTGAAACTCCAAAGTCTCCTGATTTATATTTTGCTCCATTAGATACAACTAAGCAATCCTCAACAAACGCAGGAGGTAAGACTGTTCAAAGAGCCACGCCTTTAGAGGAAGTTGCTGAAAGGTACTCAACACCTTTGGAAGGGGAGATAGCAGAAAGATATTCCACGCCTGCAGGGGAGACTTTAGAGAGATATTCCACACCCTCAGGGGAGACTCTAGAAAGATATTCCACACCTTCAGGGGAGACTCTAGAGAGATATTCCACACCCCCAGGGGAAACTCTAGAGAGATATTCCACACCCCCAGGGGAGACTTTAGAGAGATATTCCACACCCCCAGGGGAGACTCTAGAAAGATATTCCACACCCCCAGGGGAAACTCTAGAAAGATATTCCACACCCCCAGGGGAATCTCTAGAGAGATATTCCACACCCCCAGGGGAGTCTCTAGAGAGATATTCTACACCCCCAGGGGAGACTTTAGAACGATATTCTACACCTTTAGGAGGAGAAACAGTTGAAAAATATTATATTCCTACTGGAGGACCAAACCCCACTGAAAACTTTAAAAGGCACCCATCAAAAATAGAAAGGGAGGACAGTACGCCAAATGAACATTTCCATACACCTACAGGAGAGAGAAGCTCAGCCTATGAAGTATGGCGCTCAGACTCATTTGGCACACCCAATGAAGCCATCGAACCCAAAGACAATGAAATGCCTCCATCTTTTATTGAACCTCTGACCAAAAGGAAGATATATGAAAATACAACATTAGGCTTCATTGTTGAAGTTGAGGGCATTCCAGTTCCTGGTGTGAAATGGTATAGAAATAAATCTTTGCTAGAACCAGATGAAAGAATCAAGATAGAAAGGGTGGGTAATGTATGTTCTTTGGTAATTTCTAACATTCAGAAAGGAGAAGGGGGAGCGTACATGTGCCATGCTGTAAACATCATAGGGGAAGCAAAGAGCTTTGCAGATGTAGACATAGTACCTCAACAAGAGAGAGCAGTGGCGCTCCCACCTCCAATAACACATCAGCATGTCATGGAGTTTGATTTGGAAAACAATTCATCATCAAGAACACCTTCTCCTCAAGAGATTGTCTTGGAAGTTGAGTTAAGTGAAAAAGATGTCAAAGAATTTGAGAAGCAAGTGAAAATAGTCACCGTTCCTGAATTTACTCCTGATCATAAAAGCATGATCGTGAGCCTAGATGTCCTTCCATTGAATTTAGCAGATCCAAATATGGCTTCAAGAGGAGAAGAAGACAAAGATCTAAAAATTGACTTAGAAGTATTTGAGATGCCTCCTCGTTTTATAATGCCTATTTGTGATTTTAAAGTTCCAGAAAGTTCCGATGCTGTGTTCAAATGTTCAGTCATAGGTGTCCCTAGTCCCGAAGTTAAATGGTATAAAGAATATATGTGTATTGAGCCAGATAATGTTAAATATGTGATTAGTGAGGAGAACGGAAGTCACACCCTTAAAATTCGAAACGTCTGTCTTTCTGATAGTGCGACATACAGGTGCAGAGCTGTGAACAGTGTGGGAGAGGCTATCTGTCGGGGATTTCTCACCATGGGAGATTCCGAAGTATTTGCTATGATAACAAAGAAAAGTCGAGTGACTTTAAGCAGTTTGAAGGAAGAGTTAGTCTTAAAGAGCAAGTATGCAGACAGCTTTTTTGAATTTCAGGTGGTGGAAGGGCCTCCCAGGTTCATTAGAGGTATTTCTGACTGCTGTGCCCTGGTCGGCACAGCAGCTTATTTCCAGTGTTTGGTTCGTGGCTCTCCAAGACCCACAGTTTACTGGTACAAAGACGGGAAATTGTTGCAAGGAGCAAGGTTCAGTGCTGAGGAAAGAGGCATAGGGTTCCACAACTTATTCATAACAGGCTTAGTAAAAGATGACGCAGGTGAGTACAGGTGTGTAGCTATCAACAACAGAGGAATGGCCGAGACCTGTGCAACACTCACCCTAATGTAAAAGTTCTTGTACGATGTTTTAGTGCCTTCGTAATTATTACACTTGATTTGAGTGCTTTCATATTTTCCAAATTATATAGATCTAATAAATTTCCAAATATGTCAACTCTATTTGAATGCATTACATTGAAGACCCCTGGGAACACAGTTTCTCCACGTGGACGTCTCATGTTTGTAATACATGTAAATACTCTGTTATCTAAATATCTAAACTGTGGAATCATCACTTGTGTCCATTATACTGTGAAAAATCAAGCACAATTAAATATCTCTATGGCTACCTAATTGTATTTCTACTTTACCTTCATTTCTCCTTCTCCGAGTGTTTCAGCAGAATGTACTCTCTCTTAGAGATAAACTATATCAGTAAAGTAAAATGTAAAAGGGAAGACCATGTCAGATGACCACACAGACAGATTAGTGAGAATCTCCTCTCTGCTCTGAATATAAGTAATTTTTTAAATTATAACCCTTTTACAGCCAAATTAATGCTTATTTACTCAGACTTAGAAGAGATAAAACAAACAATAGAAACCAGCTTTGCTTAGTTGGTAACTAACTATATACAGAGAAATCTTGGTTCTCAAACTTAAGTCATTCCAGAAGGGTGTTTAAGAAGTGATTTGTTAAAACAAAACAAAACAAAACAAAAAACTGAATCATTTTTTCCCATTAGAAGTAATGTAAATTGAATTACTACCTTCCAGACCCATTAATCACTCCCTGTTTTAATCTTTCTTATATACAGTTCATGTCTAATGTACTATTTAACCTATAAACAAACACTTCTTTTCTTAAATTTACCCAACCACCCCTTACTCGCCTTAAATGAGTCACTTTCAGCACTCCTCTCAGGAGTCTTTCAGGGGGTCCGTATGCAGCATCTTTACTTTTTCATATATCATTGCCTCCGAAATGCTATCACTGGCTAACTGCTTTCCCTTTATATAAATCAACAATTTTTCTGTCTCTTCAATTGCCTGTGATTGTTGTTTTTTGAGCACTTTCACACCCTGAGCAACATTAACACTCCTGATAGCCTCTTTATGATTTAAAATTGTACTAATAGCTAGATTCTGCCAGCAACAATGGCATTTGTTGCCTGAGAGATGCTTTTTGTCATGCTGAGGTATCAGCATGAAAGTGTTGTCAAGTAGAAAACAGAAGTTTTGTTTCACAATTTGGCTGAGAACCAAATTGTTTGAGATGGGAGACATTTGAGAACCAAGGTTTGACTGTAATCTGTTTGACATTACAACCTCAGTATATGTTTGGCTATTTTAAAAATGTTTTAATTATTAATATTCCTTTTCTTAAGTCTTTTAACTCTTGCTGGTTTTGAAGGGACCAATGTTGCTGCTCAGATAGATATCATCTGGACATTTGCAGAATATGCAAACACAGATCTTTTTACTTTGGGAAATATCTCATTTTCTCAGTTCAAGATGGCATCAAGTGTAAAATGCAACATTAATATTTTCTTAGGAGAAAAGAAACTACCATATTACATTTTTACATAAGATTTTAAACTACAGTCCAATTTCAGAATCTTTAAAATTAGAAAAAGGAAGGTGGAACGTTTTTAGAATTGAGACAGTATGGTAATTTGTATTTGTATATAATAAGATAATAGGCTTTCCTGTCATTTTCATTGAATTTCATTGTTTAAACTAACTCAAAATTAATAAGCATTCAAATTCAAGATTTATATATGTTTCTAAATTGACATTTTTTATTTTTCAAAATTAAAATGATAATAAATTCACAAAATCCTTAGCATTGTACCTATGTACCAATGTGAACCTAAATCTTTTCATATAAATATAGAGAAATTCAGGTGGGGTTTTTTTATCTGAAAATGAGGGATTTTACCAGAAATCCTAAGAGGTGATCATTCAACTCTCTGTGTCATCCCAGTGGTAACTTTTTAAAAATAATTTAGAATAAATTTTAGTTATACAGTAGATGATGAAAGAAATAATAAAATATAGTAATGAAATTATGAATCATTCCTACCCTCAACTCTTAAATATAGCCCAATGACTATATTTGTTCTCTACATTGAGCAATTTTTAAGTACCATGAATGTATTAAACATTAATTTTAATTCTAAAAAATTTAAAATGTAATGTGAATTTAATTTTCAAAAGGATTCATATAACCAATTATGTTTGCCATGTTTCTTTCATTGTATTACCTTTTTATTCCCACAATGGGAATTCCCTAAAAGCCCTTCCAAATTAAATAAGCAATTGGGAATATGTGCAGAATGTAGACAGAGCAGTAAGGCTCATACCCTCACCTCCATGCCCCCAAAAAACATTTGTTCTACTTGTTTTAAGTCACCATAACTCATCAAGATAGATACACTCTTGTGGAGCAATCTGTTTCAACCAGTGTGCATACAATATCTGTGATCATCGTTATAGATATAATGAAATGTATCCATCTTAACTCCCTGAAATAAAACTAATTCTATAGTTTAGGGACTTAAGGATTTATTCTACTTTTAGTCATCTAAGGGAGGTTTAAATAAATTAGAAATTCAGGTCATGATAAACTTGACAAGCACATTTTACCCAACTGTTATAGTAGAGCATAGATTGCAACAATTCAAAGCCTGTTTCTTTAAAAATAAATAAATAAATAAGAAAGACCAAAAAAATGTGGATTTGCAGGAAATGTTGAAAAATATACTTTTATTCACATAACAAGGAGGGCTTTGTTTTGCTCATTAGAATTCTGTTAGTCTCAAATGCATTAAACTTGAGGATATGCAGAATAATAGTGATTGAATAAAGAAAAGTAAGCTTTGGTCACACTTGACTTATTTATTAATTGTTGAAATATTTTTAATTTTCTGACTCAATGGCACATAACTTAAAAGCCTGGAATATTAATTTCTCTGATTCTGGATAAAGAATTCATTTATTACATAGTCGAAGTTAGACATAATTATTAGCTGCTACTACTACATGTATTTTAAACCACATGTTTCATGTTTCAGGGCATTTGAATTTTATTTATTATCTTTTTATGGTTAATACATGATATTTAGAAGTAAGGGAGAATATTTCAAGATATTAGTGAGTAGGGGTATATGAACTATATTCACATTCATTCCCTTTTACAGATATTTTGTCAGTTCAAGTAAAGGGAAAGCTGACATGAGTAATAGATTACAGATTAAATGTAAAGTTAAGTGGTCACCATTAGTATATGAAATTAATCAATGATTTTATGGCAACTAATTGCAATAATAAATAATTGAGTATGTATTCTACATGTTATAGATAAGTTTTACCAGTACCTTTATAGCTAGCTGACACTGGAGTCCTGCCTTCTAATGCTTATAACACTAGAACAGAAAGGTATTAAGTTATAAGACTAGTTCATGTAATGCAATTGGAGTGAACTAATAATATAACTGCTTTTGAGTAAGGCAATAAAACTACTATTTATGGGGCTGTTGTACATACATAACAGCTTTAATGAAAATCCTAATTCCTTATTATCAAATTATACATCTTTCATTCTGTTGTCCATAATACTGTTTAAAGAGTATTTGTTATTCACTGTTTTCTTTTTCTGTTCAATAATTGTTGTATAGGTATTTCTTGCATAATAGAATACAATCAAGGTTGTTTTTCAAGCTGATGTTTTGTTTAAAATGTAAAAGAATTGGTTCTTAAAAATTTGTATGAGTAAAGCAAAAGGATACTGTGCTCTCTACCTAGGAGTCAGCCAGCATATCCAAAGACAGGGTAATATTCAGTAATTAAGTATTTAATGTTAGATTGTCTGTACATAGATTATATAGAGATTCTCAGTGTGTGATCTTGGTTCTTGGTTTACACCTTTACTGAGGGTGAACAAGGACCATTGCTCCTTGATCATAGCCAAATCCACTGGGCCCAAGTTCTTTGCATGGCCTCCTTTACAATAGATGTGCCCTCTTTATCACTCAGAGTTGTTGATTTCTTTCCATACTTGGCACATTGGAAATAGTTTTTGTGACAGGATTTCCAGCTCCAATTCTCTTTTCAGCAGCATTAACAAAATTCCCGCATCTGACACATTTCTTAGCATTTCCGTATTTCTGAGCAAATGTATAAGTAGTTGGATTTATTGCAAGCCTGTGAGGCTGAGCACTCACTGGCTTGATAGCCAGTCTCTTGCCCACTTTATGTTGAGCCCCTGGCCTTACTCATAATCTTTGGGCCCATACTTCTTGCAATAGGAGGATTTGCAGTAGACCTCTTCATCTTGAATTGTCACTATTGTGCTATCTGAGATTTCCTGCAAACCATGCACAGCACAGAAAGCACAGTGGTGAAAGCTTCTCACACCACACTGCACCTCTTCCACATGCTCCACAGTCCTCCCCAAAAGGCCATTTGAATGGGAGGTGGGACCACACACCGAGGGTGGAACTAAGGAGATTTGTGGAGGGAGTGCATGGGAGTCAGGAGCCCCAGTCAAGATTTTAATTTGGAGTGGTTTTCTCTCATTTCTGATTCTCCCATTTTATTGACTAACTTGAGTTAACATAGGTCTTATTATCAAAGCTTTGTTATAGTGCTGTGGCAGTTTACATGGGCAAAAGATGGCTTGCATTTCTAGTAACTGTAAACAGGAGTTCTCTCATAAATTCACATTAAACATTGTTTTTAACAATGGCTTCAGTTTATAAGCAGTAACTAGAATATAGATGATTTATTTTGGAAATCATCAGTCTTCAATTTGATAATAAGGATATTTTTGCATATTAAAATTTTATGTATAAATAATAATTCTGAACCTTTTAAAAAATTGATTTAAATAACCATGGATTCTTTTAGTACAAATAGTTAGCCAGCAGTTTTTCAAAGTTGAGTGTTGATATTATAGCACAAAGAAAAATTCATAAGAACATCTTTAACATTTATAAACTCTAACACAAATGAAGTGACTGAAAGTTGCATTAGTACACACTTTATAATCATATAATGTGATATCATAAAAGGTTAAACACTTAAAAATGTGCTTTGTAATAAGTTAATCTCAAGATAATCTAATGATTCCAGGAATAAGGCAGAAGAAGACCATCAAGTGATACATAATTCTTTGACTTTCATTTTTTTGTTGTTAAATAAAATTGATGGTAAAATAATAATCATTTTCCCCCATACAGAGTTTTCTAGTGGTCTTCTGTCTGCTGAGGAAGAAGGACTCCAAACCTATAGCTCTGACCTTCAGCTATCTAAAGGAAATGAAACACTTGAACTTTTAGCTGAACCTCCAGTTCATTCAACTAAATTCTATTCCAAAAAGGAAGGCAGTGTCCCGGTTTTTATCAAAGAAGTGTCAAATGCTGAAATAAGCGTAGGGGATGTGGCTAAATTATCTGTTACGGTCACTGGCATCCCCAAACCTAAAATTCAGTGGTTCTTCAATGGAATAATGTTAAAGCCTTCTACTGACTACAAATTTGTTTTTGACGGTAATGATCATAGCTTGATCATTCTGTTCACAAAATTTGAAGATGAGGGAGAGTATACATGTATTGCCAGTAATGAATATGGACAGACAATATGTAGTGCCTATCTAAAAATAAATTCCAAAGGAGAGGGACGCAAGGAGACTGAACTAGAATCAGCAGTGGAGAAATCTCTGGAAAAGCTTGAAGGTCCTTGTCCTCCTTACTTCCTTAAGGAATTAAAACCAATCCACTGTGTTCAGGGGCTCCCGGCCATCTTTGAGTATATGGTGCTTGGAGAGCCTGCACCCACTGTTTTGTGGTTCAAAGAAAACAAACAGCTCTGCACCAATGTTTATTACACTATCATTCATAATTCTGATGGTTCTGGGACATTTATTGTCAATGACCCTCAGAAGGAAGATAGTGGCCTCTATGTCTGTAAAGCAGAGAACGTGTGGGGTGAGTCCACCTGTGCTGCAGAGCTGCTGGTGCTTCTGGAAGACACAGACATGACTGATGCGCCCTGCAAAGCCAAGCCCACCCCAGTGGCTCCCCAAGATTTTCCACAGAAGTCGTTAAAGGGCCCGGCCTTTGAAACACTTGACTCAGAGCTGAAGATGGCAGCTGAGCAATTGCAATCCACAGTCTTGTTGGAGCAGGAGATGCTGACTCCTGAGAGCACCAGGGGACTTCTTCCCCTCGATGGCACTCTCCATGTTCAGCCTACCAAGGAGCCACCTCCCAGTTCACACCTGCAGGTTGTCCAGTCCCAGAAAACCCTCCCCAAAGAAGATATTCTAATGCCTGCATCACAGGTGGTTCTATCAGATACTGAAAAAATTTTCCCAAGTGCCATTTCCATAGAAGAAATTAGTTCATTAACAGCCGAGCCTCTGAGAACTTTATTAGCTGAGCCTGAAGGGATTTATCCACAGTCATTGATAGAAGAACCTCCAGCCCATTCATATCCAACTTCTGTGGCTGAGGAATTACTTTTACCAAAAGACAAGACAGTACCTGGTGTGGACAAAGAGCAAATAGGGACTCCTCAAAAGCAAGAGGCACACAGCGCTCTGATCCTGAGTCAGAGCTTAGCTGAGGGCCACGTGGAAAGTTTCGAGGGTCCTGACATTGCGGTCTCTGAGGTAAACCGAGAGCCCCAGGTCCCTTCAGAACACACGTGCACAGAAGAAGGTGCAATTTTGATGGAAAGTGCGGATCAACTAGAAAGTACAGCTCATGATTTTGTGGCCAGGACTGAGGAGAGCAAATCCTTAAGTTTCCCACTAGCATGTGAGGAAAAGCAGGTACTGCTCAAGGAAGAGCATTCTGACCACTTGACAATGCCCCCTGACCAAACCATCGAGTGTAAGAAAGAGCCGGTGGCAATAAAGGGCGTGCAGGAAGTGCAGGGCCGGGACATTCTCGCCAAGGAAAGTTTGCTCTCTGGTATTCCAGAAGAGCAAAGATTAAACCTGAAAACGCAGGTCCGCAGGGCTTTGCAAGCAGCAGTGGCCAGTGAGCAAACGAGTCTTTTCTCTGAGTGGTTGAGAAACATTGAGAAGGTGGAGGTCAAGGCCATAACCTTCACCCAAGAGCCCAAACGCATTATGTGCACCTACCTGATTACCACAGTGAAGTCTCTAACAGAAGAAGTAACCATCGCGATTGAAGGCATTGATCCTCAAATGGCTAACTTGAAAACTGAGTTTAAGGATGCTCTGTGTGCTATTATATGTGAGGAAATAAACGTCTTAACAGCCGAGGACCCCAGGCTTCAGGAAGGAGCCCAAACAAGCTTGCTGGGAGAAATAGATTCTTTTTCAGATTCACAGAAGATTGAAGCAATCACTGAACCAGAAATTGAATCTAAATATTTTGTCCCAACAGAAGAGGTCAGTTATTTTAAAGTGGAAAGTCAGGTCAACGTTGTGGATGCGATTCTCACTGACGAAAAACAAGATGAGATACCAAAACCACCCGAGGAGCAAGACAAGTCCTCTGAGAGTGGTTTAGAGAAGGCTGGGCTAGTAGACATACAGGAAGATGGGGGTGGTCCTGTTATACATACACCCTTGGTGGACACTATTGCTGAGGAAGGTGACCTTGTTAAGCTCACATCATCCATAACAAATGCCAAAGAGGTGAATTGGTATTTTGAGGGTAGACTGGTGTCTTCAGATGAAAAGTTCAAGTGTTTCCAAGATCAAAATACATATATGCTAGAAATTGACAAAGTAAATACAGAAGAGCATCAAGGAGAGTATACCTGTGAGGCCTTGAATGACCATGGAAAAACAGCAACTTCGGCAAAACTCACTGTAGTCAAAAGAGGTTGGATTTTTAAGGATTAAGTAGATCAAGCTCTAACATTCACTGGATTGTAATGATTTAGGTTTCATCACCAAATTTTCACTTATCTGCCACTGCCAGAACGTAGTCGAGTTAAAGTAAG
Organism: Myotis brandtii; assembly: GCF_000412655.1. Lineage (NCBI taxonomy): Eukaryota > Metazoa > Chordata > Mammalia > Chiroptera > Vespertilionidae > Myotis > Myotis brandtii. The sequence goes on along the minus strand of NW_005353838.1, from coordinate 10,604,743 downwards.
ATTGAAGTCACAGACATAATCATGGTTATTCACTCCTATCCTTTTCCTCGTTGCCTTACTGGCTAATGCTATATCTACACCATTATTCATTTTTAAAATAAGACATGCTTTTATATGTTTCATAATACCAACACATATGCTTTTAAGTTTCTTTTTTATATGAAAAGACTTTAATAATGTGATATAAAGCTGTCAGGGAATGCCTAGACACTCTAAAATGGCCAGCCTCATCCCCAAATTCAAAATAACCATGATTAATTGTCTGTTTAAGTTTCTTATTTCTATTTCATTTTTGCTGTTGTTTCACTTATTACTTTATGTAGTAGATCACGTTTTTTCACATTATTCTCAGTGTTTCTAGTCAGCATGGTATATTTAAAGAATATGTCATGTTGCTATGCATGTAAGCCAGTAGCATCACATTTGAATAATTTTTTCACAATTCACTGCAAAGTAATGATTGACTATGTTGAAAGCTGCTTACTGTCTTCTTCTGCCTTCAATGATCTTTCTCATTTTCCAGTCACTTGTCGTACTGCTGCAATCCGTCTCACCAATTTCAACTGTTTTACTTCATTAACAGAAACAAAAGTTAGAAGGAAAAGAAAAATGCGGCCTGCCTGATAAGGAGGCCTGCTAATGGACTCTGCTTCCCTTTGCAGCTGCCCCCGTGATCAAGAGGAGAATCGAGCCCCTTGAAGTAGCTCTGGGCCACCTCGCCAAGTTCACCTGTGAGATCCAGAGTGCCCCTAATGTCCGATTCCAGTGGTTTAAAGCTGGCCGAGAAATTTACGAGAGTGACAAGTGTTCGATTCGATCTTCAAATTATGTCTCCAGCCTGGAAATTCTGAGAACCCAGGTTGTGGACTGCGGCGAGTACACCTGCAAAGCCTCTAATGAGTATGGCAGTGTCAGCTGTACAGCCACACTCACTGTGACAGGTAAATGCCGAACATTGAATCCGATGTTGTCCTCTCATTTCATATTGTTGCCTGATTTGCTTTTCATCCAGGTGCCGGAAGTGTGTGTTCTACCAACTGGAGAGACCAGTAGCCAAGATGGTAACATGGTAACATGGTAACATGGTGGTGAGGTGCCGCAGAACCTGTGCGGGACAAGAAATCATTATTTAGTCATGGTTCTAACAACAGCTAAATAAAAATAATTTATTATTTCGAGGAAAATGTTAAGGAATCAAATGAACAGTGGCTCCTGAAAATTGGTTTCGAGAGATTTTGTTTTGTTTTTATCTCTTTCTCTTTTTTAAGGACCATCTTGGTGGATATACTAGTATCTTGAATAACTACAAATGGCTTGGCCCTTAATATACAAATTTCAGGACCACCAAAATTTTTGGTGCCACTAAAAAAATATATGATATCCCAGTATATTTAATAATTTGGAAACAGTTAGTTACTTAAGAACAGAATTACAAATTAAGAAAAGCCAGAGCATAAGACTAAAGTGAAACAGACCTAATGTGAGACGGGGAACTAGCACAGGACTGTAAACTAGGATTCTCACCCTAGGCTTTATTCTTTATTTAAAAATAAGAGCAACTACACAAATATTCTGTTTCCAATATCTTATTTGACACACAGGATGACATTAGAGTAGTTAACACTCACCAAGTGTTTGAATTCCCTCATTAGAAAAAAATCAGTAGCTCTTTTCTTCTCTCTCTCTTTCTATCTTTCTCTCCCCCACCCCCTTCAAGGCAAAGTATGAACTATGATTTAGGATCATGTTGTTAAGAGAAGCCGTGGACTATCCCTTGGTCTTCTCTTTCAATGAGAACATGAAGGGGGAAGGCAAAAGCAGCGCATCTGTTTGACTTGAAAAAGTCAGAGTTCCTGTAGCTTCCATTCTTCTACAACCTCTTTACATATCAGAATATCAGGCCCATGGCAACCCAACCAGTGGTTTTCACTTTGCAATCAAAGAATCTCCATGTGACCATGTACATAGCTTTAATTGTAATGACACTTTTGGAAATTTCTTTACCCAAATTAGGCCAATTCAGTAATGGGACTAATATTCAAGCTTCAAATATGAGAAGAGAGAAAGGAGGATGATTTCTTAGTATTGGAAAGGGAGGTTCCTAAAAACTTGCTTCAAAATTCAGGCTGGAAAGGAGAATTACAGCTATAAATATTTTTACAAGTTTGAAATGACTTAGGGGTTGCTTTCAAAGTTGAGTCATTTAAGGATTTACTGGTGGTTGACATGAGGGTTAGAGAGACTTACAAAACTACCAAACTTTTTACCACTGAATATCTCTACTGTTCAGAAAAGTTAAGTTCGGTTTTTATCTTCCTCATACAGTCTTCTAATTAGCCAGCATTAAAGTATCAGCTGAATTGCTTATCAAATAATTCAAACAACCAATCAACTCCTAAAATGGACAAATCTTTAGCAATAGTAAGTTAATGTTGCTAAATAAAGGAACATTTGTTTTTCCTTTGATAGAGACATTTAAAGTGCTGTCTTGCTCCTCTATAAAGATTACTCTTATCCCTTTTCTTTGACAAATCTTTTTACTTTGTTAATACACTACTTTATTTTATTTTATTTTTAATTTGTCTTTATTGTTGAAAGTCTTATAGATGTCCCCCTTTTCCCCCCTTGAACCCTCTCCTCCCTCAACTCCCCCCACCCCAGGCCTTCACCGCACTATTGTCTGTGTCCACGGGTTATGCACATATGCATATAAATTCTTAGGTTAATCTTCCCCCGCCCACCCCTCTTTCTCTTATCCGTCAGTCTGTTCCATGCTTCCATATATCTGGATCTATTTTGTTTGTCAGTTTGTTTTGTTCCTTAGTTTCCACATATAAGTGAAATCATGTGACACTTGTCTCTCTCTGACTGGCTTATTTTGTTTAGCATAATACTCTCCAGGTCCCTCCATGCTGTCGAAATGTGTACCTTATTTTAAATAATGTCTCATGTTTATCTAAAGATATAACTCATCTTTTATTTTTTTACTTGGAATATGTAATTATAGCAAGAGCTTTGGTGGGGACAAAATATAATGTTGAAAACATTTTTTTTGCAGAGGCATATCCACCAACCTTTTTCTCCAGACCTAAGTCCGTTACAACCTTTGTGGGTAAGACAGCCAAGTTCCTCTGCACAGTGACAGGGACTCCCGTGATTGAAACCATTTGGCAGAAAGATGGTGTTGCTCTGCCACCTTCCCCTAACCGCAAGATTTCAGATGCAGAAAACAAGCACATTTTAGAACTCTCAAACCTTACAGTTCAAGATAGAGGCGTTTACTCTTGTATGGCTTCTAACAAGTTTGGAGCCGACATCTGCCAAGCGGAGTTAATCATAATTGACAAACCACATATCATTAAAGAGTTAGAGCCTGTGCAATCAGCTATCAATAAGAAGATCCACCTTGAATGCCAAGTAGATGAAGACAGAAAAGTCACAGTGACATGGAATAAAGATGGGCAAAAACTCCCAGCTGGGAAAGATTATAAGATCTATTTTGAAGATAAAATAGCATCCCTTGAGATCCCTCTTGCCAAACTAAAAGATTCAGGAACCTATGTCTGCACAGCCTCGAATGAGGCTGGAAGCAGCTCCTCTTCTGCGACAGTAACCATCAGAGGTAAGAAATGTGTGGATGGTGTTTTTTCATCCTTCCCTGAAAGGATGAAAAACTGTTGATAAACATTTCAGTACATTGCGTTACTGAAATGATTTCATCCAAACAAAACCGTTTGGTTTGGGGAAATCCTGGCATTGTTTGATTTTATTTTTTCTATCTTCTTCAGAATTCACTTACTTTTCAAACTATCTGCCATTAACAACACTTGCTTAAAATTATCTTCTTCAGAATTCACTTACTTTTCAAACTATCTGCTATTAACACTTGCTTAAAATGTCTTCTAAGAACTTCAAGTGTCTAGGAAATCTTTAACTAATCTTTTATGAAATTGCTCTTTGTGTAAGTAGAGTTGGCTTGGGTTGGTTTGTTTGTGTGTGTTTGTGTTTTTTTTAATCAAGAGACTGGAAATGTGTTTTCGAATCATGGAAACATGGAAAGGTATTGTAAGCACCACACCCTTTTCAAACATTTCATGCAGATGTTTTGTGTTTGTTGTGTTTTTGTTGTATACGTCTACTTATCTTTTGTGGAATTCATGCTGCAGACATCATTTTCTTTTTCTCTTCTTGTTAACTTCACGTAGAGCCACCATCCTTTGTGAAGAAGGTGGACCCCTCTTACTTAATGCTCCCCGGTGAATCAGCACGCCTCCATTGCAAGCTGAAAGGCTCCCCTGTGATCCAGGTCACTTGGTTTAAAAATAACAAAGAACTTAATGAGAGTAACACAATCCGAATGTCTTTTGTCAATTCGGAGGCTGTACTGAATATTACCGATGTAAAAGTTGAAGACAGTGGGAGTTACTCATGTGAAGCAGTGAATGATGTTGGTAGTGACAGCTGCAGTGCTGAAATAGTTATCAAAGGTTTGTGTGCTCAGTTACAGCCCATTGCTTTTCTGAGAAAAAAATTTTCTTTATAATTGCGGGTAACACATGACTTACACAATGCTTTCGTGCTTTTGTAGAACCTCCTTCTTTCATCAAAACTCTTGAGCCTGCAGATATAGTGAGAGGAACAAATGCCCTCCTTCAGTGTGAAATCTCGGGCACGGGACCGTTTGAAATTAGCTGGTTCAAAGACAAGAAGCAAATTCGAAGTAGTAAAAAGTACAGGTTGTTTTCTCAGAAGTCTCTTGTGTCTCTGGAGATCTTTTCTTTTAATAGTGCGGACGTTGGTGAATATGAATGTGTTGTTGCTAATGAAGTCGGCAAGTGTGGCTGCAGCGCAACACACTTACTGAAAGGTCAGTGTTTGAAAAACTGATGCCTCTTTAAAAAATTGTCCAAATAGCCTTCTTAACCGTGGAAAGAAAACTGGTGGTTTCCCATCTTCTCTTAACCTTTCATAATACGTTTTGCCTTTGGTTTGACCTGGGACCTTGGGGACAAAATCAGTGACCTTCATCCAGTGTTAATCCGGAGATGGGTGTAAATATTTAATCTCTGATAACAAAAGTGAATTACATCAAAGGCTATTTTGTTGACTGATAACCATCTATCTTCTATGCTTCTTTCTCTTGGATAAAATTGTAATTCTTCTTAAATTTTATTTCTTCTTCTAATTAACCAACAGTATGGGATAGCATATTGGACAAGATAAGTGTAATCTAGATAAAACATTTAAATATATATGGGGTGGAAAGTGTCTGGGAATGATACTTTTTGTATATGCTCTCTTTCTTTGACTAGAACCACCAACCTTTGTAAAGAAAGTAGATGACTTTACCGCACTAGCAGGACAAACTGTTACCTTACAAGCTGCTGTGAGAGGGTCAGAACCCATTTCTGTCTCATGGATGAAAGGACAAGAGATCATCAAAGAAGATGGGAAAATCAAAATGAGCTTTTCCAAAGGTGTCGCGGTCTTGATAATCCCTGATGTTCAGATTAGTCTGGGTGGCAAATACACATGCCTGGCTGAGAATGAAGCCGGAAGCCAAACATCTGTTGGGGAATTAATAGTTAAAGGTTCGTGTAGGAACATTTTAACTTTGAATCACTATTTCCACTTAAAAATAAAACCCTCACACACATCATGGAATGTTAACTATTTAATGCCATTGTAGAACCTGCCAAAATTGTTGAGCGAGCAGAACTGATCCAGGTGACAGCAGGAGACCCAGCCACGCTGGAGTATACAGTCACAGGCACCCCAGAACTCAAGCCCAAATGGTACAAAGACGGGAGACCTTTGGTGGCCAGTAAAAAGTATCGAATAAGTTTTAAAAACAACGTTGCCCAACTCAAATTTTATTCAGCTGAGCTGCACGATAGTGGCCAATACACGTTTGAAATTTCTAACGAGGTGGGCAGCAGCTCCTGTGAGACGACTTTCACTGTCCTAGGTTAGTATCTCTAGAAACCTGTGCCTCATATTCCTTTGAAAACCAACAAATGACCAAAAATAAAATCACCAACACTTTTCCACATTGACCTTTCTTCCCTTCTTGTACCATGAACAGATCGAGACATTGCGCCATTTTTTACCAAACCCCTACGCAACGTGGATAGTGTTGTTAGCGGTACCTGCAGGCTGGACTGCAAAATCGCTGGCTCCCTCCCCATGAGGGTGTCCTGGTTTAAGGATGGGAAAGAAGTAGCTTCTTCTGACAGATACAGAATAGCATTTGTGGAAGGCACCGCCTCTTTGGAGATAAGCAGAATAGACATGAATGACGCAGGGAATTTCACCTGTCGAGCCACGAATTCCGTGGGAAGCAAGGACAGCAGCGGAGCCCTGATTGTGCAAGGTTGGATGGAGACTGCATTTCATTCTTACTATAGACGATGTTCAAGTTAAGACATCTCCCTTAGATCGCGCCTCTTAACTCTTTGAAATTCTTTCTTATACCCCTTCTTTAGAACCACCCAGTTTTGTAACTAAACCCGCATCCAAGGATGTTCTGCCCGGCTCGGCAGTCTGCCTGAAAAGCACCTTCCAAGGGTCTGTTCCTCTCACCATCAGGTGGTTTAAGGGTGACAAAGAGCTGGTTTCCGGTGGAAGCTGCTATATTACCAAAGAAGCTTTAGAAAGTTCCCTGGAGCTCTATTCAGTAAAAACCTCCGATTCAGGCACATACACCTGTAAAGTCAGCAACGTCGCCGGAGGCGTGGAATGCAGTGCAAACTTATTTGTAAAAGGTTTGCAGTGTTTTCTGGACATCTTTGTGCTGCCATTGTTATAAGTTGCTACCTCTTTCTCACGTTTCTTAATAACTTCTTTCCTTCCGTAGAACCTGCCACATTTGTTGAAAAATTAGAGCCATCACAGCTCTTAAAGAAAGGAGATGCCACCCAGCTAGTCTGCAAAGTCACTGGTACCCCTCCGATTAAAATAACATGGTTTGTAAACGATAGAGAAATTAAGGACAGCAGCAGACACAAAATGTCTTTTGTGGAGTCCACTGCAATTCTAAGACTTACAGATGTTGCCGTCGAAGACAGCGGTGAATATATGTGTGAGGCTCAAAACGAGGCTGGCAATGACCACTGTGGTAGCATTTTAATAGTCAAAGGTTTGTGTTCACCTTGACCCTTATGTTACCAAAATTGTGGTCCATAGCACAGATTCCTCCGCCATTAACTCAAAATAATTCCTTTCCCACTATAGAGTCACCTTACTTTACCAAAGAATTTAAGCCAGTTGAAGTGTTGAAGGAGTATGATGTCATGTTGCTGGCCGAGGTGGCAGGCACCCCTCCCTTTGAGATCACTTGGTTCAAAGATAACACAACTCTGCGGAGTGGTAGAAAGTATAAAACCTTTCTTCAGGATCAAATGGTTAGCCTGCAGATCCTCAAGTTTGTAGCTGCGGATGCTGGTGAATACCAGTGTCGGGCGAGCAATGATGTGGGCAGCAGCACCTGCAGTGCCAGGGTGACGCTCAGAGGTTAGTGTTGGTTCAAATGACAGATTAGCTCTTCTGCAGAGTCAACTCATTTTTAAGCCAGTTTTTCTATAGACCTAGTATTGATTGAGGATTCATTCTTCTGTTAGAACCACCAACCTTTGTAAAGAAGATCGAGAGCACCAGCTCCCTTCGAGGAGGCACCGCTGCCTTCCAGGCCACGCTGAAAGGCTCCCTGCCAATCGCAGTGACTTGGTTAAAAGACAACGATGAAATCACCGAAGACAATAATATAAGAATGACCTTTGAGAACAATGTGGCCAGCCTGTACCTCAGTGGCATCGAAGTCAAGCATGATGGGAAATATGTCTGTCAGGCCAAAAATGATGCAGGAATACAAAGATGTTCTGCATTACTCTCAGTAAAAGGTTGGTTCAGAGAGTCAACCATGGGTTTTAGGAAAAAGTGCAGATATGCGCCTTTCAGCAGAGCGATTCACAGCCCACACCTATCCCTTTGTTTTCTACAGAACCTGCAACAATCAACGAGGAGGCTGTGTCTATAGATGTCACCCAAGGAGACCCAGCCACTTTGCAGGTTAAATTTTCAGGGACTAAGGAGATTACAGCCAAATGGTTTAAAGACGGCCAAGAACTGACCCTGGGCCAAAAATATAAAATCAGTGTCACTGACACAGTCTCTATACTGAAGATTATTTCTACAGAAAAGACAGATAGTGGAGAATATACTTTTGAGGTTCAAAATGATGTTGGGAGAAGCAGCTGCAAGGCTCGCATTAATGTGTTAGGTTGGTATTGCTTTTTTATGGGGAGGAACTGGGCATTTCCATGCTCCTTCATCTCTTACAATTTTTAGAGAAGATATAAATTGGTGGATTGACCTAACAATTTTTTTTGGTTTTGCTTTTTTATTGCATAGATCTTATCATACCTCCCTCATTCACCAAAAAGCTGAAGAAAATGGACAGCATTAAAGGGTCTTTTATTGACTTAGAATGTATAGTGTCTGGGTCACATCCCATAAGTATCCAGTGGTTCAAAGATGACCAGGAAATTTCAGCTAGTGAAAAATACAAATTCTCTTTTCATGACAATACTGCCTTCTTGGAAATCAGGCATCTGGAAAGTACCGATACTGGGACATACACTTGTTCTGCCACCAACAAGGCAGGACACAACCAGTGCAGCGGCCATCTGACAGTCAAAGGTCGGCAACTTTATCTCCACCTTTCAGGAACTTATTGCTGTCTCATCTCTCGATTCTCACCTGTATTGCCTTGCTCTAAAACAAATATTCCTTTCTTCTTTTGCTTCTCTTTCTTTCACCTCAGAACCCCCTTACTTTGTGGAAGAGCCACAGTCGCAAGATGTCAATCCCAACACAAGGGTTCAGTTAAAGGCTCTTGTGGGTGGCACTGCGCCCATGACAATTAAGTGGTTTAAAGATAACAAAGAGCTGCACTCGGGAGCAGCTCGCTCGGTCTGGAAGGATGACACCTCCACCGTGCTAGAGCTCTTTTCAGCCAAAGCCGCTCACTCTGGGACCTACATTTGTCAACTAAGCAACGATGTTGGCATAGCAACCAGTAAAGCCACTCTCTTTGTAAAAGGTCTGGTCTCTCCATCTTCTCACTTTCTTGCTTGTCTAGATTTTCTTGGGGGCGGGGGAAAGGGAAGAGGCTTTAGAGATCAATTTTGTGTATTGGCCTTTGTTTTTAAAAATCTTCAACATCACACTTTCTTTCCCCACCCCCCATCTTTAGAACCTCCTCAATTCATTAAGAAGCCCAGCCCAGTATTAGCACTGAGGAATGGACAGTCTACAACATTTGAATGCCAAATAACAGGCACTCCTGAAATCAGAGTTTCTTGGTATCTGGACGGGAATGAAATAACAGCCATTGAGAGACATGGCATTTCCTTCATCGATGGTTTGGCCACTTTCCAAATTTCCGGTGCCAGGGTAGAAAATAGTGGGACCTATGTCTGTGAAGCTCGTAACGATGCGGGCACAGCAAGCTGCAGCATCGAATTAAAAGTGAAAGGTTCGTTACTGGCTCTGTTTTCCATGTTGGCTGTGCTGCTGGCCATGCCGTGGGTCTTCCCTTGAGTAAGATAGTCTCTGTCTTCCTTTTGAACTTTTAGAACCTCCCACCTTTATCAGGGAGTTGAGGCCCGTGGAAGTAGTGAAAGATAGTGACGTGGAGCTGGAGTGTGAAGTTATGGGAACACCTCCGTTTGAAGTCACTTGGCTGAAGAATAATAAGGAAATTCGAAGCAGCAAAAAGTATACCCTGACTGACAGAGTGTCGGTGTTTAATCTGCACATAACCAAGTGCGACCCCTCAGACACTGGGGAATACCAGTGCATTGTGTCCAATGAAGGCGGCAGCTGCTCTGGCAATGCTAGAGTCTCCCTCAAAGGTCAGTTACACTCACAAGAAGCAGGCTGCCCAAGAAAAATTCTGCAGTGCTCTTTAATTTTGTGATGATGGGTAGGAGTTCAAATATGCCTCTTCTTTTCACACTGTCTAATCACAGAACCACCATCGTTCACGAAGAAGATAGAAAACATCACTACTGTTTTGAAAAGTTCTGCCACTTTTCAGAGCACCGTGGCAGGCTCTCCTCCCATTTCCATAACCTGGCTGAAGGATGATCAGATCCTTGACGAAGATGATAACGTTCATATTTCCTTTGTGAATAACGTGGCCACGCTTCAGATCAGAGCTGTGGATAACGGGCACAGCGGGAGGTACACGTGTCAAGCCAAGAACGAGTCAGGAGTTGAGAGGTGTTATGCTTTCCTTTTAGTACAAGGTTTGTAAGCTATTCCCTTTGGGAGTTAGTCTGTGGAGACCCTTTCATAATCATGCCCTATCTCTGGAGGAATTGTCAGTGCAACTCATCCACGTTTTAATTCTTGCTACAGAGCCTGCTCAAATCCTAGAGAAGGCTAAATCCGTTGATGTCACTGAGAAAGACCCAGTGACCTTGGAGTGTGTTGTGGCTGGAACACCAGAACTCAAAGTGAAATGGCTTAAAGATGGGAAGCAAATTGTGCCCAGTAGATATTTTACGATGAGTTTTGAAAATAACGTGGCCAGTTTTAGGATTCAGTCGGTAATGAAGCAAGACAGTGGTCAGTATACTTTCAAGGTGGAAAATGACTTTGGAAGCAGTAGCTGTGATGCCTACCTGAATGTGCTAGGTTGGTACCTTGGCCCCAGCCGTCTTCTGTTATTTATATTATGTCCTTTGTAAACAACTGGCAACATATTAATGAATGTGTTTTGCTGTTTGCATTGGACAGATCAAAATATCCCTCCATCGTTCACCAAAAAATTAACCAAAATGGATAAAGTTCTGGGCTCTTCTATTCATATGGAGTGCAAGGTTTCTGGCTCACTTCCCATTAGTGCTCAGTGGTTTAAGGATGGAAAAGAAATATCTACAAGTGCAAAATACAGACTTGTCTGTCACGAGAACACTGTGGCCCTGGAAGTTTACAATCTGGAATTAGAAGACACTGCGAATTACACGTGCAAGGTCTCAAATGTCGCAGGGGATGATGCATGCAGTGGCATCTTAACTGTGAAAGGTTGGGATTTCTTTACCTCTTCTTGATTCTTCTTTGTAATTGCTTTTAAAGTGTATCACTCTTTCCTTGTGTCCTTTAGAGATAAAAGTCTCAATAACTCTGTTTCTTTAGATATGTATGTATTGAGTTCAAGAAATATTCAGTCATTACCTCTTTTCAATAAGGTTTTCTTATATGTCCATAAAACTGTCAAAATAATTGAACTAAAGGGGTTTAATTTAATATGTTTCTCTTAATAACCTGTAGAACCACCAAGCTTCCTAGTGAAACCTGGGCGCCAACAAGCCATACCTGATTCTGCAGTGGAATTTAAAGCAGTTCTAAAAGGAACACCACCATTCAAAATAAAGTGGTTTAAGGATGATGTGGAACTTTCCCCTGGACCTAAATGCTTCATTGGCTTAGAAGGGTCAACTAGCTTCTTAAATCTCTACTCAGTGGATGCTTCCAAGACAGGACAATATACTTGCCAAGTTACCAATGATGTTGGTAGCGACTCTTGTACTACAATGTTGCTTGTGACAGGTGTGCAGGTTTGATTGTTTTATGTTTCTGTCTAACCTGTGGTCCTTTCTGTGATCTGTCACAGTGCATCTACCCATTCAAGAGAGTACCCTTCTTTCTAACACAGTACACTGTATCTGCCAGGCCTTGGTCATGTGTTTTGCTCTTTTCAACATACTACCTGATTGAACTTTTGTTATTTGTATCTGTTCCCTCATAATCTCCTCTTTCTTTCACTCTCTAGAACCACCAAAGTTTGTAAAAAAATTAGAAGCATCCAAAATAGTGAAAGCAGGTGACTCAGCGCGACTTGAATGCAAGATCACTGGATCCCCAGAAATCAGAGTTGTGTGGTACAGAAATGAACATGAACTCCCAGCCAGTGATAAATACAGGATGACTTTCATTGACTCAGTGGCCGTCATACAGATGAACAATCTTGGTACCGAGGATGGTGGGGATTTTATTTGTGAGGCTCAGAATCCTGCTGGCAGCACAAGCTGCAGTACCAAGGTTATAGTAAAAGGTAGCGATCTCTTCCGTCTGTTCATTACCTGAAACACCTTCTTCACCCCTGGGTATCATAGCTCTTTATTCCTTTACCGTCACTTTAGCTTCAATTTGAGCTCATAGAATATTTTCCCAAACTGGTATTATTTCCCTTCTTAAATGTTATTTCTTCTTAAGATTTACTTACATGCAGCCAATCATTCTGAGATATTTTTGGTTATTTCAATGCCATAATTCTGATAATCGCAACACATTAGCCAAGGAGTTCAAATTTGATGTTTCAAAAACATGCAAAAACACCAAAGTAGGCATTTTAAAATTAATTTTGCCTTTAATCAATTTGTAAATATATCATCCTCAGTATAATATTTATCATTAATAACAAGGAATATTTACTACTGGTATACAAGATGCAAGCAATATAGGTTTTAACCTTATATTTAAAACAAAACAATTATATATTCTTTTCTCTCAAGAATCAGTTCATATTTTTATAAAATTATATCACTATACGTTGGTGCAAATAATACTAGTATTTTCTACTGCCATTTTCCAATATTTTTGTCACAAAGTCCACATTTTTTTATGTTATGGTTAATGCAGTAACCATTTTTTGAAGCAAAAGACTCAGATCACAAATGTTGTGATGACTTCCGAGTCTCTCAGTTGTAGATCGTATACAAAAGTTTATTCCTGAAGTCAGGATTCCATACTTCATGCAAATCATATTAATGAATATAATTGGGGTTTTGGCTTTGTTTGGTTGTGTTTTTCTCTTTTGATTAGATTTTTACAACTTGCACATCAACCTTTATAGTCCAAGATAAATAAGTAAGATGGAGTAGACAGAGTGCTGAACTGCTTAGTAAGGACAGTTAGGTTCTCTGCCAATGAAGTTGAGTGATTTTATAAAGGCTAATGGCCACTCTGAAGCTGTTATCCTCACTACAAGCAGTAGCACTTGACACCACTTCCCCATTATAGTATCTTGACTCTTCCAATTTAAAAACAAAGAAATAAAAATATTCTATGAAATTAAATAGCCCAATTCATAAGAAACTCTTGTTTTTTACAGAACCACCTGTCTTTAGCAGCTTCCCTCCTGTAGTAGAAACCCTTAAAAATACTGAAGTTAGTCTTGAGTGTGAACTCTCAGGAACACCACCATTTGAGGTGGTGTGGTACAAAGACAAGCGGCAACTCCGAAGTAGCAAGAAATACAAGATTGCATCCAAAAACTTCCATGCAAGTATTCACATTCTCAATGTCGAAACTTCAGACATTGGTGAATACCACTGCAAAGCACAGAATGAAGTGGGAAGCGACACTTGCATTTGCACTGTAAAATTAAAAGGTAAGCATATTTCCTGCTTGTGGCCGAAATGGCAGGAATGTGCAAAATGCTTATTTTTTTTTTCTCTGTTCCATTATCTGGATGACCTTTTGAACAATCTCCATCCATCTTTCCATGTTCAGAACCACCAAGATTTGTTTCCAAACTGAACAGCCTCACAGTTGTAGCTGGGGAGCCTGCTGAGTTACAAGCATCTATAGAAGGCATCCAGCCTATTTCTGTCCAGTGGCTTAAAGAGAAGGAAGAAGTGATTAGAGAAAGTGAAAACATCAGAATTACATTTGTGGAAAATGTTGCAACTCTACAGTTTGCAAAAGCAGAACCAGCTAATGCTGGGAAGTATATCTGCCAAGTCAAGAATGATGGTGGAATGAGGGAGAACATGGCCACATTGACTGTTCTAGGTTGGTACAATATGGTACAATAATCCCCTGATAGAAAGGGTGCCAAATGCTGAGAGAGTTACTAAGAGTTATTGGTAGAATCTCCTTCTCAGAATTTCTCCTAAAGCTATATTATCCACCCTCATCTATTTGAAAGGTTTAAGGAATCTAATAAATCTTCCAAAACTCTGTGATTCTAACAAAAAAATAGCCATCTGTTTTACTGTTTACTTACTACATTTCTTGCTGGATTAGCAGATGTAATTATGACTAACTTTAGTTACTTGTAAAAAAAATTATAAGCCCAGCATGACATTTTGTTTCCCAAGTACTAATTGTTAAAGCTGGCAAGAACAGCAAAGATCAAAGTGATAGAAAACCTGCCACTTTCATCATTGGGCATGTTAAATTTCAATTTTTAATTGTTTGACAACTTCCAAAAATCTGTCTTTTGTACCTGAAAGTAGAGCAAAAATACCAAGTAATTAAAAATAACATGTAGCCTTTGCTTTCAATGTCCAGTGCAAATCAATGTACATATTCTAATCTACATTATCTGAATTGTTTTGGAAATCAACTAGTGCACAAACGTATTTCTTAATAATACCTCCTACAATAATAACTCATGACAGTGTGAATTCACATTTTGAGTCTAGAGAGAGAGCCCTCACATAAGCATCTCATTGGAATAGACAATCTTAGTGAATCTGAAAGTAGACATCAAGATAGTAGAGATACCTCTACCAGACCTTGACAGATGACTATTGAATTTTATTTCAGAGCCCGCAGTCATTGTTGAGAAGGCAGGACCCATGACAGTGACTGTAGGGGAAACATGCACTCTAGAGTGTAAGGTGGCTGGCACTCCTGAACTCTCAGTCGAATGGTACAAGGATGGAAAGCTGTTGACCAGCAGCCAAAAACACAAATTTAGCTTCTACAACAAAGTCTCTTCCTTAAAGATTCTCTCCGTTGAAAGGCAAGATGCAGGCACATATACTTTCCAGGTTCAAAATAATGTTGGAAAAAGCAGCTGCACAGCTGTGGTCGATGTCTCAGGTTAGTGCCGATGTACTCCTCCCATTGCTCATGCAAATTCCTTTCAAATTTTCTTCTCTCAAGAGTCTTCTGTTCTTCCAAATCATGACGCATCTCTCGCCTTTCCTCACACAGACCGAATGGTTCCTCCCTCTTTCACACGGAGACTGAAAGATACTGGTGGGGTGCTGGGGACTTCTTGCATCTTGGAATGCAAAGTAGCCGGATCATCGCCTATTTCTGTTGCCTGGTTCCATGAGAAAACTAAGATTGTCAGTGGAGCGAAGTACCAAACCACATTTTCAGATAATGTCTGCACATTGCAGCTGAATTCTCTGGACATGTCAGATATGGGCAATTACACATGTGTGGCTGCTAATGTCGCTGGGTCTGATGAATGTCGTGCAGTGTTGACTGTACAAGGTCAGTGTTAGACACTCAAACCCTTTCTTACAAATTCCTCTTTGGGTGCACATATAGGTTGACACACATTTGAAAGTGCTCTTCTTTTTTTATTCAGAATTGCACTTAAGTTAGAAGCTTACAGGATCTTTTCATTGTCCTCCATGTCTATGTAGAATCACCCTCTTTTGTGAAGGAACCTGAACCTATGGAAGTACTACCAGGCAAAAATGTCACCTTCACAAGTGTTATCAGAGGAACCCCTCCATTCAAGGTTGGCTGGTTCAGAGGTGCCAGAGAACTGGTGAAAGGAGACAGGTGCAACATCTATTTTGAAGACACTGTAGCAGAACTGGAATTATTTAATGTCGACCTATCTCAGAGTGGGGAATACACCTGTGTGGTTTCTAACGGTGCTGGCCAAACATCCTGCACCACTCGTCTTTTTGTTAAAGGTTTGCTCAAGTGCATTTGTTCTTCCTGTTTTCTGTACACTGATATCTTTGTATTTTTACTGTGTTTAACTGCTGTGCTTTGTCACTCACCAGAACCTGCTGCATTTGTGAAGAAATTAAGCGATCACTCTGTAGAACCAGGAAAGTCCATCATTCTGGAGAGCACCTACACTGGAACACTTCCCATTTCAGTTACATGGAAAAAGGGTGGTGTTCCCATAACCCCATCTGAAAAATGCAACGTAGTCACAACAGAGAAGACTTGCATCCTGGAAATCCTGAATAGCACAAAAGGAGACGCAGGAGAGTATTCCTGCGAGATTGAAAACGAGGCAGGAAGGGATGTTTGCAAAGCTCTGGTGTCTACATTAGGTGTGTTGTCTTATTCTGTCTTCACTGATCAGCATTCATCTAACAGGAAGCATGGTTTGTTTGGTTTTCTTTCATTCCAGTTGCTAATGTGAGCCTTTCTTCTTTAGAACCACCTTATTTTGTTACGGAACTGGAACCTCTGGAGGCAGCCGTTGGTGATTCGGTTTCTTTACAGTGCCAAGTTGCTGGGACACCAGAAATTACGGTGTCTTGGTACAAGGGAGACACCAAGTTACGGCCAACTCCTGAATATAGGACCTACTTTACAAACAATGTGGCCACACTTGTTTTTAATAAAGTGAATCTCAATGACAGTGGAGAATACACATGTAAGGCAGAAAATAGCATAGGAACTGCTTCTTCTCAGACTGTCTTCAGAATTCAAGGTGATGATGTTATTTGAGAAATTAACAAATGTCTTTTTTCCTTATCTTAACTCTTTTATCTTTATAAGGGAATTTTCATTTCATCAACTAATGCCTCAAGTATCACTTGTCTTCCTACAGAGCGTCAGCTCCCACCTTCCTTTGCAAGACAATTAAAGGACATTGAACAAACTGTTGGGTTACCAGTTACACTCACTTGTCGATTAAATGGCTCTGCACCCATCCAAGTGAGCTGGTATAGAGATGGGGTACTTTTGCGAGACGATGAAAATCTACAGACATCCTTTGTAGATAATGTGGCAACTTTGAAAATTTTGCAGACTGACTTGAGTCACTCTGGCCAGTACTCTTGCTCAGCTTCCAATCCACTTGGAACAGCATCTTCTAGTGCTAGACTGACAGCAAGAGGTTTGTTCTTATGTCAATCTTTCTCTTTGCAAACCGTTACCATTTGCTCATTGTCAAAGTAGAAATGGCCAATGACAAAAGCAAAAAACAAACACATTTTGCCTTTTCTCCTCATCTTCTAGAACCTAAGAAATCTCCCTTCTTTGACATCAAGCCTGTATCTATAGATGTTATTGCTGGGGAAAGTGCTGACTTTGAGTGTCATGTTACTGGCGCTCAACCAATGCGAATCACTTGGTCAAAAGATAACAAGGAGATCCGTCCTGGAGGAAATTATACGATCACATGTGTGGGAAACACTCCCCATTTGAGAATTCTTAAAGTAGGCAAAGGCGATTCCGGTCAGTATACTTGCCAAGCAACCAATGATGTTGGCAAAGACATGTGCTCAGCTCAACTCAGTGTAAAAGGTATCATTATGTGGCATTTACCAATGTTTGTTCTTTCCCCTGTTTGTGTAAAGGTTTCTTTAGTTTTTAAATTTTGGGGATAAATTAACTGGATCATGTCACAGTTTGTATATTTGTGTTGGAGGTAACATTAATCAAATTTCTGTTTTCTCTTTATATTGTTCTTTAAGTTAGTGTATTGGTAAGTGTAATCCTACCAATAAGTGTTGTTTAATTGATATTTGTTAAATGTTGTTTCAACTATCCATTCTCTTTTTCCATTCTTTCCTGTTCCATAGCATTCTGATTTATCATTACTAAACTTTAGTCAAGCATTTCTATAATACATTAGCTTGTATGTTTTAACTTATAAATTCAAACTACAAAATAAACTTATCAATTTAATTCTTTTTAAAAATATAGAAAATGCAACTTATTTCACCACAAAATTCTCAGGAAGGATATTCTTACTAAACCAGTTTAAATACACACTTACAGGGTCTTCAACTACAAACATGTTATTTTTTTTTCCTTTGATTTACTAGAACCTCCAAAGTTTGTTAAGAAATTAGACGCTTCAAAAGTTGCAAAGCAGGGAGAATCCATCCAACTGGAATGTAAAATAAGTGGTTCCCCAGAAATCAAAGTTCTGTGGTTCCGAAATGACAGTGAGCTTCACGAAAGTTGGAAATACAGCATGTCCTTCGTTAATTCCGTGGCGTTGCTCACCATCAATGAGGCCAGTGCTGAGGACAGCGGAGACTATATCTGTGAAGCTCATAACGGTGTGGGAGACGCCAGCTGCAGCACAGCGCTGACCGTTAAAGGTTAGACACACTGAACTTCTTTCCTCATTCCCATCTGATTTCCATTCCTGCTCAGGAATGTTATGAACTCCAAAGTAGCAAGGCTAGTTAAGAGTATTTGCTTGCAGTTCTTAAACTAGTTTTTATAAATTGTCATTTCTTAAGTTAGCATATTGTTATATGGTCACACCAGTCATTCTTAATGATTATAGATTCTAATTTGTTTTTCCTTTTTAGTACGCAAATGTTTTTATTGTTTATCTTTTTTCCCCCCCGGTAGCACCTCCTGTTTTCACCCAGAAGCCTGCTCCAGTAGGAGCCCTTAAAGGTTCTGATGTCATCTTACAATGTGAAATTTCGGGAACCCCCCCATTTGAAGTGATATGGGTTAAAGACCGGAAGCAAGTTCGAAGCAGCAAGAAATTTAAAATTACTTCAAAAAATTTTGACACAAGTCTCCATATCCTTAATCTTGAAGCCTCTGATGTAGGAGAATATCACTGCAAAGCTACTAACGAGGTGGGAAGTGACACGTGTGTCTGCACTGTCAAGTTCAGAGGTTTGTATATCTGGGCACAAACATGTATGTCTCCTCCTTTCATCTTTTCTTGCTTGACCAATAATTTATATGGGTGGGATTCTCATTTTTTTTTCTATAAACCACAAATTTCTTTCATTAGAACCTCCACGATTTGTGAAAAAGCTGAGTGACACCTCAACCCTTGTTGGGGATGCTGTCGAGTTACGGGCTGTAGTGGAAGGCTTCCAGCCCATTTCTGTTGTCTGGCTGAAAGATAGAGGTGAAGTCATCAGAGAAAGTGAAAACACGAGGATTTCATTCGTTGATAACATCGCAACCCTACAACTTAGTAGCCCAGAAGCATCTAATGCCGGAAAATATGTGTGCCAAATCAAAAATGATGCTGGAATGAAAGAATGTTCCGCCGTCTTGACTGTACTAGGTTAGTAACAAAGTATAGCCTGAGAAGGGGAAAATCAGGTTAATTGACCCATGATCATTTTCTACAAATATTACTCTTCCCCAATATTGATTATATGTGTAGTTTGTACGGTGAGTTTATTTTCAATGTAATTATACTTCATCTTTTAGAACCAGCCAGAATCGTAGAGAAGCCAGAACCCATGACTGTCACTACAGGAAATCCTTTTGCATTAGAGTGTGTAGTGGCTGGATCACCAGAACTTTCAACCAAGTGGTTCAAAGATGGAAGAGAATTATCTGCAGACAGCAAACATCACATTACGTTCATCAACAAAGTGGCTTCACTTAAGATCCCCTGTGCAGAAATGAGTGACAGGGGGTTATACAGCTTTGAAGTGAAAAACAGTGTTGGTAAAAGTAACTGCACTGTATCTGTTCACATTTCCGGTAAGTCGTAGGAGGTGTTTATGGTTATATAATGTTTCCTGGAAAATAAAGCTTCTCTTTAAACAGAAAACCGCCCTTCTCCACATAGATCGAGTTGTGCCTCCTTCCTTCATCCGCAAGCTGAAAGACACGAACGCCACCCTGGGGGCCTCAGTGGTTTTGGAGTGCCGAGTCTCTGGCTCGGCCCCAATCTCTGTTGGCTGGTTTCAGGATGGAAATGAGATCGTTAGTGGGCCTAAATGCCAGTCCAGCTTTTCGGAAAATGTCTGTACTTTGAATCTGAGCTTGCTGGAGCCTTCCGACGCAGGCACATACACGTGTGTGGCTGCCAACGTGGCTGGTTCTGAGGAGTGCTCGGCAGTCCTGACTGTGCAAGGTCAGTGTGCAAGGATCAGGCTGCCGCTTCTTAAGTCTCTTCCACGTGACTCGGTGCCTGCCTTGCATGGGATTTCTTTATTTCATCTTCATTTATTAGTCTTGGCTCTCTTTTCTTTTCTTAAAATTATTATTTTATTTTATGTTTTTCATCACCATTTATCCCCTCTATTCCTTCTTGCACCTCCATCCATCCCCTCCCCCTACAGTCACCACACTGTTGTCTGAGTCCCTGAGTTTTTGCTCATTCCCCCTGACCATCTCACCATCACCACCACCATAGCTGTCTGTCTTCCCTCTATGAGTCTGTCTCCATTTTGCTTGGTAGTTCAGTTTGTTCATTAAATTCCATATATGAGTGAAATCATATTGTACCTGTCTCTCTCTCTGAAACATTTTAGCAAAATGTTCTCCAGGTCCATCCATGCTTTGTATCCATGCTTTGTATCCATGCATTGTATCCATGCTGTTACAAAGGGTAAAATTGTCTTCCTTTTTATGGTAGAGTAGTATTCCATTGTGTAAATGTGCCACAGCTTTTTTTATCCACTCATCTGCTGATGGACACTTGGGCTGCTTCCAGATCTTGACTATTGTAAATAATGCTGCAGTGAACATAGGATGTGTATTTTGGGCTGCTTCCAGATCTTGACTATTGTAAATAATGCAGCAGTGAACATAGGATGCGTATTTTCTTTTGAATTAGTATTTTGGGTTTCTTCAGATAAATTCCCCAAAACACTAATTGGCTCCCTTTTCTTCAAATAGCAAAAGACCTCTCACACTTGGATTTCTCTTTTTCTCTTGATCTTCCCCTCCCCCTGGGGTATCTAGAACCACCATCTTTTGCACAAACCCCGGATTCTGTGGAAGTTTTACCTGGAATGAGTGTCACATTCACCAGTGTCATTAGAGGCACCCCTCCTTTCAAGGTCAAATGGTTTAAAGGCAGCAGGGAACTAGTATCAGGGGAATCCTGCACCATCTCTCTGGAAGATTCTGTCACGGAACTGGAGTTGTTTGAGGTGGAGCCATTGCAGAGTGGAGACTATTCTTGCCTCGTTACTAATGATGCTGGCAGTGCTTCCTGTACCACACATCTTTTTGTGAAAGGTTTGCTCTGCACTCCAATTTGTGTATCTTTTAAATTTTTTCTAAGTCTTCATTTGAAGACGTCAATTTTACCCTCATATTTTCTCCTTATAGAGCCAGCCACCTTTGTGAAAAGATTGGCTGATTTCAGTGTTGAGACAGGAAGTCCCATAGTTCTTGAGGCCACATATACCGGCACGCCTCCCATCTCAGTGAGCTGGATGAAGAATGAGTCTCCTCTTGTACAGTCTCCGAATTGCAGTGTTACTATGACAGAAAAATCTACCATACTGGAAATTCTCGACAGCACGGTAGAGGATTATGCACAATACAGTTGCCTGATAGAAAATGAGGCTGGTCAAGATATTTGTGAAGCTCTAGTATCTGTCTTAGGTGTGTTGACAGCTACCTCTTTTTAATTGCTCTCTTTTCTTGCTCTTAAAAATCCTCTGTTAGTTAGCATGATTGATTGACTACCACTCTTTGTACCTTAGAACCACCTTATTTTATTGAACCTCTGGAACATGTGGAAGCAGCCATTGGAGAACCTACAACTTTGCAGTGTAAAGTGGATGGAACCCCAGAAATTAGAATTTCTTGGTATAAAGAACACACAAAGCTACGATCTGCTCCTGCATACAAAATGCAATTCAAAAATAACATTGCCTCCTTAGTAATCAACAAGGTGGACCATAGTGACGTGGGAGAGTACACGTGCAAGGCAGAAAACAGTGTGGGGGCAGTTGCTTCTTCAGCTGTGCTTGTTATCAAAGGTGATGATGGTTTTGCTTAACAAGTCTTGCTGTGCACTGACAAATCCACTTCTTAAAAACATCAAAATTTTAATGGACTGAAATGTGTTGTAGATATACTCTGTCTTGTAAATAAGGTAAGGTGATGATGGTTTTGCTTAACAAGTCTTGCTGTGCGCTGACAAATCCATTTTCTTAAAAACATCAAAATTTTAATGGACTGAAATATGTTGTAGATATACTCTGTCTTGTAAATAAGGCCTATCTGTAATTTCTTTACAGACCGCAAACTTCCACCTACTTTTGCAAGAAAACTGAAGGACGTCCACGAGACTCTTGGCTTCCCAGTTGCCTTTGAATGTCGCATCAATGGCTCAGAACCTCTTCAAGTGTCCTGGTACAAAGATGGGGTGCTTTTGAAAGATGATTCTAATTTGCAAACATCTTTTGTTCATAATGTAGCAACTCTCCAGATTTTACAAACTGACCAGAGCCACGTTGGTCAGTACAATTGCTCAGCTTCTAATCCCCTTGGGACTGCTTCATCCAGTGCCAAGCTCATTCTCTCAGGTGAGTAGCTCATCACATTACCCTCCACATGGTTAAGGAGCTTCCCTGCTCCGGGCCACCAAACTCTGGTGCCACGTTGTTTCTGCTCTGTGTCAGGGAGCAGGAAAACTGAAGTCACCGTGTTGGTCTTCATTCTTTTTAGAGCATGAAGTGCCTCCTTTCTTTGATCTAAAGCCTGTGTCAGTAGATCTTGCTCTTGGAGAAAGTGGGTCTTTTAAATGTCATGTAACTGGAACTGCACCAATCAAAATCACTTGGGCCAAAGATAACCGAGAGATTCGCCCTGGAGGCAACTACAAGATGACTTTGGTTGAAAATACTGCCACTCTGACAGTTCTCAAAGTAGGCAAAGGTGATGCTGGGCAGTATACCTGCTACGCGAGCAACGCAGCTGGAAAAGACTCTTGTTCTGCTCATCTGGGTGTACAAGGTACTCGCTTGAGTAAAGTAGCATGGTCTCTACCATTTTCAATATCTTAAAATATAAGAGGAAGAATGTGCTTGAAAGTTATGTTTAGGATCATGGTCAAGTAATTAAAAGTGATCATGTGGATCAAATTTTTTTTATTAAAGTGGACTGAAAATCCATTTTCAAAAGCTAAAAATAGACAGAGAGAGAGTGAACAAAAAAATTTCACATAATTGTAAGAAAATCAAAATTTGAAGGAAGTTATCTCAAATGACTTATTTTCCCCAATAGTTATTAAATGAATGGATTTTGTCCCAGTAAGGGACAGCAGAGCCCCAGACTCTCAAGCTCTTCAAGGAGAGTCCAGATTAATTATGTCAATAGCTTGTCCTCCATCGACCCCACTTAAATAATCGTGAAAGGCCCAGCTGGCATGGCTTAGCAGTTGAGTGTCAACCTATGAACTGGGAGGTCATGGTTCAATTCCCCATCAGGGCACATGCCTAGGTTGCAGGCTCAATCCCCATTGTGAGGCCTGCAGGAGGCAGCCGATCAATGATTCTCTGTCATCATTGATTTTCTATCTATCTCTCCCTCTCCCTTCTTCACTGAAACCAATAAAAATATAATAATAATAATAATAATAATAATAATAACAACGATGGAAGCCAGGGAGGTGGGGAGTACATTAATATCTGACATTTTGGAAGACAGCCATTTCCTTCTATAGTATGTTCATGGCTGCTGTTGTCAGAAGTTAAATACTTCACTCAGTGGACTGCTGGTCAACCCATAGAGCATTATTAAGGAGTTTTGTGATGGTGGTGGTTTATAAATATCTTTAAATAAAATAGAATTAGAGTTAGCAGCCCACCTGCTCTATGGCATTTAACTAACCATCTTTATCTCCCTGAGCTTGAATTTTTTGCTTCAGTTAATGAAGAAAGTATTACCCTCCCCACTTCAAAGGGAAATTATGAAAGTTGAAGAAATATCTAAAGCCTATAAGAGAAAGGGGCACTTTAAAAATATTAGCATTAGCTGATCCCAATTTGCTATTCTGACTTATTATGGTACATAAATGATGTCTTTTCAACCATAGGAAATAGACAGTCCTCCACTGATTTACACACAGAAAGTAATCAAACTCTCTTATTCCCCATGAGCCTCATAGTGCTTCTGCCAACAGATACACACGCTGCCTCTGATCGTGTACTAGACAAGTGATTCTTTTATTGGGAAGAGGGTTATACAATAGGAATCAATGTGTTTCCTTCTTCCTTTTGCAAAAATATTTGATGTGGGTGCTTGTAAAAATATATGTATTTAAAAACCTCTCTGATTGGCAGAGATTCCTCTTTTTACTTCATCTTGAGTTATATGAGTCTTTTCCATCCCTTACCTTATGTTTTCCCTCTTGGTTCCATAGAACCACCCAGGTTCATTAAAAAGCTAGAACCTTCAAGAATCGTGAAGCAGGATGAATCCACAAGATACGAATGTAAAATAGGAGGGTCTCCAGAAATCAGAGTTTCGTGGTACAAAGATGAAACTGAAATTCAAGAGAGCAGTAAATTCAGAATGTCATTCATTGACTCAGTGGCAGTGTTGGAAATGCACCATCTCAGTGTTGAAGACAGCGGCGACTACTCATGTGAGGCCCGCAATGCAGCGGGCAGTGCAAGCAGCAGCACTTCCTTAAAAGTTAAAGGTCAGATCTTACCCTTCTTTGTGTTTTTCACAGTAGCCTCCCCTCCTCTCTAGTTGTCCTCTTAATACCTGTTTGACTTTCCATTGATGTCTTAAAATTTTTAAAGAATACAATAGAAAACTGAATCTTACTTGTAACTATATACTTGCAGAATATATCCTAATTTTTCTTTCCTTTTTCCTAACTGAATTACCTTCCAATTTTAGAACCACCCATTTTCCGCAAAAAGCCTCATCCCATGGAGACACTGAAAGGAACTGATGTTCATCTTGAATGTGAGCTTCAGGGTACTCCCCC
Source organism: Myotis brandtii (assembly GCF_000412655.1). Lineage (NCBI taxonomy): Eukaryota > Metazoa > Chordata > Mammalia > Chiroptera > Vespertilionidae > Myotis > Myotis brandtii. The sequence continues at coordinate 10,580,049 of NW_005353838.1, read as the reverse complement.
ATTTCAAGTTTCTTGGCATAAAGACAAGAGAGAACTGAGGAGCGGCAAGAAGTACAAGATAATGTCTGAGAACTTCCTTACAAGTATTCACATCCTGAATGTCGATACTGCAGACATTGGGGAATATCAGTGCAAAGCCACGAATGATGTGGGGAGTGACACTTGCATTGGTTCTATCACTCTGAAAGGTTAGGGTGACTTCATTCTCTTATACTTACTCTTTCTCTTCAAATATTCATGCTTTGTTGGCCCCTTAGCTGTTGTCCAGTTCTTTATCACTAGCTATCTCTTCTACTTTTCCCTTTTTTTTTTCCTTTCCAAATCTTTTTGTTTAGGGTGCATCCCATTTCTAAATTGAACCAAGTATCCTCTTCGACAATTTTTCCAATAGGTTTTGATTTGATTTATAAGTCTGGAGAGTACAAAACGTTCAACTCTTCCTTCTTACTGCAAACTCTAATGTGTCCCTGCTCACAATCACCAAGAATGCCTCTTATTTTAAGATATGGAAACAACACATTATCACTTCTTTGATTACTAGCATTCATGATTAAGGGAAATGCCATTAATCCCACACATTTTAAATCAATAATATGCCTCTTTTTCATCAGCACCACCAAGATTTGTGAAGAAGCTCAGTGACATTTCTACCGTCGTTGGTGAAGAAGTCCAGCTGCAGACCACTATTGAAGGCGCTGAGCCAATTTCAGTGGTGTGGTTCAAAGATAAGGGGGAAATTGTTAGAGAAAGTGACAACATATGGATTTCTTATTCAGAAAATACTGCAACCCTACATTTTTCAAGAGCAGAAATAGCCAATGCTGGAAAGTACACCTGTCAGATCAAAAATGATGCTGGAATGCAAGAGTGCTTCGCTACACTGTCCGTTCTCGGTCAGTACAAATAGGATTGTTACGATGAACACATGGTGTACACTTACCAGTGTCCACATTTTCTTTCGTTTTTCTATTTGATTTTAAAATTTGGATGCAATTTTATCTTGTTTTAGAACCTGCAGCAATTGTGGAAAAACCAGAATCCATAAAAGTTACCACAGGAGACACCTGTACATTGGAATGCATAGTCACTGGCACACCTGAACTCAGTACTAAGTGGTTTAAGGATGGAAAAGAACTGACAAGTGACAGCAAATACAAAATAAGCTTCTTCAACAAAGTATCTGGTCTTAAGATTATCAACGTAGCCCCCAGGGACAGTGGGGTATACAGCTTTGAGGTGCAAAACCCTGTTGGCAAAGACAGCTGCACAGCCTCAGTTCAAGTGTCAGGTTGGTTGGTTAGGCTTTTGTTGCAGTGTTATTATAATGTAGTTCCTGATTGACATATATATGTAGGGGAAGATCCATCTTCTATAGCATTACATGGTCTGACATCCTCTGAATCAGTAAAATCAGAGGTAACATACCTAGAGTTAGAAGACCAAGTTCAAAAGTTATATCCCTTTCTCATTGAGAAATTTCACAATTTGGAATTATAGGAGTGAAACTGAATTCCTGAAAAAGGATAAAGTGGTCTTCTAATATCACTTACACTTGAATCATTCACCATATAATGAGTCACAGCAAAGAGGACCAACATCCCTAATAAGTCAACTAGCACATCCTGCCCACTGATCCTCAAGGCTTTTAATCGTGTAACCCTATAGGGAATTCTTTTTTTTTATACCCTTGCAAAAGAGCCAAAGAGATCTAGGTCTATCCAATCAAAAAGACAGTAAATCTCTTCTCAAATCATTTTATAACCGATGTCCCTTGTTTGTTTAACTTTTATCACATTTAGACCGAACTATTCCTCCTTCGTTCACAAGAAAATTGAAAGAAACGAATGGTCTATCTGGTTCTTCAGTTGTAATGGAGTGCAAAGTCTATGGATCGCCTCCAATCTCTGTCTCGTGGTTCCATGAGGGAAATGAGATCAGCAGTGGAAGGAAATACCAGACCACCCTGACAGATAACACGTGCACTTTAACTGTGAACATGCTGGAAGAATCAGATGCTGGTGACTACACCTGTGTAGCTACGAATGTGGCTGGTTCTGATGAATGCAGTGCTCCTTTGACTGTGAGAGGTGTGTTAAGAATGCAGTAAAAACAGAACTGCATTTCATAATTTATAAGCATTTGGTCATCGCCAATCAAAATACTAAATTTTTCTGCTGTGTGCTTTTTTTGTTTAGAACCACCATCTTTTGTTCAGAAACCTGATGCCATGGATGTTTTGACTGGAGCCAATGTAACTTTCACGAGCATCATAAAGGGAACACCTCCTTTCAGTGTCAGCTGGTTCAAGGGCAGCAGTGAACTAGTGCCAGGGGACAGATGCAATGTGTCTTTGGAAGACTCAGTTGCTGAACTGGAGCTGTTTGATGTGGACACCTCACAAAGTGGAGAATACACCTGCATAGTCACTAATGAAGCTGGCAAAGCTTCTTGCACAACACGTCTCCATGTCAAAGGTTTGTCTGATGCCCCGCACCTTCACGGTGAACATACATGACTTAATAGATGAGCCTACATCTGTATGTATGTGTGTTTGATTTCGCATCTCCAATTTGTTTATAGCCCCAGCTAAATTTGTGAAGAGGCTCAATGATTACAGCATAGAGAAAGGAAAAGCCCTGATCCTGGAAGGCACGTACACTGGAACTCCAGCCATTTCAGTTACATGGAAGAAAAATGGCATAAATATCACTCCGTCTCAGAGGTGTAATATAACCACAACGGAAAAATCCTCAATCCTGGAAATCCCAAGTACCGCAGTGGAGGACTCGGGGCAATACAACTGCTACATTGAAAATGCTTCGGGAAAAGACTCCTGTTCAGCACAAATACAGATCCTAGGTTTGTTATGACTGTACATTCCTACCTTTATATATAGATAAGCATGCTGGCCTGTCTCCTTCATGACTCATTATCTCTCTTGCCTGCAGAACCACCGTATTTTGTCAAGCAGTTAGAGCCTGTTAAGGTGACTGTTGGAGATTCTGCCTCATTACAATGCCAACTTGCTGGAACCCCTGAAATTGTGGTGTCCTGGTACAAAGGAGATACGAAGCTGAGACCCACTGCCACCTACAAGATGCATTTCAGGAACAATGTTGCTACACTGGTTTTCAACCAGGTTGGCAGTCATGACAGCGGAGAATATATCTGCAGAGCTGAAAACAGTGTGGGAGAAGTCTCTTCATCAACTTTCCTTACTGTTCAAGGTGACTGAAATATTTCAGAAGTGAATGAATTTGTATTTCTTTTAAACTAGGTTTAAAATATCTCATGAGAGCATTCTTTTTAGGAAATTCTTTCCAAATGCAAAATTTTCTGCTTATATAATTCCACCTATAATTAATGGCCTTCCCAGAGAGATAAGATGACTAAATCTTCAGTTGGAAGGATCATGTAGTCCTTTGGCTCTATAATTAAATCTTTAAGAAACATGAGGGACCATATTTTTAAAATCCCACCCTCTGAGTGTGTCATTCAAAATGCTAGAAGGCAGTCTTGAAAAGTAGGAGGACCTGCTGCATACCTGGAGATGTACCTAAGCCGGTCAAGTTCCCTATTGGCTTTGCACCTACTGTGCATTAGGCTGGCCTCAAGAGTGACACACTTTTGCTCCAAAAGTTTGCATGTTGTCCTTTGGGTCCAAGTTTATAGAAATGTTAACACCTCCTGATGCATTTGTAGAAATGGAGAAACGGCATTATCTATCTAACAATATTTGTGATAACATTCAGTAAAATGTTCAGAAGTGTTTAATACTTTAATTCTGTTCTTACAGAGCAAAAACTTCCACCATCGTTTTCTCGACAATTGCGAGATGTTCAAGAAACAGTTGGGCTGCCGGTTGTTTTTGAATGTGCCGTAACTGGATCAGAGCCTCTCTCCGTGTCTTGGTATAAGGATGGCAAGCCATTGAAAGATGGCCCAAATGTACAAACATCCTTTTTAGATAAGGTAGCCACCCTCAACATTTTTAAAACAGACCGGAGCCTCGCAGGCCAGTATTCCTGCACAGCTACAAATCCTATAGGGTCTGCCTCTTCTAGTGCCAGACTCATTCTCACAGGTTTGTGGATTCTTAAACCTCTTTCTATTTCTGTAATGAAAAGTTTTATAATCAAGTACGAAATTAGGGCAAAAACATCATGATTTCTGTAAACTGGGCTGGTCCGGACAGGGAGCCTGAAACCTTGTCTTTCTGCTCTCCTCAGAGGGGAAGAACCCACCCTTCTTTGACATCCACATTGCCCCTGTGGATGCTGTGGTGGGAGACAGTGCGGACTTTGAGTGCCACGTGACTGGGACACAGCCGATAAAGGTCAGCTGGGCCAAGGACAACCGAGAGATACGAAGTGGTGGCAACTACCAGATTAGTTACCTGGAAAACACTGCCCACCTGACAATTCTGAAAGTAGACAAGGGAGATTCTGGACAGTACACCTGCCATGCTGTGAATGAGGTGGGAAAGGACTCCTGTACAGCTCAGCTTAATATAAAAGGTATGGTTTATTTTGCATGTGGTCCAACAAAACGTCATCATCATACATTCTATGCTAAGTGTGCAGCTTTTAGGACAAATGTAATTAAGGACACATTTTTAAACAAATGGCATAAGATGATTAAAAGGATATAGGTTTCTCTAGAGAACAAGTGATCTCTTTAAATCTGTATTTCTCTAAAATTTTACATATTCTGCATAATCCTAACACCAACCTCCCTTTTATATTTTTACATCTATCTGGTTCTGTTAATGGCCATTTGTTATCCTTATTTTCTATCCCTTAAATTAGCTAACAATTTAGAATAAGCTTTGGGAGGAGGTTAAAATGTTTAGGAACACACACTGATATTGTCTATTTAGTTGGTCAGCATTGAATTTTAATGAAAAAAGATGATTTCTTTTCTTTTGAAAAACCTCATGGTAATAACTACGTCTGGATTCGACTTCATATGTGCTTTCAATTTCTTACAGAGCGGCTAACCCCACCAAGTTTCACTAAAAAGCTCTCAGAGACAGTAGAAGAAACAGAAGGGAATTCTTTCAAACTTGAGGGCCGTGTGGCTGGTTCCCAGCCTATCACTGCAGCTTGGTACAAGAATAATGTAGAGATACATCCAACTTCTAACTGTGAAATCACATTCAAGAACAACATACTGCTGTTGCAAGTCAAGAAGGCGGGCATGGGCGATGCTGGTTTGTACACGTGCAAAGTGTCGAATGATGCAGGCTCTGCTCTGTGTACATCTTCCGTTGTCATCAAAGGTTAGTTATCTGCACAGCCCCCAGACTGTTGTCTTTTTCTTCACTGCCTATGAGATAGTCGTGTGCATGCCTCCCACATGTGCTTTTCTTCTTCAACTCTGTCTACCAAGTCAGTTGTAATGAATATAAATATATATTATTTAATTGACTTACCAAAATTCCAGATGTTAACTTAAAATATATATTGTTTGTAATTTAATTGCTTGGCTGACCTAAGAAGAGGTCATATAGTAGCTGGACTAAAAATCTTACCTAGTAAATCCCATCCTAAAATTCTCTCATGCAGTAAGAAGTCTAAGTCTACTTTGAATTTCATGCATAAATGACATATAAATTTTTATGAAGCACATTTATTTTGACATATTCTTATATTTTTATCATTGAATACTGCATTAGCTTTTCTTATTATAAGTTATGTCACATTCTGGAGCATTCTCTTTTCTAAACATATTTCTAAAGGATTATTGTTTGACATATATTGCCGAAAGCTTTTAGCCTGTAAATGAACATTAATCCCAGATAAAAGAGTAAATTTGCTTACAAAGAAAAAATAGATGAGTGGAATAATATTACTGCATCTCATTCTGGAAGACATATTTAATTACATAGTCATAGCTTGAGGCAAAGATAGACTATATTGTTTAAGGGTATCATCTCGATCTGATCCTCTGCCCGTAATGGATTCACCCAGATGATTATGGTACAGATTCATCAAAACCATTTTACAAATTAACCTCCTAAAAGCAGTTTGGAATTGACTAACGACTCTGGTGATGTAATTGGCCACATAATGGTTCACAGATAATAGGTTAATATCACTAATAGGTTAATATAATTGAGTTGTTTGGTGTGTGTTTTGAGTTGTCTTAAAATTCAAATTTTATCACTCATTTAATAGGATTTACGTTTGTTTAGTTTTAAAACATCATTAGTAAAATATGTAATTGACAGTGGCTTATATTCATGACTTACATTCCTGATGCTTTTGCCATTAAGTAGATAAGACTTTATATAGAATTCTGAAGGTATTTATCTATACAGTTTTTTAAAAAAAGAGTAGACACCAGAAGTTTTAATCTTTGCAGTTGTGAATTTTGCCTTATTCATATATGTAGGTCTCAGAACCACTGAATAAAATCATTGCATAATGCTGAGTTCTACATGGACTTCATATCATGTTACGTATTTTCTTCATTGGTTTTCATTTGCTTCAACTCCTAAATCCTTTGGACAAAGTTTGGATTTTCTGCATTTAATAGCTAAAGATGAACATCAGAGAAAATCACATATTAAGAGGCGGGGCTCATGGATTACTCAATGTTGGCTTTCTTTCCCAGAGGGTAGCAAGAATTACTAGCTTTAGCTGGTTTGGCTCAGTGGATAGAGTGTTGGCCTATGGACTGAAGGGTCCCAGGTTCAATTCTGGTCAAGGGTATGTACCTCTGTTGCAGGCTCAATCTCTAGCCCCCGTTGGGGCACGTGCAGGAGACAACCAATCGATGTGTGTCTCTCACGTCAATGTTTCTCTCTCCGTCTGTCCCCAGCCTTCCACTCCCTCAAAAAAAAATCAGTGGAAAAATATCCTCAGGTGAGGATTAACAAAATATAAATAAAATAAAGTAAATAAAATAAAGTAATTACTGATCTAGATTAAAAGAATTCCTCAATAAGCCCTAGGATTTTAGAGTTCAGTGAAAATGCAGCTGTACCCAGGTTGGAGAGAATCAATCGTGTATACAGCAGTTATGGTAACCACCAGTGCAATGTTTGCAGGGCTTAATCGGGTCACAAGTGCTTGGGTGATTTATGGCCTGCTTTATGGTATCTGTTCTTTGCTTGTTTTGAAATCTTTATTTTTTTTTTTTTATTCAACAAATGTAACTACTGACTTCAAAGAGAAATCAATCAGGAACGTGATTCAGTTCTACCGCAGCAACCAGTGCTACCTGTTAGAGGCAGAACTTGTTGCTTGTCTGAAATTAATACTTGTTTGCCTTTATGTCCCTTTTGTGGTCCTTTTTATTTTATGTTTAAAATGCCTTTTTAATTCCAGAGCCTAAGAAGCCACCTGTGTTTGATCAGCACCTTAGTCCCATAACAGTGAGCGAAGGAGAATTGGTGCAGCTCAGCTGCCACGTGCAGGGTTCGGAGCCAATCAGGATCCAGTGGCTGAAGGCTGGCAAGGAAGTCAAGTCTTCAGACAGATGCAGCTTCAGCTTTGCTGGTGGGACTGCTGTGCTGGAACTCAAGGATGTGGCCAAAGCAGATGCGGGCGATTATGTATGTAAAGCTTCCAACGTGGCTGGCAGTGACACTTCCAAATCAAAAGTGACCATTAAAGGTACAGATGCCTCAAAAGTATTATTCAGATTAAACCAACAGCTACTTACATTTATTTGCTTTTTGCAATTTAAGTAAGAACGTAATTAGATTTTTAGAAACATCAGTTATTGTTCATTTGCAATGTATAGCCCCCTTATTATAATTGAAGTATTAGATAATTTAATGGAAACTAATTTCAATAAAATCTGTCTGAAATTACCCCAAGTTCAACATCATATTTCTTGAACCTCTTTTCACCGCATAAGAAGGTAAAATTAAGTAAAGTTCCAAAAGGATAATGATGTGACATGAGGTACCCTGGTGTCATAGCCCTGGCAGAAATCTGTATAATAAAGCCAAGTCTAGAAATATAAGATTTGATACTACTAATATGATTGTAGTTCAGCCTGTATGCCACAGCTACAACTAGTTATAAATGTATATGGAATTGCTTTATCTTCTGTTATCATCTCATATATAGAGTCCTAGAATACATAATGTTTTTGACTCTGCCAAACTCCTAAAACTTATTTTACAAAGACAATTATTCCTTACAGTCTTAAGGTAATCGTGATAACAAAACATGTAAATGTGTTTTTTAGACAAACCAACCGCCGTCCCCACAGCTAAGAAGGCAGCAGTAGACGGGAAACTCTTCTTCGTATCAGAGCCTCAGAGTATCAGAGTGGTGGAAAGTAAGTACTTCCTGAAAAATACAGCTTCATTTACTCTGTACATTTTACTCCTGATTTAATTTTGGAAAAACTGATTTTGGAAAATTAAGTTTTTTATTTGTCTTCATTACTCCTTAGAAACCACTGCAACATTCATTGCAAAAGTTGGCGGCGATCCAATCCCTAATGTGAAATGGACAAAAGGGAAATGGAGACAGCTGAACCCAGGAGGTCGTGTTTCCATCCTGCAGAAAGGCGACGAGGCCAAGCTGGAGATCAGAGACACCACAAAAACCGATTCTGGCCTGTACCGATGTGTCGCATCTAATAAACATGGCGAAATTGAAAGTAATGTCAACCTGCAGGTGGACGAAAGGAAGAAACAAGAGAAAATTGAAGGAGATCTTAGAGCAATGCTGAAAAAGTAAGTTTAATTTTAAAAGATATAATTTTCCACTCACAAAAGAGATCTCTCAAGAGGCATGGACTATCCCAGTGATGGCGAACCTTTTGAGCTCGGCGTGTCAGCATTTTGAAAAACCCTAACTTAACTCTGGTGCCGTGTCACATACAGAAATTTTTTGATATTTGCAACCATAGTAAAACAAAGACTTATATTTTTGATATCTATTTTATATATTTAAAAGCCATTTAACAAAGAAAAATCAACCAAAAAAATGAGTTTGCCTGTCACCTCTGACACGCGTGTCATAGGTTCGCCATCACTGGACTATCTCCTCCAAGATTCAGACTGTGAAAGAACATAAGCACACAGACATTTTAACAGAAAAAGATAAGAAAATACACAATAATTGGGCGGAAGTTAGTGGTTCATTAAGATTGATTTCTGAATAATCATGAGAAAGTTTTGAGAAAGAGGTAAATTTTTATTAAAATTTTAAACAAAGGAAATGGCCTATATAGAAACGTGTTTATGTGACTAGATATGAAATTTTTGTTTCTATGTATGATATCTCATGCTCTGAATTATTTTCTAGATCAACTATTTTAAACATTGTTTATAATTACCAACAATTTCAACACAATTTAAGTTTCAACATAATTATTGGATTATTAAATTAATCAACATTTAATTTCCATACATCTTTTCCATGACATATATTTATCCCTTATTAATGCTTTCTATTGCTGTTATTATTTTTCCTTGTAATTCTTTCATTAGGCTCTAACGTTTACAAAGATGTTTTCCCTATTTTTTTCTTATTAAAAACTCTGATCAAATTTATGGCCCTAACCAGTTTGGCTCAGAGGATAGAGCGTTGGCCTGCGAACTGAAGGGTCCCAGGTTCGATTCCGGTCAAGGGCATGTACCTTGGTTGCGGGCACATCTCCAGTAGGGGGTGTGCAGGAGGCAGCTGATCGGTGTTTCTCTTTCATCGATGTTTCTAACTCTCTATCCCTCTCCCTTCCTCTCTGTAAAAAATCAATAAAATATATTTTTTTAAAGTTATGTATTTTATAACAATGATCCAATCTTAATCCACTCCATCTCCACACTCACATTTTTATTATTTCACAGTTAGCATGATATTAATATTTCTTAAATAAAGGACATAGAATTGTTCCTTTGTGAGAAAAAAAATCTTGTAAAGGCATTTATAAACTTGGAATGATGATAGACCATTCAAAATAAGTAGAAGACAGGTGATTTATGTTTATTTCTTATTTTACTTAGGGCTCCCACCTTAAAGAGGGGCTCTGGGGAAGAAGAAGAAATTGATATCATGGAACTTCTCAAAAATGTTGATCCTAAAGAATATGAAAAATATGCCCGCATGTACGGCATCACTGACTTCCGCGGTCTTCTTCAAGCATTTGAACTGCTAAAGCAAAGTCAAGAAGAAGAGACACATAGATTGGTATGATCTTTTGCAGAGAGCATCATCTTTAGAAATTCACATTTGAATCCTCTAGCATATGCCCTTTGGATTTCCAGAATCCTATAGTTGTATAAGATGGTTGAATAGAACCTAAGCAGCATTAAGAATGGAAGCTAATAAGTGAAATAAGCTAGTCGGAGAAAGATAAATATCACATGATCTCACTCATATGTGAGATATAATGATCAACATAATTTGATGAACAAGAATATATCCAGAGACAAATGGTGGGCGGGGCGGGGTGGGGGGTTAGAGAGCAACCAAAGGACTTATAAGCATGCATATTAGCATAACCAATGGACACAGATTATGCGGCGGTGGGGGCTTGCCCGGGCTGGGAATGGGGGAGGGGGGGTCAAGAAGACATATGTAAAAGGAGAGATATGTAAAATTTTAGACAATAAAAAAAAGACAGTATAAGGAGGAAATGCCATTGCTGAGACCTACCAGGAATGAGCTATATCTGGAATAAATGACTTCGCTTTCCATAAAAAAATTAATAATTTCTGAAGATCTACAGAAAGAATGGTAGCTAAGGTTAATCATGTATCCTCTAATTCAGATTTTATTTCATATGAAATAACTATCCCTTTTTTTTCTTCTCAGGAAATTGAGGAAATAGAGAAGTCAGAGAAAGAAGAAAAGGAATTTGAAGAACTTGTATCATTTATTCAGCAAAGGCTGTCACAGACAGAGGTAAAATTAAGGATGCTGATAATGAAGTGAACATATTATTATCGGGAATTATAAGGGAAGGATTATAATGCATTTGAATTCTTTATTCTCCTAGCCTGTCACTCTGATCAAGGATATTGAAAATCAGACAGTTTTGAAAGATAATGATGCTGTGTTTGAAATCGACATTAAGATTAATTACCCAGAAATCAAGCTTTCATGGTACAAAGGGACTGTAAAACTGGAGCCCAGTGATAAATTTGAAATAAGCATCGATGGTGATCGACATACACTTAGAGTCAAAAACTGTCAACTTAAAGATCAGGGAAATTATAGATTGGTGTGTGGCCCACACATTGCTAGTGCTAAACTGACAGTAATTGGTAAGTAAAGAGTTAAAAAAAAAAAAACCCTGAGAGACTGACTGTTGAGCATATCTGCCTGTGATATTAAACACAATGTGTGCTGTGTCATACCAACAGAGCCTGCGTGGGAACGGCACCTGCAGGATGTCACTTTGAAGGAAGGCCAGACTTGCACCATGACGTGCCAGTTTTCTGTGCCAAATGTAAAATCCCAATGGTTCAGAAATGGCAGAATCCTGAAACCCCAAGGTCGACATAAGACAGAAGTGGAACACAAAGTCCATAAACTGACCATTGCAGATGTGCGCGCAGAAGACCAGGGCCAGTACACCTGCAAACACGGAGACCTGGAAACTTCAGCAGAGCTCCGGATTGAAGGTGGGTGAAACTGCTGGAGTTGGCGCAGCCTCAGCCAATGGCCAAAGGTGTGCAGGACCCTTACAGCCTCACCATCAGGCATATCCCAGAGTGCTGGTGTGTCCTCATTCCCAACACACACACTTAAAGCATTCACTCACATCTCAAAGTGCATACAAAATCGAAAGGGAGAGATTCACATAAGTAGCAATTCCTTTGCATAGCTCTTTTTGACTAGAAGCAAATTTCCGTCTAAACTAAGGTGTGACTTTCTAATGGTTATTTCTGTTAAATTCCATAATTCTGTTAAATTTAATGAATCTTTACAATTTTGTAATTCTCACATCTATGATTCTGATGCCCCCCCAAAAAAATCTTGGAAAGGACCCGATTTCATGGCTGTATATCTAAAAGATCTTGGCTAGGAGTTTATATTTGGTTTATAAGAATTAATTTGACTCCCTCTGTATGAAATTTCATAGATAGAATTAACAGATATTTTAAGAACTTACAGGAACTATATTATACTTTTTTTACATTGATTCTATATGAATACATTTAAGTATTGGGATATTATTGCTTTGTTTTTTGGTTTCTGATGGAAAGAAGTGCATTATCTTCTTGTTTTATATTTTCAATATTTTTCTGCTATTTTCCATTTGAGTAAAAAGATGGAGACTTTAAATATCTGAGGGGAAAGCACAGTGAGAGAAACTTCTTCCTACACATTCTAACTGTGATTCTCTTTGTACTTAAACAGCTGAGCCAATTCAGTTTACAAAGCGCATCCAGAACATCGTGGTGAGCGAGCATCAGTCCGCCACCTTCGAGTGCGAAGTGTCCTTTGACGATGCCATTGTAACCTGGTACAAAGGACCCACAGAACTGATTGAGAGCCAGAAATACAACTTTAGGAATGACGGTCGCTGCCACTATATGACCATCCACAACGTGACCCCAGATGACGAAGGTAATTTGATTGACAGTGTCCCCATGAATATATAATGTAAAGCTTGTCTGTTTTGTGTAGTTCTACCCTCCTTTTTTTTTTTTTTTTTT
>NW_005353838.1:10518914-10567077 GCF_000412655.1 Myotis brandtii | reverse complement strand
TTCCACCTGCCTTTGTTTCCCGTGGGGCACTGCCCTGTCTGGCTGCCTGTCAATCAAGCTGACTCCTCTCAATGGTCCTGGGAAGATGAAGGTTGAGGCCAACCATCCTCACCCACGTGGGCCTGGGTTCTCTTGTCCTTGAACAACAGCGGGGGTGGCTCTGGGTCTCCTGGGCTCCAGGGTGAGCCTTGGGCCCTCGGGGAGGTCCCTTCTGGGGCCCTGGGGTCCCCTCTCGCTGGGGGGCTCCCTTGTGTTTACTCCTGTGGTCCCTGTGGGGACCTGCGCTGGCTGAGCCCAGCTTCCACCAGAATCGCCACCAGGATCAGCAACACCACGCCCACCAGGCCCAAGCGGATGCTGTTCTCCACCGTGTAATCCCGGGAGGCGGGGCCTGGAAGCAGAGGGCAGTGGTCACTGACAGGTGGACAGGGCCAGGTCAGGCCAGACCCTAGGAGGCTGGAGCGCCTTCTCAATGGGGGGGACCTGCCCCTTCCTCTACACCCCTGTGCACACTCCCCGATGGCTGAGCTGTCTGGGAGGCCATTTCTGTGGGTGAAGGTGTCACTTCTGTTGGTGGGAGGGTGAGGGCAGGGCGTGTTGCTAGGAGACAGAAAACGGTGACAGACGTCTCAGGCAGCTGCTCCCCTTCTCTGGACGCCCTGCCTCCTAATTCCCCCAGGGAACCTCCCTCCATGGGGAGCACCCAGGCCCCGCCCCAGGAATACCTCCACCTTCAACACCTCAGGACCCCTAGGTGCACGTCCCCAGGTGCCACAGCCAGTCTCCTAGAGGACCCCAGGGCGGGCCCAGCTGCAAAATGCAAACCTGCATTTCATCAAACTCCAGCAGGGAGCTAGGATGTCCCCCTCCTGGCTCTCACCGCCCCCCCTTGCACCTCCCTCCCGTCCCCCCCTCCCAGTTCCCCCACCGGCCAGGGTTGAACTGGTCTCTTGCTGTTGAGGATATAAATGTCACTGCGCTCCCGTGTCCCCCACCGTGAGAGAGGCAGAGCCCCTGCCCACGGCCACCCCACTGCCCACTGCCCAGCAGAGTCTGAGGAGGGGACGCCCAGGCTTTGTTCCCTCTCCCCAGCCCACGTTCAGGGTGAGAGTTGAGGTCTCCAGGGGCTCCCCTGAAAGGGGCAGGGCAAGCACAGAGCCCAAGTTCCACTTTGCCTGCCCCACTCACCTGGCCCTTCACTGCCCACAGCGCCCACACCTGGCCTCTTTCTCTGTACCTCCCAGTAGAGAGGACGCCCCGACACCCCCCAGAAAGGGCTCAGGGAGAGGAGGTGTTGGGGTCCAACCCCAGCGGGTCCAGAGGTCCCCAAAGGTGTGGACGGAGTCAGCGAAGAAGGAATGACACGGAGACAGCCTTCAGTTGATCAGCAGCCTAGTCAGGACCTCTAGCCAGGATCTCTAGCCAAAGTTCTGGTCGGGATTTCCAGCGAAGTTCTGGTTAGGAACTCCAGCGGAAGTTCTGGCCAAGTTCTGGTGCCATGTTCTCTAGCTAGGTTCTCCAGGTTCTCTAGCCAGGTTCTATCCAGGTTCTGTCTCTAGGTTCTTCAGCCAAGTTCTATAGCCAGGTTCTGTCCAGGATCTTTTGCCATGTTCTCTCCCTAGGTTCTCTCGCTAGGTTGTGTGTCTAGGTTCTGTCAGTTCTACCCTCCTTTACACTTACACTCTATAATTCTATATAGAATCGTTTTTTGGGAAAGAAAAGTAAAAATAATACAAACTATATCTAAAAGAAAGACAAGGTATTTACAAATATAGCAGAAAACAAAAGCTCGATGATTCTTTTCCTTAGGTGTCTATTCAGTAATTGCTCGACTGGAGCCAAGAGGAGAAGCGAGGAGCACAGCAGAGCTGTACCTAACCACCAAAGGTCAGAAAGCACCACATTAAAACCACCCTGCAGTCTTTGAAACAAAGTAGCCTGTCGAGACCATTCTAAATATAAACATGCTATTTTTTTTTCTTTTGCAGAAATCAAACTTGAGATGAAGCCTCCCGGTGAGTTTAAGAAAATCAATCCTTGCTTACAATACATTCAGTATAATTTTGTAAGTGAAGAAGCCAAACAAAAAAATCTCTAATAATCTCATCTTTTTTCAGTGAAATATTTTCCATTAATAATATAAACATTAATACATAATGATTTTCATAAATAATACAAACATGGGGCTTTGAGAGTGGGGGGAATTTGAAATAATGTCCCATACCTAGGATCATGCCAACTGGTATGGCCATAGAACAAAAACTTTCACAGGGAATAAACTTGCCTGCCTGGCTGCATATAAAGTGTGCCTGTATGGTTCTTGTCCATATGGTGGGTTCTGCTGCTGGAAATGCCTAACAATCAAACACATCTGAGTTGTCTAATAAACACCTGTGTTCTCAGTCCCTCTGTGCTGATCATTAAATGTCCCTTTTCAGATATTCCTGACTCCAGAGTTCCAATCCCTACCATGCCTATCAGAGCAATACCGCCAGAAGGTGAGATTTGGGACCAAAACTCCTGGGTTTGGGGCAACAATATTCTACCACTAGGAAATTACCAATGCCAGACCATAGCAGAGAGCCAGAACACACTTCCATGTTATGTTCTTCACTGTGTAATTAAAAAGCAGAGCAAAAGAGTAGTGACAGTTATAAATATATGCTATTTTTATTTCATCTGGTAGATGAATAGGTACTATAATACCTTTGAAGAACTGAAAGAAATTCATGAGATTTTTGTTATGCTTCACATAATGAGAAACCAAACCACGTAACTAACTGATGATGGGTGTGTGTTTTACAGAAATCCCTCCTACAGCTGTTCCTCCTATCCCTGTGTTGCTACCATCACCTGAAGAAAAGAAACCACCAGCAAAACGTATTGAAGGTAGTATGTGTTCTTTACCTAAATGTCAAAATACAGAATTAACTATTGCAGACCTGGAAAATGTTGTTTAATGCAACACATTCTCCCTCTAGTGGTCAACAGGTGGAATTGCCTTTCAAAATGTAAATTATATTAACTAACCAAATGCGTAAGTCATGGACCTACAGGCTGAAAATCGCCAGACAAACCAACAACAATGCTTAATATTAAAATATTTTATTTTAATGGAATTGCTTAAACATTAATGTCAAACTGATTTCATGTTTCATATTTTTCTACTACATAATAAAACAGTACAGTTGATTTCTAGTAAATCACATTCGTTTTATGGTCAAATTAAAAATTATAGTTTGGGTTGTTTTTCTCAATTACAATGTCAAATACTCTAAACTTTACTATTTTGTTTAAAATATATGATTTAAGCTATCTTTACTACATTTGATTTTTGTTTTTTAAAGCTAAGGAGTGAGCTCACCAATAAGGAGCTCTTGCGTGTGCCAGGTAGTTGCTCCTCTCAAACATTTCAATAAGTACTGGTTATGCCGCCAAGTTGCTGAACTAAATTAGTCAGTAGACTGTCTAGGACTTGCTAGGGTTTGGAGGAGTTTAGAATTGCTTTCAGAATTTTCCCAGCATCACCAGGAAGATTCTACATGTCCAAGTCACATTTTTTCATAGCTAAGCCACCGCTACTATAGCAGTTTCCTGGGTTTGACATGCTAGTCCCATACAACCCACTATAGTTGGTGTTAAAAGGTTGAGCTATTTTTCAGCCAGGCCCAGGAGAAATTCAGTTAAAACACACACACACACACACACACACACACACACACACAAAACTTCTAGTTTTGTGACTAATACAATCTCAATAACAAAGAAAATCATTTTTTATCATTTATATGAACATAGTCAAATATGTTTCATCCACTTCTGAAAGCAGAGAGGAACAAAATTCAAAAATCATAAATTAGATTTCCATTTATATTTATTGTCAGGAATAATAATTCATCTTAATAAATGATTAAATATTTGAGTATTATTGTCAACATGGCTAAGTTCAACTGCCCACAAGGAAACTTGAGAAATTAAATCATATTTTAAGAATTGAAAACAGTGTTATTTATTCATGAATACTGGGAGCCATAATCAAGTTATGAATTAGGGCCACGATCAAGCTATAACATCAGCAACAACAAAAGAAAATGTCCACAATATATCATAGATAGGTCTTTAATTTTACTGATTCACGTGTTATTCTTTCTCCTGACAATCAAGTGTTCTTACATAAGTGAAATAAAGATGAAAATATGCACCTTTTCTACTTATGATATCACTTAGGTTCATTCTTAATGTTTTGAAAATGTTAATTTGAAGCAGGCATAAAATCATTGAAGATGTAAGGTCACCCTACATATTCTAACTCCCTCTAAAAAAAATGTTTCTGCATTCTAGTCCAAGATCTCTCTGAACCAGATATCTTGCAATAATGTGCAGTCTCTTTTTAACCATCAAAACATATGAAAAACTATCTTAATACCTCCTCGTTTCCTGAAAACATTTTGGTTATTTACATCTGACATCTTATTTTTTAGTGACCAAAAAAGCTGTGAAGAAAGATACCAAAAAAGTTGTCGCAAAGCCCAAAGAAGAGGAACCACCACCTAAAGGTATTATAAATAAATAGTCAAAGTAGGAGCTTACTGCTTTTCTTTTGGTTACAAATTTTGAATCCCAAATAGTGGAGGGTAGAGGAAGATAGGAGTTTGAATTAAGGAAATGGTACCTCTTCCTTCACTTACTCTCACCATCTTCTTGGACTCAGTTCTCACTTTCTCTTCCTCAACTTTCTTTTTTCTCTCCTGTGCCTGTGCCTGCCCCTGACACCCAATGGCAACAAGAGATTCTTGTTATCCCTAGATGGTGATATAAAGAAGGCACTACCCTCTATCCAACAGCTGGTCTTGACCAAGTCACACAGTGAAAGGTCAAGGGCCGATGGGAATTCCAGCTGGCTGCTCCAGCCCAACTTAGCATCCTTCCTGGTTCATAAATGTCAATATGTGCAGATAAAAATACACAAAACCTTTTTTTAAAAATTCAATTCAATTACTTGAATTTTTATTATGTCCTGGAATGTTTTTAGGAAAAAAGGAGAACTAAATTTAAATAGGCAAATTTATCTGCCCCTTTGGGTATTTAGTCAATGTGTTGACTAAAATTAGAGTACAGCAACTTCCTTAGAGAAGGAGAATCCAGGAGCACAGGGCCACTCACTGAGACTTTTTTTCTGAGTGGTCACTTGTGAAATATTATGGAATAAAATAAAGCTCAAAAAGCATGTATATTTCCTGAACTTTTTAGTTAATCATTAAAAAAAGTTAACATGCAGTGACTTTTAACATTAGGCCTATTGAATATTCTCATGGTCCGTGTTAATTTAAATTATTTTAAATCAACCTAAACTAGAATAAAACTTCAGATTTCCTGTATTTTTTCATGAATATCGTACTGCAGGCCCTGGCCCGTGTAGCGGTCGCCAACCGGTGGTCCGCGGACCACTGGTGGTCTGTGAGGTCCGAAAGGTTGGTGACCGTTGGACTGGAGCACCATCCCGATACGCCAAGGTTGTAGGTCCCATCCTTCAACCAATGAATGCGTAAATAAGTGGAACAACAAATCAAAGTTTCTCTCTCTCTTTCCCTCTCTCTAAAAAATATAGGTAATATGGCATTGCATAGCATTTCTGGTGAGCTACATTTGGATATTATGAAAGCATTTGTTATATTAGTAGTAGTTATAAATTTTACTATACAAATGGCTAACAAGGGTGCACAGGATTAGTAAGCATTAAAAACATGTATTTTATGTTTTTAAAGTCCCAGAGGTTAAGAAGCCCCCACCTCCCACTGCCTTAATTCCAGCAAAAGGTAAGTAAAAAATTTATTAAATATTTGCATTCTATTTACTTCTGAGATTAACATCTCTGCTGTGTATTCTTATTTTGACATACTGGGCTTCCAGCTTATTGTAAAGTCGTGGAGTTCCCTCCGCTATGTTAAAACTAACATTAGAAATGATGGCTATTTCATATTGCTCTAATCCCAGGAACGGAAACCCAGGCAGATGTTTATGCAGCCCCAGTGCAGTGGACACAGGGGGAGAAGTGGTGAGGGCTAGGATGGGGAGGGGTTCATCTCTGGTTATTTTAATTGTAGCTAACACAAATGTTTAGGATCACATAAATAATATTAGCCTTTAAGAATCTTTAAAAGTTGTGTAAAAGCAATGAACTGATTTGGCTACACAATTTTAAATATTATCTTTATCAAACTGACTAAAGAGTCATATTCGATAGTAAAAAATGTAGCTTTAAAATTAGAAATGTGTTTCAAAGTTAGGAATTTAAATAGAGGTGAGCTGCAGAAATGTTAACTATTAATTCCAAAAATGATGGTATTTTACAAACTGGAGCGCCTATAAAACAATGGAAGATATATCCACTTGATAATATTTACTGAATGCCATTTGCTCAGCCTGGGAAAATCCTCAAATTAAGAGTAGAATGTATCTTGATAATCCTGATAAAATTCCATAGTCAACAAAAATTTAAATGAAACCAACACAAAGAAAACATAAGTTATCAATATGACACTGATGTAAAACTTGACTTTCACTTAGCGAAGTAATTGTATGGACATATTTGACATTCTAATATCATCATGTATGTATGTATGTATTTATTTATTTATTTAATTTTAGCTCCTGAAGTTATTGACGTATCCTCCAAGGCTGAAGAAGTGAAAATAACAACCATAACCAGACAGAAAGAGGTTCGGGAGAAAAAAGAAGCCGTGTATGAGAAAAAGCAAGCAGTCTACGAGGAGAAGAAAGTTTACATCGAACCTTTGGAAGAACCTTATGACGAGCTGGAGGTCGAACCGTACACAGAGCCATTTGAAGAACCTTATTATGAAGAACCAGAGGAAGACTACGAAGAGATTAGGGAAGAAGCTAAAAAGGAGGTTCACGAGGAATGGGAAGAAGACTTTGAAGAAGGGCAAGAATACTATGTAAGGGAAGAAGGTTATGACGAAGGGGAGGAAGAGTGGGAGGAGACTTACAGAGAAAGAGAAGTAATTCAAGTTCAAAAGGAGGTTTATGAAGGTATGCATCAATCAGGTGATTTTTCTCTTTTCTTTATTTTTGCTCAGTTCATTATATTTTCAACGTTATTAACCTGATTAGCAATGGCTACAGATAAAATGATTATTTTCATTTTTTTAAGGTTAGAAACCTTTAGAAACTTAATTTTTAAGAATCGTTTTCTTCAGTTACTTTCATGCTTTGACGTTGTAAGTTGAATTATTTAGCCCCATTAGTAAGATTAAATTTCAAATGCTATTTTCTGAAGCAGAAGTTCAAGTTTTATACTCACTGCCTTGCTGCACCTCTGCTTGATCAATATGTCATGAGGAATCACATTAGCAAGGAAGAACCCAAATACAGTACACAATTACATGTTATTCTTAACTGATTTCATGAACTGACCTACTTAAGCACCCCTTCTCATCCTCTGTTTTTGTTAAAGAATCACATGAGAGAAAAATTCCAGAAAAAGTGCCTGAAAAGAAAAAAGCACCACCTCCTAAAGGTATGTAATTGGAATTATTTAAACAGATCAGAGCATCACCATCATTATCATGGCTTATTTGGCAAAGGTATACAAATCACTAGTTCAATCCAATAGGCACAACTTCTTCTCTAAGTTTTATTGTATCCATGAATCTTTTTCTAAGACTATCTAATTCATTTAGAGGGGAAAATATTTAAATGATAAAAAGATTACTATGGAAAATATAAAATAAAATATAACCAAACTAGTTGAAGTACAGAAACTTGTACTTAAAGTTCAGACACTAAATTTGTCTCTTTCTACAAAAAATTATGCACATATATACATATATAGAGAGCAAAACTATGTTAATAGAAAGTCTAAAAGTACTGCAATTTCTTTAAAATACTTGCAGTTGTAAAGAAGCCAGTAGTTGAAAAAGTTGAAAAGACTTCTCGAAGAATAGAGGAAGAAACCGTTCAAGTCACAAAAGGTATTACCATTTAAAACATGTCTAGTCTTCTGTGCACAACTAACCTGTTTACCGATACATACACATTAGTTATTTGTAGTATCTAAACTAAGGTATTTTAAAATTGTGTGCAAAGCATTCTTCTTTACAATACAAATATATTTGTACATATTTTTTAAGTACCCGAAGTTTCCAAGAAGATTGTTCCACAAAAACCCCCTCGGACTCCAGTGCAGGAAGAAGTTGTTGAAGTGAAAGGTATATATCTTTGTCTTCCAGCTAGAAGTTTTAATCCCTTTTCAATGGATATGGATATGTGTACATATATTACTAAACAATTTACAAATCTGGAACCACCAAAATAAAGACATTCTTATATAATATTCATTTTATGTTGAGTTGCACATATGTATAATTTAACGAAATAATATTATCTTTGCTTCTAGTTTTACTTTATAATTATGTAATTTCTTAAAGGGAGGTTTTGTGTTGAATGAATAGTCTTCTAACTTTACTACGCAATGCAGTCCATGCATAGAATATTTCCCATCCTCTCATTTACATGGATAGACCCTAACAGATTGGGAAACGCATCACATTACATGTGAAGAAGTTGTGTCTATTTGATTCCCATTTAATAATGTTTGATAAAGGCTGCATGGGTCGTTTGTCCCTGTAGATCAAACATGATTTGTTTTCTTATGAACAATGAATTTGTCCTCAAGCTATCACATTAACCCACTCATTCTGTGTCTAAACACAAATATAGTGTATGACCTATGTATTTGATCTGCTGTGTTGCTGTAGAAAAATAAACACTAACATGAAATACTCTCTTTCTAGTACCAGCTGTGCATACAAAGAAGATGGTTATTTCAGAAGAAAAGATGTTCTTTGCTTCTCACACAGAGGAGGAGGTGTCAGTAACAGGTATAAGGCGAATTTGAATTTGGGGGGCTCAATAGAAGGGCTTTAGATGGATTTTCCTCTTCTTATCTAATTTGTGATTATGTAGGCCTCTCTGTCTCCTTGTCGTTCCCTGTCATCTTTTCATTTCTCATGTGTCTCCATTTTAATTTGTATTTCAATATTCTCTTTAAATTACAATGACCACCCACAATGTGGCATACCAGTAATGAAAATGTACATTTTTTCAAGTTCCTGAGGTACAAAAGAAAACTGTTACCGAAGAGAAAATTCATGTTGCTGTTTCCAAAAAGATTGAACCTCCACCAAAAGGTATTGATGCATTCTGTTTCTAATATCTTTTAAAATTTCCATAGTAAATATCTGAATACGTTAATCTATAATAATAAAAGCATAATATGCTAATTAGACTGGACAGCCGAACGACCTTCCAGATGAAGCCGGGGCTGCGAGGACCGAGCCCCTCGCACGAATTTCGTGCACCAGGCCTCTAGTATTAAATAAGATTTAGTCACATAGTCAGTAGACCCACAGTCACTATGTACAAAGGGCATCACAGGAGGGGGATGGGAAAACCAGGAGGAGGGCACAGGAGAGAAAAACAAAAGATACTGGAGGCTCTGTCCACACTTTAGGGAGCTTACAATCTAGTGACCAGCTGTTTGGAAATACCAGCTCACCAGAGCTGATGGTTAAATTTTCAGGAACTTTGCTACCCAGTGTTTAATACCTCCATGATTGAACGTTAAATTATTTAAGCTTACAGTTAAATAAACTACATTTAAAAAAACTATGCTAATAAACACTCACCACTCCCTATTTTACCGCCCTTTATTATTATAAAGGTTGTTTACGTTGATTGTATCTGTGTGGGGGGAATACTAGATAAATGGTGTGCTGTTGCACATCTCTTCCTAATCCACAATGATGACGTCACGGTTGTTGGCCAATATGGGAGTATTTGCACCTGGACGGACACTGGAACTCAGAAATTGGCGGCAGCTATCCCGCCCCACCCTGCCCCTGTCACATTGTTAAACATTTAGAGTAGGGAAGATACTTGAGATCATCTAATGCAGCTGTTCTAATGTAGCTGCTTTATAAAAGTTACGTTTCTAAAACTAGTGTCTGAGGAAAGGGTGCTCCTACCTGTTCCTGGGGTTGTGGAGGCTCCTGTGGTTAAAGATGAATAACAGTCACAGCATGTTCCAGTCAGTTATTCGTCCATTTCCCTTTACTCTTGTTTCTAACACATTACTTTCTTGCATTCAGTTGGTGTACAACGGGAATGTCTGTTCTTTATTTTAATTCTAAGTTTTGCAACAATGTATGCTTTGTCAAAATGCACGCTTTCTAAAAAACAGTGCATTTGTTTTTAAAGTCCCTGAGCCACCTAAGAAAGCTGCCCCAGAAGTGGTTCCTGTTCCCACTCCTAAAAGGGTGGAGCCCCCACCAGCCAAAGGTAGAATAATATATTTTTTTAAATTTTCTTAGTGTCTGCCCTCTTGTATCTTCTACAAGATCTGTATTTTAACAAAGGAGCATCTTCAAAACATTTGTAATATGTTTAATTCTGTGTATGTTGACCTCCTTAATGTGTGGTAACGTGTTATACAAGTATCAGTACCATTTGTAGACTCCAGACTATGCTAATGGGGTCTTTGTCAGCTTCCTGTAACGTATGTGATGTCTCTATGGTATTGATGTATTTGCCATACATTGTCGTCACAAGTAGAGCATATAAAATGCTTCCTAAATTCTTGTGCTCTTACTATTTATGCTTTAATGTAATCTTAAGTGTCTCAGAAGAAGACTAGATATTCTCAACATTTTTTCAAAAATGGTATCTTTAAAGTTCCTGAAGTTCCCAAGAAACCTGTGCCAGAGGAGAAAAAGCCCGTTCCTGTACCCAAGAAGGAACCTGCCGCTCCCCCAAAAGGTACATCAGACTGGTCATGGGTAACCCTGTGCCCCGAATGGGAGTCCCTTGCTTTCCATGGTCTTTATATGCACTGCGCCGTCTTTCTATTTTATGTCTTTTACACGCCCCGTGCATTTTTCACTTGTCTGTCAGCTTCAGGGGTCGTGCTCTTGACATCCATTATTTATGATATTGAACATTCCAAAGGTACCACCAAAAAATGTTACTAAGAAAAGCAACTACCTCAGACAGCTATCTTGAATTTTACTATCTTCCCTCTCTTAGAGAAAGAAGAAATATTTGTGAAACTCAATTTCTTCAGGCATGTTTCTAGGGAAAAAAACTTTCTCCTCATAGATGTGACTTTGTCTTAATTAAAAAATGCTTTCATGAGTCTTGATAAGATCCAAAGACTGACAACTGCAGGGTGTTGACAGAACTGAATGTTTACTAGATAAAAAGGCACCCAGCACTGCTCGTAGCTGCCACTCATCCGAGACGTCAGTAATACTGAGTCCTCAATAGTTGGAAATATATTGATTTTTGACATTGACTTTCACGATATTTCTTGAGACATTAATAGAACAATAATATTTGTCCTAAACATTGCAGTTATCTACTTAGCTAGTCAAGGGATCTTTCACATTTAGATTCAGATGTGCCAGTCCCTTGCTTTGGTGTTCTGGATTTAGTGTTTGTTTATTTTGTTGTTTTGTTTTGGTTTGTTTTGTTTGGTTTGGTTTTGGATGATAAAAGATACTACCTTATGGAGGCCAAGAAGCTACAAACTGGTCAATTATAGAGAGATTCAGTAAGAATTCAACATCATTTAATTTAGGAGAAACCAGGCTTACTGAAAGGAACTTACATAGTGTTTCCAATTTCTTCCTAAATCAAACCTGCTTTTCACTTTCTCAAACTCGTGGCTCTTTCAGAATTCTGGGACTTTTTCTTTAATCAAGTGATTTTTAAAGAATGATTTCTGATGATCTAATCATTAAAATATAATGAGTATATGAAAATAAAATATAATGATTATAATAAAAAAGTGATATTACTAAAATCAATACTAATATCAAAGCCACTGACCACTCCTGAAGGAGGCATGTCTGTTTCTAAACAAACAAATACACATACTGACATGTGTACATGTGTGAACATCCCATGTATGTAACATAACTCATACACACATGAGTGTATATCTGTATAATGACATCAAAATATTATAAGTGAAGGTATAGAGGTGCAGGGGTTCACAAAAACTGCCAATATCTTATTTAAAGTGGAAATATTTATTGCCAATAATGCAGGCTGTTAAAATAAATCTGTCAATTAAAAGTGCAACATCATCAACACTAGCACAAATAAACTAAACCCATCGTCAGCCTATGCTGGTTCAGGGATGCTATTAAAAGCTATTGAGCCTCTTAGAGAAAATCACGTATGCACATACCCTCGAAATTTTGTACACAGAACTCTCCAAAGCCATTGACACGTGGACGTCAGATTGAGAGGCAAAATAAATCTGTCAATTAAAAGTGCAACATCATCAACACTAGCACAAATAAACTAAACCCATCGTCAGCCTATGCTGGTTCAGGGATGCTATTAAAAGCTATTGAGCCTCTTAGAGAAAATCACGTATGCACATACCCTCGAAATTTTGTACACAGAACTCTCCAAAGCCATTGACACCTGGATGTCAGATTGAGAGGCTTACTCTAGAATAATAGTGTTTCCTGAGTTTTGTATACACTGCAAGGACACCAAAAAAATATCAGAAGGGGAAGGTGGGGGGAATGTAAAATATAGATACAACTATTCTAAAGAGTTCTTAGTCTCAGTCTAAAATAGTCTTAGATAACTTAAAATCATTGTCCTATGGATTCCATTTCTCAAGCATAAAGAGATTTTATATACTATACGCACACTCCATAATTGCTGACGAATTTGTTTTTATCAAAAGCATATCAGTGCCTAAAGAGAAAATGGATTCTGTACACATCCTTCTGTGTGTGTATCTTATTTTTAATTGCCTAAATGCCTCTGTAACATCACCTGGGACATTTATCAGGTTGTGACCTTTATAACACTGTAGTTTACTTGTATGCATTATTTTGCCAAAGCACAGAAAATCTATAACAATGCTAATGAACTACATAAAGATCTTTGTATGTGCCTATGTCCATTCACAAAAGTGATACGTACCTGAACTAACATTCTGTTTTAAACACTTTAAGTCCCAGGAGTGCCCAAGAAACCTGTTCCTGAAGAAAAGATTCCTGTTCCTGTTGCAAAGGAAAAGGAAGCCCCCCCAGCCGAAGGTACAGTGACTTACTTAGAAAAGAAGTTAAAAAAGAAAAAAAAAACGCCCTATTTATATATCTTGAGTACAAAACATTTTGGTGTTTAATTACCTCTTAATTTAGTTAGTTAAATTCAAAATGAATGGTTTATGGTGTGAGTGAGAATTCCACAAGTGTGTCTGTCCACCTGCCTACTTTCTTTAAAAAAAATAACTGTACATCAGCTGCTTTTTAAAATATAAAGTCACTTCTCAAAATTAATGTCTTTTCAAGTTCCCGAAGTACAGAAGAGGGTTGTCACAGAAGAAAAAATAACCATTGTTACTCAGAGAGAGGAATCGCCACCACCAGCAGGTACTCAGTCCTCGCTCCATGACATAACTGTCTTTCTTTCAAGCTTCTGTAATTGCATGTCTTCGTTAATGGGCCTGCCCGTTCGATGTTGCTCATTTATTTTGCCTTCCTGAGAATTTTAAAATCCAATACTATCCTTTAAGTGCCAGAAATACCAAAGAAGAAAGTTCCCGAAGGAAAAAGACCTATTCCTCCTCGGAAGGTGGAAGAAGCTCCGCCACCAAAAGGTATTGTGTCTCCATCTTTCCGAGAACCATCTTTCGAATAGTATGTTCCCAGGCCAACGCTGATTTTGTTAGTTTTGTGCTATGAGTACGTTGTGGGTGTATATCTGTGTTTTGTGTTGGGCTTCGGAGAGACAACATTCAGGTTCTGAAAAGTACATGTTTTTAAAGTGCCAGCTCTGCCTAAGAAACCTGTCCCAGAGGAGAAAGTTTCGGTACCAGTTCCTGTTGCTAAGAAAGCTCCTCCTCCCCGAGGTAGGGTTTGTCCCACGCCTCTGACAAAAATCTTCAGCCTGTGAATTCTTGCTGTTTCCTGTTTGTGTGTTTCGTGTCCTGACCCCTTGTCTGTCCTCCGATAAAATGTGTGTGTGTGTGTGTGTGTGTACTCATGGTATGTTATGTAACTTGTTTTCCCATTTTGCTAGTGAAAGTGTGGTACTGTGCAAATCTTCCCCAAACTCTTGAGAGAATTGTTAAGATTCTTGGTTTTTCAACTTCAACCTTCATGCTTTCTTAAAGCTGAAGTTTCTAAGAAAACCGTCCTAGAAGAAAAAAGATTTGTTGCTGAAGAAAAGCTATCCGTTGCAGTTCCTCAAAGAGTGGAAGTCACGCGGCACGAAGGTACATGAGCAGAAGAGAGAAAGGGAGAAATGAGTTTGTGCGTGTTTCCTCGAAGTCTTCTCTTCTTCCCAGACGTGACTGTTGACCGTAGCAGTTGTCCTTATCACTGTCTACTTGTTGTAGCCTCTGAGCCTGAGTCTGTGTCTTCATTGGTCCTGGGTCAGTCTTAGGAAGTGACTGGGGTGCTGAAAATGTGACCACTGGGCCACTCTTGAACGTAATTTGAATGTTCCTCTCAGTCTTGAGCTGGGCTGTCCCCGCATCTTAAATCAGCCCTCTCCTTCTTGTAATGAGGAACCACTGTGGAGCCACACCCTAAGCAGACAGAAGAACCATTATCCATCTTTAGGGAACACGTGACTCTTAGTAGTATTTCAGGAGACTGAATGTAAATTAAATTTTATCTTTTAAAGTATCTGCAGAGGAGAAATGGAGTTATTCAGAACAAGAGGAAAGAGTGTCCATTTCAGTTTATAGAGAAGAAGAAAGAGAGGAGGAGGAGGAGGAAGTGGAGGTTACAGAATATGAAGGTAAATGATTCAAATAAGCTAGACATGATCTGGAGTCTTGATAAGTTATTTTCTTTCATAGATAATTTATCAATTAACAAAAAGTGACACAAATTTAGTGACTATCTACTGGCCTCATCAGATATATCTTTTGATCAAAACATGAGATTTAGGGACATTACTTAGAATAAACATCTAATGTATTCTTGTCCATCCTCTCTTATTTGTCCAAAAGTAGGGAGTGGGGAGGGGGAGGGGACGAAAAACTTCATATTTATAGGTAACTAATGGGGCAGGTATCTCTGTATTCATTTATCCTTCCATTAGGTAGGATTTGGTTTCAGCGGGGTGGATTGGCATAATCTTCACCTTGGTGGTCTGATGTCTAAAACAGGTGTAACATAAAGCAGTTTGATAGCACAACTCACTAATGTGTCCTGACTCACAGTTTTAAAATTAAGAAAGAATTGTTACATTCCAGAAGTCAAGGCCATGTTTGAGAGTGAAGCACTGAGCACATAGGGCTTTCCTATATTTCATGTTTGGAAAAAACAATCGTGTAACATCTTTGGTTAGACTAACTTGTTATTCAGATGTTCCCATACCTGTAATGAGAGTTCTCTATAGTGTCTTAAGGCTTGAACAGGAAGCTGTATTTCAGTGTTGTGATACCTTTTCAATGAATGAAGATACCACTAGGTATACTGATCAAGTCCAACATCTGAAAGAATGTTCTTAAGAAAGTTCTAATGTGGCTCTTAAGATAAATCAATAAGTTTTAACAAATTAACTCTCTTCCCAATGAAAAAGATGAGTAGAACTGTATATTTAGATGCCCTCAGTGCATCTCTGGCTTATAAATGATGCCCCACCCCTTCTCTGCTTGGCAGAAAAGTCCATGTGAAATCCAGATGTATAGTTTTAATGGAATGGCTTGGAATAACAAAATGAGACATGACTCCCAAGAGGAAGACTACCTGTTCTTTTGTATCCTGGGAATGGCCAAGAGAAGGGGCATAAGTCAGGAATCTAATGGATTCAAAAAGGGCGCTCTTCCTTCCAGAAATGTTTGGGAAACCAAACATAACATGAATGCAAAGAAAGTTCTCATTGTATGAATCTGATTTGAGTTTTTGACATTATGCATATAATTGCCTTTGGTACTACAGACTCTAGTTGAAAGGAAAACATTCTATGATAGTCTTATGTTTTTATTAAGCCCAAAAGATTTAGGAGAAAGCTGGGTAGCCTATTAAATTTACTTCTAATGTAAAGATATATGTCTATAACTAGAGTTTTCTAGTCTAGTCTATAATTAACTTTATACACATAGGCTCTTTTGCCATACCTGCCCTACAAAACTGGGGTGGGGGGGACTTGTTTCCAAGTCCTCAGTAGGTTTTTCTTATGTGATACAGGTCTGGTCTTTCTTATAAATGTTTATGCTTCTTCAAGTATGTTTATGTCTTGTAGCCTTTGAATTTAGAGTTTCTTTTTTTTTTAACTTATCTTCAAATACTTAAAAGCCACTGGAATTGTTTTTGTCTTGTATTTGTCCTGTTCTTCCTGTAAATACAAGCATTATTATATCTTTATGATATACTGAAATATTAAGTTAATGAAGCTTACTTCCCATACTCTTTATTAAGGTACATACTTTGATTAAAATGTTCTTTGTCGCTATTTTAAATAGTAACAACCAGGGATTTGGCAAGTGTTAAACTTTTGCCATTGTAATTACTCTTGGAGCAATAAATTACAACTCAAGTTTAACATGAAAAGCACTACAACTTACCTTCTTTAAAATTGATGTCTTTAAAGTGCTGGAAGAACCTGAGGAATATGTTGTAGAAGAAAAACTGCACATTATCTCCAAGAGAGTGGAAGCTGAACCAGCCGAAGGTACATCAACTCTTGAATTAGTTCTAGCCCTTTGTGTCACATTCTTTATGTTCTCTTGTAGCTATTGTCTATATTACAGACGTTGATAAGTATCATGTCTAAGTAAAAAGATTCCTTACATTTTTATTAAAAAGAAATATGGACATTTCTACAAATGTATTTTATAATCTTTTCAAGTGCCTGAGAAGCGTGAGAAGAAAATTGTACCAAAACCAAAAATTCCTGCTAAAATAGAGGAACCTCTACCAGCTAAAGGTACAGTTCTTGCAAAGAAATGATACCACTTGTCTTAATAGCTATAATAATGTCTTTAATATAAACACTGCCTAAACTTTTGTCAGTGTGTGTGTGTGTATAAACATTTTTGCTGAATATAGTCATTAATGTTTGTGTAAATGTGTAGTCTTTTCAAAAAGTGAGTTCTTTGCCGCCAAACGAGGTCACTTCTTCTGTAAGTCAAACTAATATTCTTGAACATAATCTTTCTGAAGTTCCTGAAGCACCTAAGAAAACTGTGCTAGAAAAGAAAATTCCGGCCGCAGTTCCTAAAAAGGAAAAGGTGCCACCAGCTAAAGGTATATTGGGGTTTACTTTTTCTCGTAGAATGCCTGTCTTTTTTAACCTTAAATTCATACATTCTTCAAATTTTTATAACATTAACAAGAAGATAAATGTGCCTATTGTATGTTTGACTGTGTTGCCTGATGTCTTTTAAGTGCCAGAAGAACCAAAGAAACCAATTCCTGAAAAAAGGGTTCCTCCCAAAGCGGCTAAACTAGAAGAGCCTCCCCCCACCAAAGGTAAATGAGACCCCCCAGCAGGAAAGCTAGACACGTGTCCCGTCTTGCGTCCTCTCGCTGCTGTCTTTGGGTCACACCTTTTACGTGGAGGTTATTGGTGTGTGTTGGTGGCAGTGGTGTATTCTCGCCTTGTCTATGGGTGGAGTATTACTTACTTGACGTGAAGTTTATTTGTGTGTACCTTGTAAACTGTTACATGCTAAACAATCACAGTACTTTCTGGCTAATATATTTTTAAATTCCACTTTAAGTAATATCACTCCCTAATCCTACAATTATCTTTTAAGTGACTGAGAGGCACATGCAAATTACCCAGGAAGAAAAAGTTCATGTTGCTGTAACTAAAAGAGAGGAGCCTCCTAGAGCCAGAGGTACTTGGAGCCTTTGCACACACAGAATGTTGTCCTGACCCTGTTCTCTTCACCACGCACACTGGTTACGGGTGCTGGTTGTTGTCATTATTACACGCATTGTTTTATGTTGGAAATAATGACAATGTCAGGTCTTTTATGTTTGAGTTGCTATGAAACGACTACCTTTTGGTGGTTTGAATGAAGGAACAAGTCTTTAAAGTGAAATCTGTCTTTAAAGTGCCCGAGGAACCCAAGAGAGCTGTTCCAGAAGAAAAGGTTCTCAAACTCAAACCTAAAAAAGAGGAGGCGCCACCGGCCACAGGTACACCAACTCTTTCAGAAATTGAAATAAGCATATAGGTATTGAAACTAATCTAGTGGAGTTTAGGTTCTTGGGGAAAATAATTTAAATATATTTTAATGTAATATACATATGTTATTTCATATCACTTTAAAACTAAACATTTCAGATACCAGAAAGTATTCTCTCCTCTTTCTTTTCTTTTCTTTTTTTAAAATATTTTTTATTGATTTAAGAGAGGAAGGGAGAAAGAGAGAGAGAGAGAAACATCAATGATGAGAATCAATGATCAGCTGCCTCCTGCACACCCCCTACTGAGATCAAGCCTGCAGCCAGGGCATGTGCCCTCGACTGAAATCGAACCGTGATCTCCTGATTCATAGGTCAACACTCAACCAGAGCCACGCCCGCTGGGCTTCTTTCTTTTCTTAAAAAATCTGAAGCTCTCCCCAAACATGTAGATACTTTTCCTTAAAATGTACTTGTCATCTATTATGTCTTTGTCTATATGCTAAACTTGTCTGCCAAAATGCTTGTTTTATGTGGCAATCTTTGATGAAAATTAAAAAATTTTTAATCCTTTAATTTAATCCTTAATTTTTTAAAATTTTTAATGTGATTTTCTATATTTTGCTAGTAGATTATGAAAATATTTTAGGATTAAGGTGAAGAAACTATGTAACACAAGTTTCTGTCTTGTGCTTGTTTCATAGTCATTATGTTGTCTAGTTGCCTTTTTAAACAACTGTGACCTCCTGATTCATAGGTCGACACTCAACCAGAGCCACGCCAGCTGGCTTTCTTTCTTTCTTAAAAAATCTGAAGCTCCCCCCAAACATGTAGATATTTTTCCTTAAAATGTACTTGTCATCTATTATGTCTTTATTTGTTTATATGCTAAACTTGTCTGCCAAAATGCTTGTTTTTATGTGGCAATCTTTGATTAAAATTTTAAAAATTTTAATCCTTAAATTTTTTAATTTTTCATGTAATTTCTTATAATTTGCTAGTAGATTATGAAAATATTTTAGGATTAAGGTGAAGAAACTATTTATGTGACACAAGTTTCTGTCTTGTGCTTGTTTCATAGTCACTATGTTGTCTAGTTGCCTTTTTAAATGCTTATAAATACTACTTGATCTTCTGAAATTACTGTGTCTTTAAAGCATTAAGTAGCTTAGAAAACAGTATATGTATATTATGTCATGTTTATTTCCAATTCTACTGATTTTTCTTGCCATTTAAATGAAAAATTTGAACAACAAGCACAGTTATGGTCATCTTTGTCCTTGGATTGTTCATACACAAATTCTCTTAATACATATATATTTAAAATCTTGCAATTCACTTTTAATAATTACTCTTTTTAAAGTGACTGAAGTCAGGAAAAGAGCTGTTAAAGAAGAAAAGATATCCATTGAAGTTCCGAAAAGAGAACCTCGTCCCACTAAAGGTATATTGTGCTTTGACTAAATAATAAAATGAAGCATGAAACTACGCAGCTCTTTGCCTGCTAGCTCCTAATTTGGCTCCCATTCTTTATTGGCTTATTGTTGACTAAAGGTGGCGAATCTAACATTTGAAATCATGAATAGCAAATGTACACTCTGTAGTACCCTGGCCAGGAAAGGACAGTCAGAGTCTCCCATAATTAGTGCATGAGACCATCACAAAGGGAATGAAATCAAAGCACATTGTCATTCTGATCCCTAAATGGGCTTCAAGTATAATGTTGCCTGTTGTCAATATTATTCTAGAAGTAACTGTAACAGAAGAGAAAGAATGGTCTTACACCCGAGAAGAAGAAACTGTTTCAGTGCATCGGGAAGAGGAATATGAAGAATACGAAGAATACGATTATAAAGACTTTGAGGAGTATGAACCAGCAGAAGAATATGACCAATATGAAGATTATGAGGAACGTGAACTTGAACATTATGAAGAGTCTAAAGAATATATCACAGGTATGAACAAAACTGCAAACTTGAACCACATTCAGTACATGCAAATTCCATTAGAACAGGATACAATTTTGGGTGCCCAGAGAAATTTGGAAAGAACTTTGTTTCCTTTGGCAACTTCAAAATGTTTTTTTTCTTGGATAACTTCTAGAAAAATATCTCTATAATAATCTTACTGTTAGATTGGGTTTCGGGAATAACCTATTTACTCCTTATTTTTGCTTTAATGCAAAATAGCAATGTCACTACATTTCTTTCTCCAAAAAGTTAGGAATTTATCTTCAAATGCCTATGGTCATTCTAATACATGATCAAAAACTTCTGAGCATCTCTCATTATGAGGCTTGTTGTGATCAAGCATGATAGGCTATTGAGAAAATTCTCTAGCCTCAGGGGTCCCATCATCAAACTTGACAAAGACTTTCAAAGGTAAAGGCAGAGACGAATGCTAACAAGCAGTTGTGTTTTATCTCATGAAGATCATATTTTTAGGCATATAATTTCAGTTCCAAAGAATTTATTTTACTCAAAAAATTGGAACTTTGAAATGAGTCAGTATTATGTCCCTTAATTTCTGATGTTTCTGAGTCTAACTTTGGGGTCATTCTGTGTAGTTTGGAAGATAACATTAAAAGTCAATCTTATATAGACAGGAGATTTAACCACCATTTTGTCTACCAGAAGTGAAGTGAGGATTTTAATATGTAAGAGACAGCAAAAATTACCTAATAGAAAGCAATAGCAAGGAGGAGAGGGCACTGTAGGCTTGTTTAGGTTTTTTAGACCTTATCCTTCTGGGATCTCTGATTCTCACTCACCTCTAGAGGCTATGACTACACCGTAGATGAAAGAGAATATTTTAATTATTTGAGTGTATTTAAGAAATACTATTTTTTATTTATGTTCTCACATCTAACATTAAATACCCTGTATGTACTTTTAAAGAACCTGAGAAGCCTATCCCAGTAAAGCCTGTACAAGAAGAACCGGTTCCCACAAAACCAAAGGCCCCACCCACTAAAGGTAGAGTGAGAAAAACTTTATCAGTACTGAGAGACCTGTCTTCATGTCAGTCATACTATACCTGTTGTAGTGGCAGTATACCATTCATGTGTGTGTTTGGGGATGTTGTGTTGTATGTTGTATTTCTTAACTTTTTATTCTTACTACTCTTGAGCAATCGGGTTCAGGTTTGTAAATCTGTTAATGTTGATATTTTCAAGTTGTGAAGAAAGCTGTCCCTGAAGAAAAAGTACCAGTGCCCATTCCTAAGAAACTCAAACCTCTACCACCCAAAGGTACTTTTCAGAGTGATAACTCCCCAAACGTCTTTGTTACTTGTGTTCTAGAAACGTGTCTTACCACCTTGTCTGCCATTCTTTGTTTTTACAAAACGTATTGTTGTAGTCCTGATTCTTACATGTCAGTTTTTCGTATATTTTTATTTACACTGTATCCATGTGGTTGGTTTTAATGCTCTTCAATAATTAATATCTTTAAGTGCCTGAAGAATCAAAGAAAGTTGTTGAGGAAAAAGTACGCATTTCAATTACCAAACGCGAAAAAGAGCAGGTGACTGAACCAGCTGCTAAAGGTATAATAATTTCCTTCTTAGACCGGGTCTTTTTTAATGTCTTTTATAAAATCCAGGCAGCTATGCTTCACTTCATTTCATTGTTGTGTGTCTTTTAAATTAATCGTTTGGAAAATATTGGATGTAAAAATCTGTAGATACAGGATAAGAAGTTAATGTTACCTTTAAAAGGCAAAGTTATTTCAAAATATATCCATAGCCTTTTATACATTGGCTGCATCCTGTCACATGGCTACAATATATAGAAAATAGAATGTTTGGATGTCAAGTCAGTGACCATTTGGCACTTTCCTGGTTTATCTAAATTGATGTAATGATATAACCGTATTCCTTCTAAAGCCATTCTGAAGATTAAGAAAAAGCTAACTCAGTGTCTAGTAATTTTTCTTCTGCTTTTTACTAAGTATAAAGTAACTTCTCTATAATTTCAGAAAGCTTAGTTACCTAGAATTTAGCCTTTCATTTCCAGTAAGGGATATTTCCTATAGGCAGAGACACCTGAACACTAAACATGATTTCATATTTGGGCTCTGCTCCCTCAAGTTTACTTGAGTACTTCTGTATGTTTTTATCCCAATGTGGTTCAGAATTATTTCCATGGAACATGTAAAGTTTCTTATGGATGAACTATTGCATATCTATCACATAAGAAGCACTTGAAAATTATTCTATCTGCTTAAAGAACAACAAAGCAAGAGTTGTCTGGGTGGCCCGTTTCTTACATTAAAATGTCCTTATACTTAATATTTCAAGTGCCCATGAAGCCCAAGAGGGTTGTCACAGAAGAAAAAGTGCTTATTCCTAAAAAAGAAGTAGCAGCACCTGTTAAAGGTACTCAATGCCACTCTTTTTAATGTTTTGTTCGTCTTCTTTGATATGAAATTCATGTTCAGTTCTATGTGTGAAGTTCTTCTGTGTGCAAGGCAAAGCCTGTTCTTCTGTTACAAATGGTTGTGTTCCTAACATGTCTAAATTTTGTTGAGATATTGGAAAATGTCCAACCTAAAGATAATATCTTTAAAGTGCCAGAAATACCTAAAAGACCAGAACCAGAAGAGATTGCCTTTGAAGAGGAAGTTGTAACCAAAGTAGAGGAATATCTTGAAGAAGAAGAAGAAGAATATGTTCATGAAGAAGAAGAGTACCTTCATGAAGAAGAAGAGTACCTTCATGAAGAAGAGGAAGTCATAACTGAAGAAGTGGTACCAGTAGTTCCAGTCAAAGGTAGATTACATCTCCTACAAAGGGATACAGAGCAGCATCTTTGGAGTCTGAGTATCTAATTTGATCAGATTCTGGGGTGTATTAGTACAGACGACCAATTCTGCTTATTTTAGAAATAGACACTTTTAGATGCTGAAGTATGATTTCTGCAGTTGTTTTTTACATTCTATATCTTTTTGCAACCTTTCCAAAATTCTTAATAATATCTTTAAAGTGCCTGAGATACCTAAGAAACCTGTTCCAGAAGAGAAGAAACCTGTTCCTGTTCCCAAAAAGAAGGAAGCCCCACCAGCAAAAGGTACACCATCATTCATATCATGGCCAGAGGAAAGCCTTTAGCTGCAGATAAATAGTTAACTATCTTCTGAGTTCAAAACCTTGTGTGTGTTGTATCTGTTGTTAGAAATGTTAACTGTACTTTGTATGGATGTGTTGTCACTGGTAGTTAGAACTTACCGATAAACAATATCTTTAAAGTGCCTGAGATTCCTAAGAAGCCAGAGGAGAAAGTTCCTGTGCCCATTCCTAAAAAAGAGAAGGCTCCACCAGCTAAAGGTACCTCTCTTTGTAGTCCATCAAGGGGATAGTGTAGTAATCTACTCACATAGTATAACTTGATGAATCATATCAGTTCTTTCCCCATAATGATATTAACAATATTAATGACAAGGCAAGGACCCACCCAACTGGTTATAGGAGCAGTTTACCGTGCAGCCATCTCTGAATTTTGCTATTGTAGCATGCTGATGCTTCATGCTTGGCTCCTCCTCCTTAGTGGAAATCTCTTAGTGTAAAATAGATACTTATCATAACACCAAAATGGACAAAACCACTATTTACCAGGCATTGTGTGCTGTCTTCGTCACCAATCTATGTTTTTACAGTGTTGTTGTTGTTTTTCTAATTTTTATTTTTGTGAATTCCTTTGTTTGTGGCTGTTGTTTTCAATCTTAAAGTGAAACTGTTAGAAGATCTATGATGCTTCAATTAAGTCCTGAGATTGCTGGATTCTTCTCAGTGGGTGGACAATGTGACACTAACCCTATTTGATATCTTTAAAGTTCCTGAAGTACCCAAGAAACCTGTGCCAGAGGAGAAAGTGCCTGTACCGGTTCCTAAAAAGGTGGAGGCTCCACCCGCAGAAGGTACATAAACTTGCAATGTTGCAAATCATTTTTAATTCCACATTTGCATGTGAGTAAAAATTAATCTTTGGGGATGCAACTCTTTCATATTCCTGTATGGGAAAGAAAATATTTATTTTAAGGATAAAATCCTTCTTGAGATACCTTGGTTGTAGTTTTACTACCTTATCTTGATCTTTTTGAGGCTATGCTTCGACTCAAAATTTTATGTTGTA
The DNA here is from genome assembly GCF_000412655.1 of Myotis brandtii. NCBI lineage: Eukaryota > Metazoa > Chordata > Mammalia > Chiroptera > Vespertilionidae > Myotis > Myotis brandtii. The sequence continues at coordinate 10,542,747 of NW_005353838.1, read as the reverse complement.
TAAAATATTTTTCTAAACCATCTCTTTAAAGTGCCCAAGAAGCCTGTGCCTGAGAAGAAGGTGCCAGTTCCTGCTCCTAAGAAAGTAGAGGCTCCACCTGTGAAAGGTACATCACTTCACCTTTTAAAGTGCCTGAGAAAAAACAAACAAACCTTTTTTTAAAAAAAAAATATGTTTATGTATATTCACATATAAATGTTCCCACATGTTCTTTAAAATTGTCTTCTTAGAAATATAAAAATCAGGTGTTTCGTGATTCTTTTTCATGCCTATTGTACTCAAACATGTAAAAGAACACGTGATTAAAGACAAATAATATCTTTAAAGTGCCAGAGGTGCCCAAGAAGCTCATTCCAGAAGAAAAGAAACCAACACCTGTTCTGAAAAAAGTAGAGGCTCCACCCCCCAAAGGTACTTTCATCTCTAATAGAACCAGGGCCAAAGGGAAAACTAGCTGCTATTGCACAGCCTCACTAATTCTAATTAATGCTTGATGACCTTTACGTTGCTGACATGTGGTGCTCTATGGTCACAGATGATTTGCTTTTCGTGTTGTTATTAATGTTGTGCATACACGTGATGCTTGATGGTTGAATAAATATCTTTAAAGTGCCAAAGAAACGGGAGCCAGCTCCAGTTCCTGTAACTCTACCTCGGGAAGAGGAAGTTCCATTCGAAGAAGAAATTCCTCCCGAGGAGGAAGTTTTACCTGAGGAAGAGGAAATTCTTCCAGATGAAGAGGAAGTCCCTCCTGAGGAAGAGGAAGTTCCTCCTGAGGAGGAAGAATTCGTACCTGAGGAAGAAGTTGTACCTGAAGAAGAAGAAGCTCTTCCAGAAATTAAACCCAAGGTGCCAGTACCTGCAAGAGGTATAGCAGCTCTTCTTGGAATCACCAAGGCCTCTTTTGTGTTGAATTCTGCCTTTCCATCTTTTTACTCATCTCCAATTTTATCTATAACGCTTTACCCTCTATGTTGTCTACCACCTAAATCTTAGAAAACATTCCATTTATGTGTGCTCTTATTAATGTGCCTGTCTTGTGTGTTTGTCTATTGTAAATTATGTGAATGTCTTTTCAAATTTCATGATGTGAAATGTCATTTAGTTGTCTGTGGTCTTATTCTCATCTGTCTTTTTGTTATATACACAGTAATGTGCATGTGATTTTTAATGTCTTAAAATGAATGTTTTTAAGTGCCTGAAGTGCCAAAGAAACCTGCACCAGAGAAGAAAGTCCCAGTTCCCGCTCCTAAACATGTGGAACCTCCACCAGCCAAAGGTACACCTGCCAAAAGGGAATACACAGTCTTCATAGCATCACCAGAAAAATTATGGTGGAACTGGGTTGTAGGAAAAATTTACATTTATAAAGTAGACAGTCACATTTTCACTTCTAAAAATGTGCAGGAACACTGATATCCATTTTTCGTTGGATTTAAAGCAATATTTAGAACAAAGATGAAAGGATATGACCCAAAGCTGCCACAAAATTTGTGCCTGACTATAATTTTATGAGAAATCATAATTTTCATATAGATGTTTTGCAATGAAAAATTATCTACTCTGAAAAATACAGTAAATAAATCTTCATAAATTTCATCCTTCAACCATTTATATTAAGTGCCTTTTAAAGTAGGATGAAAAGAAAAAAGGAAGATTATATATTTATCAGAATACTGAATAATAACTTATGTCTTCTGATATATACATATAAATGTAGACCAGTAGTTTTTTATTTTGGCCTTGTCTTTTGGATTTGTGCCTTGCTGTTTTAGCCTGAGAAAACTCTTTAACCAATCTGATCCTCAAGTTCCATTTGTATGAAATGAGGATACTAATATCAGTCCTAGTGGACTCAGATGTTATCGTGAGGATAAAATATAGTACAGTATGTACAAGTATTCTATCACTGAATGAACAGTATCCAAATTTAACATGTTCAATCAGCTCCTGGTACTGGTCAAAATAAATATATGTGTGCCTTCAAGTTCAGTTACATTTTCTGCGAAAGATCATGGTACCACTACTTGAAATAAGCATAGCTCCTCCATTAGACTAAATAGTCATGTAATCAATGAAATGGTAAAGCTGATCCTTTATTGATTTAATAAGTTACTAGTGAAATTTAAATTGATGAAGTGACCACATATCAGATATTAAAATAGGATGCTATTCCTTTGCTCCATAAAATCTAATTATATCGTAACATTTGGACTCCCAACTTGCATTACATCCTATCCTGAGTGAGTGTTGCATGTTGGTCCTTCTGTGTGTGGACTTCTTGTGTTCTCTCTTTTTTGTCCCTTGCAATATTCTTATCATGAAATGATGTCTTTAAAGTACCCGAGGTTAAGAAGAAAGTCCCAGAGAAGAAAGTGATCATTCCTAAGAAAGAGGAGGCTCCCCCTACCACAGGTACTGCTGTTCCCAAGCAAATCAGACACGGTCATTTCTTTCCATCACCTGTAAATGTCAAAATGTTCTGTTTCAGTGTTGGCTAACATAACTCATACTATTGCTGAGTCCATTGTCTCGGTGTTTGTGAAACTGAAATTATAAAATAAAATAATATCTTTAAAGTGCCTGTGGTGCCTAAGAAACCTGAACCAGAAAAGAAGGTGCCTCCTCCTGGTCTTAAGAAAGCAGTGGCTCCTCCTGCCAAAGGTACATCACCCAAAACAGGGACATGTTTGCTGCGCCAGTGTTGAACTCTGATGCTATCCACATAGGATGTTCAACATAAATGTTTGCATTGTGTGGTCTGTTCTTTGCATTCATCATTTGTGACTCAGTTGTACCCATGTCTGTACTGTCAAATTTTCCACTTTGTGTTTAATGTATTTTATCTTGATCCTCTATGTATGCTGTTTCTAAAAAACAAAAATACTAAACTCATATATCTTTTAAAAACTAGAAGTAACTAAAAAAACAGTTCCAGAAGTACCATTGTTTCTCCCTAAAAAGTAGAGGCTCCAATGGTAAAAGATAGAATATCTCTTTAATGGACCTTTAATCTTAAACCACAACCTCTTTATTTTTGTCTCTGATTCTGCAATATGTCAATGTTTCATCTTGTGCATGTGTGTTCTATTTGCTCTCTTGTGTTTTAAAAAAACAGAAAACTTGGCTTTTATGTACTCTTCTTTATTCTTGCATTTTAAGTGCCTAAAACAATTAATATCTTTTAAGTTCCTGAGGTACCTAAGAAAGTGGAAGAAAGACGAATTGTTCCCCCTAAAGAAGAGGAAGTTCCACCAGTCGAAGGTAGATGACTTTCTGAGAAAAGAGCATTTTAATTGTCTTATCATTGTCTAATATTTGAAGGCAATAAATGCACACTTCACTCCAGAAAATAAACATATGCAGACTCTAAAAGTAATTAGTACTTACCTAATAGAAATGATTCAGGAAAACTAAAACCAATTGAATCTCCTTTCTTGCATACTTAGCCTCTTTGTTTGTCTTTTTATCTGTCTGTTTGTTTGTTTGTTTGTTTGTTTCATTTTAATAAGAATCTTTGAAGGTAAACTATTTGCCATGGTAAATTTTTCATCAAATTCCTTATTTAGCAATTGAGGGATAAACTTGTCCAATAGATATTCCAGTTAAGCCTGAGAAACAGGTTCAGAAAAATCTAATTTCTACCCCAAAGTGAATATTTAACTTGAAAAGCCCACTTCCATTAAAAATAAATAATAATAATTTTAACTAAATTCTCTCTGAGGCCCTTTCCAACTCTAAAAGTCTGGGAAGAGCCTCACATATTTTGAAGATCCAGTGGCTTTTTTTCAAGGACTAGTGAGTTTTCACACACTTTAGGAAGGCTGAGTTATGAATTCCTTACACTGATCAGGCAACTTCAGTTTTCAGATACATCGTTTTAGTCTAACATTCAAAATAATTCTAAAAATAATTTACAAAATAATAATCTTTTTGAAGTGTATGAGGAACCTGAAGAACCTATACCAGAAGAAGAGATCCCAGAAGAACCACCTAGCATAGAGGAGGTTGAGGAAGTGGTGCCACCTAGAGGTACAGCTGCTTTTATGGGTTGGACATTTAAAAGACACAATGTTCCAAATCTTTCTCAGAATTTGTATTTATCCAATATTCATCAGTACACTTTTTTTATATCAATAATAAATTGAAGATTAATTATTACTGGCACCACAAGTTTTGTTTCCCTTCCTCCCCTCACTACTCCCGCCTACTTTTTCTACTATAGCTGCAATGCAATTAGAGTGAGTGATCGCATTTATGTTATTGGCACTTTAACTTTTTTCTAGCCAGCTCCTATTGTAATACTTTCTTGTAGTTTTCAATCCTTAATTTTTTTTAATATTAAGATGGGGAAAATATTTCTGTGGTGTTCACTTTTTAGAATGATTCTTAGCCTATGATTTATGAAGACTATGACAGTCTTTTGTATAATTGATATTATGTTTGCATATAGGATTTCCAGGTAATATCCACCTTTAGAGTCATCACTCCATATTTAAAATTAACATTTAGGCTCCTAATATCTTTTTAACAAAAATCAATGTTTTGGGGGGTTGGTACGTGGGAGTTGTTCTGTGCACAGCATGTCATTTTTCAAAATGTCCATAAAATATCTTTTAAGTGCCTAAAGTGGTTAAGAAAGCAGTACCGGAAGCACCTACTCCTGTTCCTAAAAAAGTGGAGGCACCACCAGCTAAAGGTATAGCAAATCCCAATGACTAATATCTTTAAATTCCCATTTGTTTTCTTTTGAAAACAGTGTCTTCTTTCACTGTTTCTTAGAGTCATTTAAGTAACAAACTTATAAAATTGAGTAAGAACTAGTAAAAATAAACCCTTTCCATTTTAACCTTTTTCAGGATATTAATGGATGATTATATGTGTATGAATTATTCTAGAAGTTTCTTATTTTAAATAGCTGAGCATTTTAATGTTAATAGTATAGCTCTCTATACTTAGATACATAGCAATGAGTACCTCTTCCCCATATTCCATTCATAGATTTTATTCCATTACACAACAAAGGTTTTCTCGTGTAATTATTATAGTATGTCTATTATATGGTCTTATAGGGAAAATGTCTTCTAATGTTTGTATAATAACTATTTCTATAAGCTGTAGGTCCTTTAGTAATATTTGGCCTAAGCACTCAAGGTTATTACAAAATGTCCATTTTTTCATTGCTTCCTAATTAAGTTGATGCTTTAGTAGTGCCTTTAATAGATAGGATTATGCTGTCCCCATCACAGTAGACCTTCTCAGCAGATATAATAATGCCCAATAGAATATGACACCTATCTGTTAAAAAGCAAAAAAAAAAAAAAAGTCTTCATCAAATTAGAAATAGTAGCAGTAAACCCAATATCAATATTGGTAATTCTTGGTATTAAAAAAAAAATAGAACCAGCACAGTTTTGGGGGGTACATAGCTTCTCCTAAAGGTATGGTTAGCACAAATGAGTGATCTGGAAAAATATCTTTATTTCCTGTCATAATGTCATCTAATAGTACAGAGGGACTTCTTAGACTTTGATTATTGTTGGTGTCGTTCTGATGTTTCTATTTCATGTTTATTATTGAGTATTGTCAGCTAACTGAAACATCTAATATCTTTAAAGTGCCAAAGAAGGTTCCTGAGGAAAAAGTACCTGTTCCTGTTCAGAAAAAAGAAGCACCTCCAGCCAAAGGTATATCTTCTCTTTTAAACCTGATCTTCTTTTTCATCTTTTTTCATTAAAACTTGTTTTATGTCTCTGTGTCTTGATTGTTTTTGATGTCCTTGTCTATGAAAGCTTGCTCTTAATAGTCCTAAATGTTAAAACCATATCTTTAAAGTGCCCGAAGTACAAAAGAAAGTTCCAGAAAAGAAAATCCCAGAAAAGAAAGTCCTTGTGCCTAAAAAAGAAGCTGTTCCCCCAGCTAAAGGTATTTTGGGGGAAATCTTTGATTTTCACATACTGTTGCATGAAAACCTTTTTTCATGTTGTTTTTATTTTATATTTTGAATTTACATATTCATTTCTTCTGTGTTTAAAAAAAATCTCTTAAAAAAGATGCTCTTTCAGGGAGAACTGTCCTTGAAGAAAAAATATCAGTTGCCTTCCATAAGGAGGAAGTAGTAAGAGAAAGAACAGAACTAGAAGTAGTGGAAGCACACGTGGAAGAAGCTCTTGAAGAAGAAGAGTTCCATGAAGTTGAAGAATATTTTGAAGAAGAAGAGTTCCATGAAGTAGAAGAATTTATCAAAGTAGAAAAACAGAGATTTGAAGAAGTACACAAAGTTGAAGAAATTCATAGGGTGATAGAATTTTTAGAAGCTGAAGAAGTGGAAGTATATGAAAAACCCAAAGCTCCACCCAAAGGTAGAGGGGAATTCTGTAGATATTGCAAGTTATCATATCTTGTTCTAACTAACTTTGTGTTTTAAGCACCTTTCGTGTTCGGTTTGGAACGCTAGAAATCCACTTATTTTCCTAGTTAAAATCATTACACACTTTACCCTTGTATCAAATACTTAAACTATTTGATACAAAGATTGATATAGAGATTAACCACAATATAATTTTAGCAAACAAGATAACATTTGAAATCTACTTAGCTAAGGAGGTCACTACATGAATTTCTGGATTCTTTTTAAAATCCAACTAAGAATATTACATGGTTGTTACAGAAATCAAAATAATAGACCAGTGTCATTGCTGAGTAAAAAAGACGCTCCTCAGTTCACTGGAGAACTTACATGTTCAGACCAAACAACCATTGCATTGTTAACATTTCAGTCAATTGTTCATAAGCTGATAAATTCCTTTCAAAAGCTTCACCATTTGTCATTAGGAAAATAACATTAGGAGGTAAATGAATGTTAGCAACAGCACCTGAATTCTAGTATATTCTGACGATAACCCATAATACGAATAATTCTTTGCAATAGCACTCCAGATGTTGCACAAATTAATAATATGTGTGTGATACGAAGGAATGTGTGTGTGTGTATGTGTGCTTAGTATACATAGTAAATATACAATATAGGTGAAATTTAGCAAAACCAAGTCTTTTTTTGAAGTAGGTGTGGTATAAATTTAAAAATAAAGCATTTTATCAGCCCTTGTACTAACTTTAATAGTAATGTTTCATAATACTTGAAGAGTTCATTCTAAAGCAAAACACTAATATCTTTGAAGGGCCTGAGATATCCGAGAAAGTCATCCCTCCAAAAAAACCACCCACTAGAGTTGTTCCTCGAAAAGAGCCACCAGCTAAAGGTATTTCATTGGCAAAAAATTACTTACCTAATTGTACGTACCGTAGCACGGTGGTTGTTTTACAAGTTTGCATTCTACTTGATGTTTTTCTTCCGTGTTTTGTGTATTGGTAATTTTTAAAGCAAACTAATATCTTTGGAGTGGCTGGGGGTCCAAAGGAGAGTCTACCAAAAAAGAAAGTCACTGTTGTTATACCTAAAATACCCAAAGCAAATGACTCTTAACCAAATAGTGAACTCACATTTCCTTCTTTGGTACTATTTCATTATATATTCACTAATGTGCTTATAGAAAAATCCATGTTTTCCTATTATTAATTTTCATAACCTAGTAAATGTAACTACATAGTAACTATATTTTTAATATTCCTGCTTTGTTCATTTTTATAAACCTCTTGAATTTCACAATAGACATGAAAAAAATCTAATACATAACATATACTTACATCTTTAAAATCTGTGAAGCATTTAAGAAGGTCATCACTGAAAAGAAAGTACCAATTATTCCACCAAGACAAGTAGCAATAGCACCAACTGACACTGTCTTGTTACTTTTTCTTGTTAAATTCTAACATGAAAAATTCCCCTGGATTTGTTGTGTTTCTTATTGAAATTCAACTCTCATCAAATACTGTAATGTATTTGATAAAGTGATATCTGTACTTGATATTGTTATGTTCTCTGTTGATTGACATTTCTCTTATGTTCTGTTTGTGGAAAATCTTTATGAATTTTTAAAAGTAAAAAATGTTACTACTATCTTTAAAGTACCTGAAGCGCCCAAGAAAATTGTGGTAGAAGAAAAAGTACATGTTCCTGAAGAGCCCAAATTTCCACCAGCTAAAGGTACTGCCTTTGCTGACTTACCTCTAATGTAAAACCCTCTTTTATTTACTTACTATGGAGAAGAGAGAGATCATTCTCCCCTTAATACCACAATATAACTGATTGATGTACACTTCAATTTATGTTCTATAACATAATCTTCCTGTCTGCCTATAAGTTTATTGTTGGGGCTCATCCTCTTCTTAAGCAATAATTAAACAATATGACTCCTCAACTTCTTTTTCAAAAATAATTTATTTTGGAAACTATTGTCAAATAGCTCTGAAAACAAATAAACATGTTCCAAATTGCAATAGACAATGATGCTATCCCCAAAGGGCAGAGTGTTTCTAAACTGACAAATCAAGAACTCAGTTACAAGGTGATCTAGAGAGATACATTGACTGTGTTTCGTTGACTTATTTTGGAATTTTTGACATTCTTCTTGTTAGATGCCCCTTGTCTTGATATTTTGTATTCAATTATGAAATTCTTAAAAATAAAACAATCAAATATCTTTAAAGCACCTGAAGTACCCAAGAAAATTGTTCCAGAAGAAAAGGTTCATGAAGCTGTTCCTAAGAAGCCTGAAGTTCCACCAGTTAAAGGTACACACTGATGCTAATCACAACATGAAGGAACTCTTTATTTAGTTATTCATGGTTTAAAGTGAATGTGTGTGAGGTTAAATCTGTGTAGTTTGTTACTTTATATTCTTAATATCTTACATTGTCATACATAACAATTAATATACTAATATCTTTAAAGTTCCTGAGGTGCCTAAGAAAACTATTCAAGAAGAAACATCAACTATAGTTCTTTCTGAAGAAACAACGATATACAGTGAGTGTAGAAAACTTGGTGGTTCCCTTTGGTTTCATTTGTGTTTGTCTTCATAGCTTTTAAAAGTAAATACACTAATATCTTGTAAAAGCCTTAACTCACCAAAAATATCTAGCTAAGAGTAAATAATTTGAATACTATTAGCCTCAAAATTATTTCTTCAACAATTTAAAAAATAAATAGTCTTGACCTTATAACATTGCTGGAGTTTAGAAAAGTCGTTTCTCTTGTTCAATTTGTTGTCCTGTCTTATTAATCTGTCATGTGTACAAATGTCTTTTGCTTTGAAGCAATTTATTTTCTCAGACTATGAAATAACTAACTTCATAATAATATTTTAATTGAATTTTATAGAATCAAAATGCTCAACCATTATTGTTTATTACTCTTCAACACAATCTCTGGAAACATTTTGGCAATGCTGCAAATGACCATAGATTTACATAGCAATTAGAACCTCAAAAGAATTCTGAAGCCATTTTTTAAATTGACTCTCGTGTAAATTTTTAATTAAATAATTTGAGAAGTAAAATTAAATAATAAATATCATTTTTATTATTTGAATAATAAAATATTCTGAATAGACTACTTTCAGTAACCTAAGTAGTGAAAATGCCAGTAGTCTAGATATTCTTACATTTATTTTCATCTAAAAAATTCCCTGTTTAAAGCCAATTTTTGTCACTGTAATTCTAGGCTGGGATAAAAATATATGCTGACTCCCTCCTTTATTTGTTTTGTTTTGGCCCAAAACAGCTAGGGCCTGACTCCTTCCTTTGAATACCCTTTCTATACTTGAGTTTGGTTATTGTCATCATCCAGGCTTCCTTTCTAAAAGCTGGAGGAATCTTTTTCTTTCATTTGCCTTATTTTCCAAATATTTAGTTATTTTTATTTCCTGATTTCAATCCCTAAATGATTTTAACATTTATATTAAACAATAAAGCAAAAAATTAGATGTGGTTTTAAAATATAGATAACTAGGTTTTGGAAAAGAAAAAGGCTTATCTGAGTTTCCAGTAGGTCAAATATCAAAGAATTCTTGATGTACAACTCAACATTGACCCTGTTCTTTTTTAACAAACACATAAAAAATAAGAGCAATAAGAAAATTTGTCAAGTAAATGTCTGCAGAAAAAGTAGAATAATTATATAGTCCCTTTCCAGTGAATTCCTCAATTTTATCATCATGTTAATAAAGAAATGCTGAGCCTTATATCATAAAACTGGGAAGGAGACTTTTTCCTAGACAATGTGTTATTGTCACTAATATTTGTCTATGTACAACTGGTAATTTGAGTGATGACTATGTATTATGTTTTTATTAATGCTGTTCTTCATCCACTTTGAAATGAAGCTAATTGTATACATACTAATATCTTTAAAGTGTATGAAGTATCTGAAGAATCAACCACAGAAGAAAAAGTATTTATGACTCATCCTCAAAAGACAAAACCCAAACTAGCAAAAGGTATATAACACTGATGACACAGTCTGAAGAACATTTATTTGTGGCTCTTTTTAAAAGCTCAATATTTACTTCACCATTTATGACTATACTTATATCTTTTAAGTGCCTGAACCACCCAAGAAAGTTGTTCCAGAGGATAAAATATATGTGACTATTCCTAAAAAGAGAGAAACACCAGCAACTAAAGGTATATTTAAATATCAAACTTCGATGACTATCTTTGACTTCAAGACACAAAAGTTGCATGTTATATAATTCACTGCTTTTATGAGTTCTTAGTATAAATCTACTAATATCTTTAAAAAACTTGATACAACCAGAAAAGTTTTTCCAGAGGTAGAGTTTCCTGAAGCTGTTCCCAACATTTCAGAGCATCCTCCTACTGAAGGCATAATTCTTAGTTATGAAAATCTAAATGAGAAAATTCTTCTTTGGTCTACAAAATAAGTTTAATGTTGTGTGTAGATTCTCACAACCTCTAATGCTAAAATACTAATATCTTTAGAGCACCTAATGTACCCAAGAAAAGGAACTATGACATGCCCCACCGAAAAAGTCCCACTTATACATACAATGTACAGAGAAAAACTGTTAGAACAAAAATTAAAATCTGAATTTAAATATACCTAACTTCCTTAGTATGCCATGTCTTCATGTCTTTGCCTTTATTCAACTAAAACCTACTAATATCTTTAAAGAGATGGAAGTCTCCGAGGAAGGTACTCCAGAGGGGCCAGCTTCTGCTGCTAGAAGAAGAAAGATAACATCACCAAAAGGTACAAGCCAGAAGAAAGTCGACTTTCTTATCTCATGATTATAGTTGTACTTAACACATGTAAAAATACTAACATCTTGAAAGCCCCAGATGCTACCAAGAAAGTCATTTCGGAGAAGTGGCTCCCCCAAAGCAGAAGTTTGATTGGGTATATACATATCCCCATGAGTGGTTAAGAGAAAACCTAGGGGAAAATTTTTTTTTCTTATACATATGGGTGATGGTTGGGCTACAAAGTTCATCTATGAGGCCTCCAGGGAAAAATATGTATACATATAATGTGCAGGTGTAAGCCGAATAGATTCTTCAATAGAAAATAATGTTACTGTGCCCATAAAAAATTAAAATCAGAATAGCTAGAAAAAAATGATAGGAGACTACTTATAACATTTATATCCCCCAAATTAGATTGAATTGGATCAACACACTCTCTATAATGTAGAAATCAGTGTCATCAAATACTACAGAGGTGTTTGGTTATAGATTATAAGTCCATAATTCAACTCTCCATAGGGTTGAAATCCCAGAATATAACTGCCTATTGTAATTATTTTTCTATTAAAATAAGTTTACTACCAAAAATAAGCATATATATTAGAAATAACTTATTTCCCACAAGACTTAAATATTATAGAAATATTTTCAGAAAACCATTACTTAAAGAAAAAATATCAAATTTAATATGAAGCTGCTCTGTCATCTCTAGCTGAGAGTCTTCTACAACCAAAGCAGTTAAAACAAAACCAGTTAAAGTTGGAATTCTGCCCTGAATACTTAGCCCCTCTCATTGTCTTTTATTTTTAAAGAGTCCTACATTTTTCCATTTTGAATATTTTTAGGTAAATTAAAAGTTGAGAAGTTTTTTAACATCCAGAATAATAACTTCTGTAATTTAAAAGCTAAACATTTTGACATGGTTTTCTCAGTCTAGAATCTTTGGGTTGTTCTCTCTGCTATACCTGAAAAACAAGCACTTTTCTAAAGGGCTTCAGGTGAGGGTACAAAATGAAGCCAGACCAGATAAGGAAGGAGCTGTTTTGCTCTCCCCAAACTAATAGCTAAAGAAAAGTACGTTGTTAATTATTTTTTAAAAATAAAACTTTTCTCTTGAAGGTAATTTTCTACGATCTAATTTTCTATATGTCTACCATTTCAAGAAATAAAATTAGTAATTTTTAATATATCTTTGTTGATTTCAGAGAGGAAGGGAGAGGGAGAGAGAGAAACATCAATAATGAGAGACAATCATTGGTCAGCTGCCTGCACACCCCCACATTGGGGATTGAGCCTGCAACCCAGGCATGTGCCCTGACCAGGATTTGAACCGTGTCCTCCTGGTTCATAGGTCGACACTCAACCACTGAGCCACACCGGCTGAGCAAAATTACTAATATTGATAGTGCCTGAGGTGACCAAGAAAACAGCTCCTGATAATCAAATATTCATACTATTACTAAAAAATCAGATTTGAGGAGCAGGGAGGTCTCCCAGTCTGAGGTATTCCTGTAGGTGGAGTTATGATTAAAATCCTTCATTGCTCTTCATCACTCTGAAGTACAATGAATTAATATCTTTAAAGTGCCTGAATCACCTCAAGAAGTTGTCCCTGTCAAGGAAACACCCATGACTGAAATTGAAATTAAAACACCTTCTACTAAAGGTATCATTCATTCTATCATTCCTTCCTTCATTTATTCAATGAATGCCTATTATGTACATGGTGCTAGTGAGTTGGGGAGTAATAAGCAAAGACAAATAAGACTGGATTCCTTTCCTTAATGCATTAAACCTCATTCAGTTCTTGAAAGAAGTGCCCATGTAGCCATAAAAATATCTTTTATTCAGTTAATGTGACTCATGTCTCCACTGATCCTTAATCTCTAAGTGTGATACTAATATCTTTAAAGCACCAGAAGCTATGAAAGAAGTTGCTCCTGATATGCAATTATCTGAGGATGTTCCTGAAGAGCCAGAACCTCTGCCTGTGGAAGGTATATATCATGTCTACACAGATACTGAAGAAGAGATGATCTGCCCTCTGCTCTTAAAATTATGTTTTCTAATGTTCTCCATAACCCCTAAACATACTAATCTCTTTCAAGCAGCCTCTCAAAAGAAAATATGTGTGGCCATATTTATCAAAACAGAAAACCCTCCAATTAAACGTATTCATTCAACAAATACTTAGTAAGGAAGGTCTGCGGTGACAGAAATTCTGCTGGGTGCTGGAGAAGGGTGAATCCTCTTCTCAAGGACCCTACCACCCCATTAGATTTAGTTGGTTCATGGGGCGAGCAGAGAATGGAGAGGGAGAGAAGGGACTTCCAGAAAACTGTATTTGCTAACTCATTGCGGTTACTGCTTTTAGTAATCACTTTAACTCTTAAACATGAAATACTAATATCTTTAAAGTGACTGAAGCGCCTCAAGAAGTGGTTCCCGTGAAGAGAGTTCCTTCCAAGAAAAGGGAGCCTCCATCAGTTAAAGGTACAAGTTACCATGCCTTCAAGCTATAGAAGAAATACCTCTTGTAGTCTTGACAATACTTGCTTGTACCTCCTGATCTTCATAACACTAAATGTTACACTACTAATTTCCTCAAGCGCCCGGAGCACCTCACGAAATTCTCCCTGAAAAGAAAGCATCTGTGGTTCCTCATAAAAAGCCTAAAGGCCCTCCTGATGAAGGTATATGTTGCTGGAAGCTTAGAAATTTGGAAAAATCTCTTTTCCTGTAGAAATGTGTTTCCTGTTTGTACTGGTTCCTGTAACTCCTAAGTGTAAAAATATTAATATCTTTAAAGTGCCTGAGGCTCCCAAAGAAGTCCCAGAAAGGAAAGTGCACCCTCCCCCAAAGCCTGAAGTTGTACTTGTGGAAGGTACATCCCTGAACTCCCTTCACGATGGGGTAGGGAGGGCAATGGAAAGAACCACCTTGCTAGCCTGGGAAGTTCTGTTGATGTGTCAATGTGATTTCTGTCTGTGTTGATCCGTGTAACTCAAATGTAAATTTACTAATATCTTCAAAGTGCTTGAAGCGCCCAAAGAGGTTGTCCCTGAAAAGAAAGTGCCTTTGGTGCCTCCTAAAAAGCCTGAAATCCCACCTGTTACAGGTATTTGCCCTGGATTCGGGTTTAAGAATATGTTATCTGCTCCTAAAAATATTTTGTTCCGTTGACCTCACAACTCCTGACTGTAATGTTACTAATATCTTTTAAGTGCCTGAGACTCCCAAAGAAGTTGTCCCTGAAAAGAAAGTGCCTTTGGTGCCTCCTAAAAAGCCAGAAATCCCACCTGTTACAGGTATTTGCCCCAGATTCGGGTATACGAATATATGTTATCTGCTCCTAAAAACATTTTGTTCCGGTGACCTCACAACTCCTGACTGTAATGTTACTAATATCTTTTAAGTGCCTGAGGCTCCCAAAGAAGTTGTCCCTGAAAAGAAAACACAGGTGGTGCCTCCTAAAAAGCCAGACGTCCCTCCTCTTAAAGGTATTTGTCACTGATCTTAGGTTTGAACGAGGCATAACGCGTCTGCTCTTGCTAATATTTTCTCCCAGTTATGAGACCATAACTCCTGATTGTAATGTTACTAATATCTTTTAAGTGCCCGAGCCTCCCAAAGAAGTTGTCCCTGAAAAGAAAGTACCTTTGGCGCCTCCTAAAAAGCCAGAAGTTCCACCAGCCAAAGGTAGTCACCCTCTTGTCCCTGTGTTTGACACTGTCTGTCTGTCTTCACTCTGTCTAATCATCAACATACTAATATCTTTAAAGCACCTGAGGTGCCAAAGGCAGCTGTCCCAGAAAAGAAGGCGCCTGCAGTTATTCCTCCCAAACCGGAGAGTCCTCCCCCTGAAGGTAATGTCCAAGCTATCTATATACCAGGAAGAAAAGTAACTATTTTAGCTAGAAAATTCTATATGCAAATACCACTGCGTGAAGGTGATATAATTCTAAAGAGAAACAAATCAGAAGTTTTCCAAAATGTCTGGGTTTCATGATTACACGGTATAATCATTAATGGTTGTCACTTTCTCTAAACACAAATTACCAATGTCTTTTAAGTGCCAGAGGTGCCGCCACCGAAGGAAGCCATCCCTGAGAAGAAAGTGCCTGTGGCTCCTCCTAAGAAGCCGGAAGCTCCACCTGCTAAAGGTATTTATCCTAGTGTTGTTGGTCATGCTTTTTCGGGGGCGGGTCTGAGCGCATGTGTGGAAGTGTCCTCCAGCCTCACAAATTGTATCGCTTGGGGTAAATATGTTGTCACTCTCACCTAGTTATAGTCTCGAACTAAAACATACTAATATCTTCCAAGTTCCTGAAGCTCCTAAAGAAGTTGTACCTGAAAAGAAAGTGCCTGTGGCTGTGCCCAAAAAACCAGAAGCCCCGCCTGCTATAGGTATTTCTTCCCACTGCTCTGTTAAGAGGGGAAGCTGTTGTCTTGTTCGCGTCACAATTATTACAGTATATGCCTTCACTATTCACAAATTCTAAAAATACTAATATCTTTCAAGTCCCTGAAGCTGCTCAAGAAGTCGTCCCAGAAAAGATCATTCCCAAGGCACCATTCAAAAAGCCGGCAGCCCCACCTGTCACAGGTATATGTTAGTCCTGACCTCATTTCGCAGAAGAAGTCTCTCTTCCATTCTTGAGAATAGTTTTAGGCCATTGCTCTTCCTTAACTGAAGTGTAAAACGACTAATATCTTTCAAGTGCCTGAAGCTCCCCAAGAAGTTGTCCCAGAAAAGAAAGTTCCCAAGGCACCGCCCCAAAAACCAGAAGCTCCGCCTGTCACAGGTATGCGTTCGCCCCGATCTCATTCTGCCACAGAAGTGGCTCTTCTGCTGTTGAAAACAGTTTTAGGCCATTGCTCTTCATTAACTTCTGTGTAAAACTACTAATATCTTTCAAGTGCCTGAAGTTCCTCAAGAAGTCGTCCCAGAAAAGAAAATCCCCAGGGCACCACCCAAAAAACCAGAAGTCCCACCGGTTTCAGGTATTTTCAACCACATCCTTATTCTACAGAAAAAAATAGACCTCTTTGCTCTTGGAAATAATTGTAGTCCATTGATCTCATTAACCTAAATGTAAAACTACTAATATCTTTTAAGTGCCTGAAGTTCCTCAAGAACTTGTCCCTGAAAAGGAGGCACCACCAGTGGTGCCTGCGAACTTGCCAGAAATCTCACCGGTTACAGGTACTTGTCACTCACCTTAGACTTAAGAAGATATAACTCTTCCAATCTTGAAAACATTTTCTCCCAGCAGCCTCATAACTACTAAATGTAAATGTACTAATATCTTTTAAGTGCCTGAGGCTCCCAAAGAAGTTGTCCCTGAAAAGAAAGTACCTGTGGCACCTCCTAAGAAGCCAGAAATCCCACCTGTTAAAGGTATTTGTCACTGATCTTAGGCTGAAAAAGACAGAACGCTTCTGCTCTTGAACATATTTTCTCCCAGTGGCCTCGTAACTCCTGATTGTAATTTTACTAATATCTTTTAAGTGCCTGAAGCTCCCAAAGAAGTTGTCCCTGAAAAGAAAGTGTCTGTGATGCCTCCTAAAAAGCCAGAAATCCCACCTGTGAAAGGTATTTGTCAATGATCTTAGGTTTAAGAAGACACAACTCATCTGCTCCTGAAAACATTTTTTGTTCTAGCCATCTCATAACTACTAAATGTAAATGTACTAATATCTTTTAAGTGCCTGAGGCTCCCAAAGAAGTTGTCCCTAAAAAGAAAGCACCAGTGGTACCTCCTAAAAAGCCAGAAGTCCCACCTGTTACAGGTACTTACGGTTCACCTTAGACTTAAGAAGATAAACTCTGCTACTCTTGAAGTTATTTTGTTCTTACAGTCATATAACTACTAAATGTGATCTTACTAATATCTTTTAAGTGCCCGAGCCTCCCAAAGAAGTTGTCCCTGAAAAGAAAGTACCTTTGGCGCCTCCTAAAAAGCCAGAAGTTCCACCAGCCAAAGGTAGTCACCCTCTTGTCCCTGTGTTTGACACTGTCTGTCTGTCTTCACTCTGTCTAATCATCAACATACTAATATCTTTAAAGCACCTGAGGTGCCAAAGGCAGCTGTCCCAGAAAAGAAGGTGCCCGAAGTTATTCCTCCCAAACCGGAGAGTCCGCCTCCTGAAGGTAATAATGAAATTATCCAAACTAGCGTTTTTGAAAAAGAAAAACTCTCTTCTTAGTGCTATAAACATCTTTTTTTTTTTTGCAAAATACTTCATATACTTTCAACAATTCTAGTGGTAAAATGAGCTTGTGTCTTTAAAGTGCATGAAGAGCCTGAAGAAATTGTCTCTGAAGAGCCTCCCGCTGAACTTGTGGAAGAGCCGGAGCCCGTGGCTCCTCCAAAAGGTACTGGGCCAGCTGCCAGGTTGCCTCCGCCAATCCTTCACCCTTCTTGCCTGGAGAATTCTCGGCAATATGAGCTTTTGTCTTGTTTCTTACTCATTTCCACTTATTCTAAAATAATAAATTCTAACATCTTTAGTGACTGCACCACCTAAGAAACCTGTCCCAGAAAAGAAACCACCTGCTGTCGTTGCCAAAAAACCTGAACCACCACCCATGAAAGGTATATTTCACTGCCACTAGCTTCCTACGGAAAAATGTCTGTCTTTAAAATGTTGTTTCACTGCTCCACTTAATGGTTCCCACGTGTCATTGAAACTAAAAAGTACTAATATCTTTTAAAGTGCCCAAAGTGCCCAAGGTGCCTAAGGAAGTTGTTCCTGAAAAGAAAGAGCCTCCCGTGGTTCTCAAGAGGCCAGAAGTCCCACCTGTCAAAGGTACATGTCTCGGTCCACCATCTGATGGAGGCGGATCCACCCTCCAGCCCTTAAAACATGTTTTGTTCTGTGTAAATGTGATAAATGTTTACCAGCTATTCTTCCTAATGATAAAATACTAATATCTTTAAAGTGCCTGAAGTTCCCAAAGAAGTTGTTCCAGAAAAGAAAATAGTCATTCCCAAAATGCCCGAATTCCCACCAGCTAAAGGTACATGTCACGACTGAAGTGCTGCAAAAAGTGCTCAATCTTGGTCATTTGCTTATTGGAAACCCTTTTGTTTGTCAAATCTCTTATGTTCACAACTACAACTACAAACCTGGTATTCTGGATGGTTGGGGTTTAAATTTTGTAAATAACATCATTTTTTTAAAAAAAACTAACACTTCTATTATGAGCATTGGAAGAGTTTACTAATGTGGTTTTGGTAATATTTATAGGCCACATTTTCTTTCTTTCTCTATAGTTCCAAGATTAGGTCATTGACCTTATGGTGAATTTTTCTTGCCTCTGTCCCTGTGTTATTTGAACTACATGTGAACTAGATGAGGTATAAATTTCATGTCCTTTCAACTACCTAGAGGTAAAACTAACTAATATCTTTAAAGTGCCAGAAGTGCCAAAGAAACCTGTCTTAGAAGAGAAACCAGCCGTTCCTGTTCCCAAGAAAGTGGAGTCTCCTCCTCCAGAAGGTACACGTAAGACCATGAGTGAGCTTGCCACTTGTGCTATTTCTAATGTAAGCCTTGTTCCTCTTTTTTTTAATTTAGTATCTTTTCATCATTTCCTGTCCTTTATTTGTCTTACTTCATCATTCTTAATTAGCTCCCATCTCAGATCTATTTTGAGTTATCAGTCTGCGGCATCTAAGTAGGATTTTGTAACCTGTATTAAACAAAGCTCTCTAATGTACACAGGAGAGGAGAACTAATGACTATGAAAGAGATTAAACATCAAAAGGCTTTCCAGCATTCAAATCAACAGAAACAGATGTCAGTGAAAATAAGATAGATTTCACGAGAAGATATTAATTGAAACAAGGAGAGAAATCATTGATTGTGCTCAGTTTGTGCATTTTAGAACATTATTTCACACATTGAATTAAAATTAACTATATCTTTAAAGTATATGAAGAACCCGAGGAAATTGCTCCTGAAGAGGAAGCACCAGTTCCTGCTGTGGAAGAAGAGGAGCCAGAAGCCCCACCACCGGCAGGTATAAGGCAGATCCACTGTGTGGGAAAACACATCATTTGATCGTTTAATTTTTATGTCATTACATCTATTCTTTAAGGTAAAATGTCAGTCTTTAATCTCCTTACTTGAAATTTGACTTCATTGGCAAGAACAAACATCATTTGCACATAAAACTTCGGTCCAACAGAATTTTACAGTGTGTATAACAAAGAAATAGATGTGGTTTTAATTCATTCATTAGTATTAGACTTTTCGTTATAATCATCTGACTCTAAAAGAAATTCCTATCTTTCAAGTGCCTGAAGAGCCCAAGAAGATTGTTCCAGAGAAGAAAGTGCCTATCATCAAAAAACCAGAAGCTCCTCCTAAAGGTACTTATAGTAAAATCAATCCATACTTACTTCTTTTTTGTTTGCTGTCTGAAATTTGACACTGTCCTTATTCTGTGTGTGCTCTGTTATGTGTTTATCTGTTACCCATATGTTACAGTGTTGAACAGACTTGTCAAATTAATGTGTAGGTATTGTATCTTGCAATGTTATATTACTAAATGCTACTAATATCTTTAAAGTACCTGAGATGGCAAAGAAAGTTGTCCCACCGAAGAAAGTCCCAACTGTTAAGAAGCCAGAAACACCAGAAGCTAAAGGTATTCGTGTCATCATTGACGTCATTGTTTTCTTAAATAGTATTCTGGTATCTTAAATTGGAATCAAATAAATTGTCCTCATTATTGCATAACTAGGGGCAAAAAATTTCTTTATTTTGTTTTCATTAATTTAATGCTGTTCCATTAATTATAGATTCTTTATTTTTAATACTTTTAAATGTTTTTAAATACTCTTTTTAAAATAAAACTAATATCTTCAAAGTGCCCGAGGTGCCCAAGAAACTTGTTCCAGTAAAGAAAGAACCAGTGCCTGTTACCAAAAAACGAGAAGTCCTTCCAGAAAAAGGTACCTAGTATGAAGAAAAATATCTATTTACCTGAACACTATTTGAGCATTTTAATAATGATTCTCAGGGAAAAACAATAGTATAAGTTTATGCAAAATCACATTTTACAGTAAGAAGAGGAAAATAATGAGGGCAAAGAGAGAAAATGAAACAAGTAAGCAGGAGAAAGAAAATGAATGAGCTTCGGTTGTGCCATGACACGGTGACATGTGGTAGAAAAGGCTCTCCTCTGAGTCAGTGTAGAACAGCTCAATTCAACACATTTCGTTACATTTTTACCAATAACAAGACAGTATAAGTTTATGCAAAATCACATTTTACAGTAAGAAGAGGAAAATAATGAGGGCAAAGAGAGAAAATGAAACAAGTAAGCAGGAGAAAGAAAATGAATGAGCTTCGGTTGTGCCATGACACGGTGACATGTGGTAGAAAAGGCTCTCCTCTGAGTCAGTGTAGAACAGCTCAATTCAACACATTTCGTTACATTTTTACCAATAACAAGACAGTATAAGTTTATGCAAAATCACATTTTACATAATTATTGGAAAAGATAAGATCTGGTCCTGTCTTCAAGCAATTTCAACCTGATGAGAAGAAAGTACTGCACAACTCTAACACAAGACAGGAAGTGAGCACACCTATAAAGTGAGAATAAAAGGCTACAGAAACACAGAGCAAGGAAAGATCAATTTCAGACAGAGGCATCAGGGAAAGCTTTGTGAAAAAAAAGGTATAATTTTAAATTTTAATGGATTTTTACATGTAGCAATGGAGGAAATGGTATTCTAGGCAAAGGGAATATTATACCAAAAGGCACTGAGGTAGAAAAGTCTGGGAAGGTCAAGGTCTTCCAAATAAGCATGTGTGATTTGAGTATGGATTGGTTGTGAGGTATACTGAAAGATAAAGATGGATATAAAGATGAGGGTCATATCACATTTTGGAGTTCTTTTAATGTCACCATAAGGTATATACTTTATTCTGTAAGCAATAGGAAGTTTCAAGGGTTTTGAAGTGATGTATAAATTAATAGGAGTTGGGCTTTGAAAAGATAACTGGCATCAGTTCAAGCTATTGGAAGATGGTGACAATAGTACATAGCATTGCAGTTATTTAAGGTCATTAAAAGCTGGACACGATCAGTGTTGGTAGAAATGAAAAAAAGGAGATTGAATTTGAGGAAGATGGAGATTGAGTTAGTGTCTATTATCAAAGCAATTAGGGAAATAGAGCCCAAGATGATTGTAAGGTTGAAGCTAGATGGCCATCAGGATGGCTCATTGGATTCCTGATTGATACAGTGGGGCCTTGACTTATGAGTTTAATTCGTTCCGTGATGGAGCTCATAACTCAAATTACTCATATGTCAAATCACTGTGACGTTCGCTGCGCCAACTAGCTGGCTCGTAACCCGAATTTTTTTGAGCTTGCAACTCAAAGCAAAAAATCGGCCGAGAGACAGCTCGTATCTCAAAAAAACTCGTTAGTCGGGACACTCGTAAGTCAAGGCCCCACTGTATTAGGAATAACATAGTGAATATATTTCTCACTTTTCAAGTATGGAAGTTGGGAAAGTGCATCTGGAGCTTAGGAAAGAGATCGAGGCTAAAGATGTAGATCTAAAAGTCATCCACACGGAAATAAGAGTTGAGAGTGCAGGAGTGATTGTTCAAAGAATGGAGAGCCAATTTTTTAAAGCATCAAAGTTAAACCAGTGGAGAGCACCTACATTTAAGGGTACCCAGAAGAAAAGAAGCAAATAAAGAAGACTGAGAAGTCTCATTTATAAAATTAGGATCTCCAAAAGGATCCCATGCTCCAAAGCTATTTGCCCCATTAAATCTTATAAGATAAAGTTCTTCCCCCTGGACTCTTTGCCTACTCTTTGCAGAATCTTGCAAATTCTTCTAAATTTTTAATCGTAAACAATATCGATATCTTTAAAGTGCTTGAAGTGCCAAAGGAATTCATCCCGGAAAAGAAAGTGTCGGTTCCTCTCCCTGAAGAGCCAGAAGCTCCACCTGTCCAAGGTATATGACTTCTCTATGAATCTTGGAAAGATGGCAATTGTCTTTACCATCTTGCTTTGGTTGTTGATGGGTCTTATGTATTTATCTGTTGTCTGTCTTAAGTAGGGAAGTTATGGATATCTTGGGGTAATTTGAAGAATATATTATAGAGGATAACAAAGTTGAATTCTTACAATTTAGCAGTTGCAGTATTCTATTCTGAATGCAATCTAAAACAAAATACTGTTTTTTTTAAGTTGAAGAGTCTTCCGAGGAAGTAATATATGAAGAAAAAGCATTCATAACAATTGGTAGAAAAGTGACTCCCCCTGCTGAAGGTATATATATTAAAATATAAATTCTTTAATCTCTTAAGAACTCCTGTTAGAAATACAAAAATATTTTATAGGGTGAAATTCCTTCTTGACATTCCATTCAAAAGCACTTCAGTACATGTTTCATTTTTCAAATACTTATGCTTCTTTTAAAGTAAATTTTGAGTCCTTAATTTGATTATTCTTGGTGGTAATTATAAATTCCAAAACATAGTTTACTGAGGCAAAACTGAAAGAATTAATTACATTGGCTCCTCAAATGGTAACCCAATATATCATTTTCTTTAAAAAATAAACTTTTTTTAGAACAATTATTTACAAAGAAATTGTGAAGATACTACAGAGGATTCTCATATATCCCCACAATCAGTTTCTCCTATTATTAATATCTTATATTAGTATGGTACAATTATTATATTTAATGAACCTATATTAATATTTTATTATTAACTAAAAGTTCATACTTTATTTAGATTGTCTTAGCCTTTGCTTAATTTTTTTAACTTATTTTTATTGTTGACACTATTACAGATATCCCCATTCCCTCCCCGCCTTTTACCCACTTCCACTCAGCCCCCACACTCCCTTCCCTCTGGCCAGCACTACACTGTTGTCTGTGTCTATGGGTTATGCATATATGTTCTTTGCTAATCCCTTCACCTTCTTTCATCCAGTCTCCTCTTCCCTCCTCTACTCTCTATTGCTATCATTATACATAGAAAAGTGGTCAATAGAAAGTTCAAGCATAAGAAAATAGAAATCTTGTCTCTTTTTAATATATAAATGAACTAGTATTAAGTGTATATTTTCATCTTTGTGACGGTAATCTTTACATCTTTGTGAAATTTGTATGGGTCTTTGTGAAGCACTTTCCATTACAATCTCACATCCTTTGTCAACATTCTTTAAAGAACGTGAAATTGAAAAGTATATTGAGCCTGAAGAACCTGAACCTGAACCACAGCCAGAAGAAATACCAGTTCAAGGTATTCAATTAATTGGACTTAAATCTTCATCATCATATCTTCATCTTTATATATATTTTATGTTGTTTTACATGTAGAGTAGGTCTCTGTATTTGTATGTAAGATTCATTGTTTTAAATGTGCATCTGATTCTTATGTATTCATGTAAATTGTACTATTTATCTCGTCAATGTGGCTTACATGGATGCTTCATTTGTTGTTTTTATTAATGTCTTTGCTATATTTTTCATCATCTGTGTACCATGTTGATATTTTCATGTTTTATGTTGGACACTGTTTTATGTTTTATGTTGGACACTAATATTATGTACCCAAAAAAGCAAACATATATATGTGTGTGTGTGTGTGTATATATATATATATATAT
>NW_005353838.1:10499782-10518886 GCF_000412655.1 Myotis brandtii | reverse complement strand
TTTCTACTGAATATACTATATATCCACCTACTAATTAATATATACATGTGTTAACTTTCCTGAAATACTCTTTTAAGAACCTGAACCTGAACCTGAAAAGAAGGTTATTGAGAAACCAAAATTCAAACCAAAGCCAGCTCCTCCACCTGCTCCACCTAAGGAAGACGTGAAGGAGAAAGTATTCCAACTTAAAGGTATAAATGCTACTTCTAAAGTTTTATTAACCTGCTACCCAGTCATCTGAAGTGGCGCTTGCAAGAACGTTTACAGGTGTGTGCTTTCAGACATGATCAAGCTGTGGGCCTTGCATAGAGACCTGTGTTTCGTGCTGCTCCAGATGCCTTGTCAGGCCATGCCTGCTGCCCCAAATGCCAGGAAGTGCATTTTTGTGAGCTTCATCCTGGACATCTGCCCAACTAACTTTTTTTATGCAGAGTGCGGAGAAGCAGTTTTCTGATTTCAAAGCCTGGTTGCTAGGCATATCTTTGGAATCTTATGCATGTGAAATGTATAAGAAATGTTTGCAAAATATTGTTAATATTGCAGTAACAAATTTATACAAAAGGCAAAACTTTGTTCTTAAGGAATGTCGTGTGCTTCCAAGTATTCTATAAGTAATATAGCTAAGGCATTGAATGGCTGATATGTGCTCATATACCAAGAAAGGAATGCATATAAGTGACCTGTCATGCTCCCCCACTTTTTTTCTTTTGTAACTTGATAAAAGCGGAATTGTGTTCTGTGGTCATCTTCAACATGGCCAGAGAGATGATGGATACATTTGAGCCAGCATCTCCTCCCAGTGTTAAACTTCCCTTCATTCTTTTTGCATTTAGACTTTTCTTTGAATTAATGCAATATTACTTAATTTTTAATAACTTCTTTAATATATGTTCTTTAAAAGCTGAAATAAACTGCCAAAAGCATATTATTCTTTTTATTTTAATAAAATGTTGTCTTATTTGTGGTGTCATACGATTTCCCAATTTAAATTATCTACAGATAATCTTAGATGAATACTTTCTCCATACACACACATACAAACCCAGAATCTTCCAGGATAAGATTTTGCTTCCAGTGATTCTTGCTCTTCAACAACTCTCCTGGCCAATAAGAGGAACTTACGGCATTTTAAGTCAGACATAGAAAAAAGTGGGCACTTCTTAAAAGGCTACCCAAGTGTTGATTGAGACTTCATGACAATACATACTTAAATACATTTCTCTTAATGTAAAATTTAAACTCAAATAAAATTTTCATTTTTCTGCAAAAAACAAAATTATCTTCCTTTTCAGCCAGACTTTACGATTGCACTTTGGAGTAAAACTGCAGTCTGTGTTCATGGTTTGAATGCTTTTGATATGCTTGGTGGTGGCTGTTCTTGGCTGTTATTAATGCTTCCTGGTTATGACCAAAGCTTGGTTTTGATTCTTGGAGCAGGTGTTTAATAATGTGCTTCAGCCTAGTCTAAATATACAAATAATAAAAGCAAGATCCTATTTTTTAAAGCTGTTTCGAAGAAAGTTCCTGAAAAACCTGAGGTCCCAGAGAAGGTGGAGCTTAAGCCTCTGAAAGGTATTTCAGTCTGGAAAACGCACTCATATGCAGTCTTCCTGCATCTGACTCCTTGCTCTTCCTGTCTTCTAGAATGTTCTCTTTTCAACGTTTCTTAAATAATCACAGTAGTCTCATTCATTTCTTGTATTTTTGTACCTCTTATGGTCCTGGCTCATGAGTGTTGCTTCCTTTGTCTCTCATCATTTTCATCCATTATATGGGTAGATATTGCTTATCTTTGTCTCATCTACATATGTCTTCTTGCAATTACCTATAAAATTTTGGAGCTTAGCTGAAATTAATATCGGGATGCATCCTAGGTTAAAGTGCTGGAAAGCTTTGGAATTACACCAGAACAACAGTATTTTAGCCAGTGTTATAAGCACTAAAAATAAGCCATGTCTTTCTTCTACGCATTAAGATTATTCACATGGATTTTTTCATGGCTCTCCTGTCACTTTCTTCTCTGTGACTCCAAGACATTTTTTCCCGGTGTATAGATCTCACATTTTAGTGAAATTTTATTATCACTGCACATCATTTTTCAAAATTTCTCTTTGAATATATATTCCCTATCTAAGCCTAGACCCTAAAGAAAAATAAATGAATAATAACAAGTTTAGAAAGCATCTATTTAAAATAGAGTTCTTAATTTTTCTAGTAAGTATAGTGGGGAGCTAGTTTCTATTTAAGTAATCAACTCATCCAGACCCAGAAAATGAATCTGCTCCTGATTCACTCTGGAATTTGGGAAAATCACCAATCTGAATATGTATTTCTTGACTTATAAAATGAAGATTATAGGGTAGAGGGAGGTAGAAAAGGGTAAAGGGGGGGATAAATGGTGATGGAAGGAGATTTGACTTGGGGTGGTAAACATACAAAACAGTATACAGATAATATATTATAGAATTATAACACCTGAAACCTATATAATTTTATTAACCAAAGCCACCCCAATAAATTAAATAAAAAAGAAACAATTACTTCACAAAAACAGAAAGTTTTCTTTCATTTTTCTTTGTCCTGGAACTATGTAAATGGCAGTAAGTCCTTTTGATTCTATAAGTTTAGTAGAATTTTCTTTTGAAACAACTTGGTCAGAATAATCTTTTCATGGGACTTTTCATTAATAAATATTTCAAAAATAAAATGAAGATTACAAAATAATGTTACTATGAATACTAGCTAGTAAAGTATTATTACAAAGTCACTTATAAACATTAAAATGACATGAAATAACATATATTGGCTTTAAGAATAATAGCTATTATGGTATGTTCTGCACCTGAGTCTCAAATGTCATTGTTCTTAAAAATAAAATAATATGGAAAAACAAATGCACTGATATATTTTCACTATGTCCATTATGGAAGTAAAGGATATTATGCTATCCCAACTTACTTGGTGGTTTCTCCAAGTTCAATCAATGAAAATAGTTTTATATTAAGAATATTGGTAACTCCAAATTAGTATTGAAGGCCAGCACAATTTATAATTGTTAAAAAAAATGAATGTTTGTAAAATTCTACCTAAAAGATAGGAAAAAATATTTAAAAATAAAATAATTACATTTGCCTTTTAAATGTTTAAATTTTGAAGTAAAAGTTAGGCAAGGTTATCATTATCACATTTAAAAAAAAACTATTCAGTAGCAAATGTCTTGTTTAAAGCACCAAATGGGAAATCTTATAGAAATATCTAAGAAATTCAGATTGCATATGAGTAAACAAATATAACATTACATGATACAAATAAATAATGTCTTAAATTTTAATAGACATCAATAGAGAAGGGAAAAAGTTTAATGATCACCAAGTGTTTCTCTTTTTTTCTTCCATTTAAATCTATAAGGACTATAGTAATTTCAGGAGATTGCTCTATATACTAATAGCATACTCCATGCCTGATATTCACTAAAGACACAAGAGGGAATTAATTTAGAATACCTTGAGTCCCTTTTAGTCTAAATTCAAGAACATTTTCTTATTCATAAAAAATAATGCTGCCCTAACCGGTTTGGCTCAGTGGATAGAGCATCAGCCTGTGGACTCAAGGGTTCCAGGTTCGATTCCGGTCAAGAGCATGTACCTTGGTTGCAGGCACATCCCCAGTAGGAGGTGTGCAGGAGGCAGCTGATCGATGTTTCTCTCTCATTGATGTTTCTAACTCTCTATCCCTCTCCCTTCCTCTCTGTAAAAAATCAATAAAATATATTTAAAAAAATAATGCCAACACCAGCTTCCAAATTCTATAGGTCCATAATTTTAAGTTAGTATTATTTCAAAACAGAGACTTTAAGAAAGGTTACTTCTTTGCTGTTAAGAAAAGGAGATAATGGCCCTTTCCCAACATCAATGTCATAAACCAGATCCCTTGGCTTTCTTCTCTCTCAAGTGGAGAAGATTGAATAAGGACACTTTCACCTACCAATATGATTATATTCTACTTTATAATCATATTGAGGAGATACCAGTGTAGATTTGGGCAATCTACAATTGCAGATTGAGGCAGAGATGCTATCAAAATCTGTGTATTTGATGGAAAATTTATAAAGTTAATATAGAACAGCATCTTCTATACATTCAAGTTGAGTATATTTGCCTGTAGTTGATGCAATTGAATTTCATCACAAGGTTATATAGATGTTTGTAGAGAAAATAACTTGACATGTATTATTTGCATTTAAATTCTGTGATATTTACATGTGACAAAAATTATTGCTTATGCACTGTACGTAGTTAACTAGTTTTGAAAGAGACATTTTATTGTTGACATTTAGTTTTTATATGAATTCACTTCAAAATTTGAAATCATATTCTTTTAAGTGCCTGGAGGTGAAAAGAAAGTTCGCAAATTACTTCCCGAACCTAAACCTCAACCAAAGGAAGAAGTTGTTCTCAAAAGCGGTATAGTATTTTTCAACCATTACATCAGCTTTGAGTATACAAAAGATATACTTCAAAGCTTACAAAATTTTTCTGTCTCTTGGTTTTCTTTTAATTAGATTCCCTATTTATCAAAGTTTATTTGTAGTAGCATTAAAAATTAAGGCTATAATTTTTATAACTTTTTTACAAGAAGACAGAAATTTTGTGAGTGTTCACAGTATTCTGAAATTCACTTAATAGACATAACTAAATTGATAATATTCTAATCTAATAACAATGACCAGAGCTGTCATTTTCATGATCAAATTATGTAGTAAAATATACTAAACCTATTAAATACTCTAAATTACACCAAACTATTTAAGACTAAATTGAGTGAGTATTCCGTTTTAAAATATGACACAAGATCACCACAATGAACAAAAAAACCCACATTTTTTAAAAAGTGAACATTTCTTTCTAGTATTTTGTCTTCTAGTATTTTATACAAATAAGATATTAAAGAATCAGAAGCAAGATATTCAGATGAAAAATCAATTTCTAACTTTGTCTTCACAAAGAATTACTCTTCTCTAACCTACATTTCTTTAGATGTCTCCATTTCAGTAAACTTTATACTTATTTAAATACCCTTCTTGTCATTAAATTACAAAATAAATTATGGTTAGTATTGTTTTTATTCAAATTATTCATTTTGTGTTTGGGTCATTACTGGCACAGACTTGTCTCTCCATAGCTATTAATATAGATGTAAAGCAACTCTGAATGCTATTCTAAATTAACACAACCTTTGGTTTAAAAATCATTTTTAGTATAAATACGAATTTCCCAGTGCACTAGGTCAGGTTGCATGCTTTTCATTTTCCTTGCTTTGTACATTATTTGTATTTGTCAAGTTCATTCAACATCTACATTTGTTCGTCTTGGTTTACATATAAACCTTTTTGTCTTTTAAGTTCTAAGAAAGCGATCTGAAGAAGAAGAACCTAAAGTAGAACCTAAAAAAGTAGAAAAAGTTAAAAAACCTACAGGTAGGAATCTCAGTAAGAATTTGTGAAATTATCTTTTAACAAAATGAACATTTAACAAAAGGTTTATCTTGTAAACATAAGTGGAGTTAACTATAAGCATAGCTTCATATTTCATCTGTGTTTTCCATTGTCTGCTTTCTGTTGAAATATTTACATAGTAATTCTCAAATCCACTCATGTACTTGCCTATATTTCATTATTTTGATTACTTTGCCACATAAGTTCTTTCAGTAGAAATGATTGTGAAATAATCAGGTTGGCTGAGAATAACTTCATGGGAGGGTGTCAGCAAATGTTTCATAACATTTGGGGGCTTTCAAATGGGCTAGGTTTCTTTCTATCCTTAGCCTATTATCAAAGGGTTATTTATTGGTAACTGTTATGAAAGTGATTTGGAAAGGGAGAGATAATGGGGTTGGGGGAGAAGTGGATGGAATAAGGAAAAGAAAAATTAAATCAGAGTCAAGAAGAGAATAAAAAATTAATTGATAGAATATAGATTTTTTAAAAGCCATCAATTGAACTTTTGAAAACCAGTTTGATTAATTATTGATTTCTAAGTAATAATTTATTTCTAAGCATTAAAATATTTAAATATCACTAAAAATAACCTTATTATCTTAAAGTACCAGAACCACCTCCAAAAGCTGTTGAGGTTGAAGCACCTCCAACTACTGTTGCGAAAGTGGAAAAGAAAATTCCTGAACCAGCAAAAGGTATAAACTTGCAATTTTTTTCTTTTTTTCTTTTTATTTTTTTGTTGTGGGGGGCAAGGGGCGTGGGAGGCATGGCTTGCGAGAGGGCGTGGGGTGTGGGGAGCGTGGGGAACGTGGGGGCGTGTGAGGCATGGCGAGAGGGGCGTGGCGGGCATGGGAGGTGTGGCGGCTAGAGGAGCGTGGGGTTGTAGGGCCAAACTTGCAATTTTTTAGTTGTTTCTAAAAATACAAATATGCATCATTTAAAATATAATTACATTGGCATCAAGATTTGAACATGCACATATGTATGCATAACATGAAAATAATATATTCTTTAATGGGCAGTGAGATGAATCACAACATGAGAACCAATAAAATTCCCTTACTGTATTTTCCAAATATTTTGTAGATCAAATATTTGATTTGATGACTATGTGTATTAATTCCAATATCTTCCAAGACATGTCTGCCTAATTTTGGTTTGACTTTGTGAAAACTTAAAAAATACTGTGATAACCTGTTTCTTATCATGGATTCTTTTAGTGCCTGAAATAAAGCCAGCAATACCTCTCCCTGGACTTGAACCAAAACCAAAGCCTGAACCAGGTAAGCCAGCTGATCCCCAATGTCAACAGTATACTCCTTCATGCTTTCCACAAAGTGTAGTTTAGAAGAGTCAATATGTAGCAAATAGTTTCTAATATGGCAATATATTGTTATATTTCATTTAGTATGATATATTAAATATATTAGAATATATATCATTATATTATATGTAGATTGTATTATAGTTAGAATATATTATTCTCCAAAGAACTAGTCATCGAAAGATTTTGAAGTTACATTAGAAGAGGCAAATAGGCCACCAAAACAGGTTTTACAAAATGGCAAATATATACATTAATGCAATGGAAATCTCTCTACAGAAGTGAAAACAATCAAACCACCTCCCATGGAGCCTGCTCCAGCCCCCATCACTGCCCCAGTGACAGCACCAGTCGTGGGAAAGAAAGCAGGTATTTATTCTGTAGTTTTCTTGTTGATTGTTTTTCAAATATGTTTTTATTGATTTCAGAGAGGAAGGGAGAGGAAGAGATAGAAACATCAATGATGAGAGAGAATTACTAATTGGTTGCCTCCTGCATGCCCCCCACCAGGGATTGAGCCCATAACCCAGGCATGTGCCCTGACCGGAATCAAACCCTGACCTCCTGATTCATGGGTCGACACTCAACTACTGAGCCACATCAGCTGGGCTGATTGTTTTGATGGCTTAATAAAAATATTCATACTTGAATTAAATTTAAGCCCTCATTATGTTGAAACTAGGCATTATTTCAACTGTGGGGGGTTGTAAATTCTTAATTACATTTTCTTCATCTGATATCCTTTACCCACCTAAGCTCTCACCTAATGGGTGCATATTGTTTTAATTGGAATGTACATTCCTATGCTGCACCATTTCCTTATATGCTCTTCAGATGAAGTAATGAATATGTTCCAGGCTAATGAAAACTAAGGAGACAGTCAGACACTCTCTAAGGACATGCACACAGAAATCCCATGGAGTTTCAGCTTTTCCATGTGCCCTGTAGGAATCATTTCTCTTAAAAAAAAAAGACGTATTTTGGGACAATGAAAAAGTTCCAGGAGACAGTCAGACACTCTCTAAGGACATGCACACAGAAATCCCATGGAGTTTCAGCTTTTCCATGTGCCCTGTAGGAATCATTTCTCTTAAAAAAAAAAAAAAAGACGTATTTTGGGACAATGAAAAAGTTCCAGAAATGTACAGTGTTGATGATTTGATGATTGCATAACATTGTGAATGTGCTTAATGCAACTGAAATGCACACTTAAAATGGTAAATAAAATAAAAAAACAGGATAGTTCAGCCTTTAAATCTTTATAAGAATGTAGATCGATAATAATTTTCTTAAATGTGCTAAGTGGTATAATTATCTCAGCTACAAACTTCAAGTGCTATTACTAATTCTTTACTTAGGTGATAATGTCAAAACCAAAAATGATTTGTTGTGTTTTTACGATTGATAAATACACATTCTCGTTATTTGAACTTCGGCTGGTTACTTACTGTCTTTAAATTTTCATTTCCCAGTATGTGAAATCAGAATAATAATTACATCTGCCCTGTCAGATTACTGAGCACATTAAATATGTGTGAAGCACTTAGCACACTGCCTGGTACATAATAAGTCCTATAGAAATATTTTGGTTATTATTGTGTTTAATGACATGAGACAATATGTTATGTTCTTTAGCTATAGCAAACTTTTAATATTTAAGATATAATAGTTTGTCACTGATATTTATGAATTGGGCATTATTCTTATTTTTAAACTTTTGTAATTGCAATGTGATACCTTTTATTAGTTCAGAAAAAGATGGTAACTGCTATTGAGCCAATTAATTATGTGTAAAAATAAAGCTTTTCTTGTATTCCCAGGGGCTGAAGCTAGAAAACTGGTTCTACATTTTATTAGCCCCTGCATTAGTAATTGAATTAAACTCTAAATGTAGGAACTTCCTTAGTTCATTGCTTCTGCCTTAGTTCATTGTCTAAGGGAAACTTTCAAAGGAATCCATATATGTATAGCACATAAACCCTTTGTTTTTCCTTAACCTTGCCTGGATTGGTCTGCCCACTTTAAAAAAGGAAGGTTATAGGTAACTTCTGGGCCATTCCCTTTTTTCTACACTGATTCCTTGTTAACAGAAACATATCCTTGGTACACATAACCAACACATAAATAACTATATAAAATACTTTGTGTTGCTCAATAAGAATGAAACTCCTCCTTACAAGGCAAGAGTAAGCCTTCCAGAAATGGAAGAATAAAGGCACTTGCTGAAAATAATGTTTTAATGCTAACTATATTGGTGGCAGTTTAGCTTAGTCACATTATTTTCAGAATATGACTTCTTGGATATATCAAAAATATCTGTTAGAAATGTCCATTCTCCATAGAGATCATAGAAAATCAATTTCTCTTTTTTGCATTAATACTTATAATAAAGAGTATGATTCACCTCACATGGTTTACTAAGTATGAAATAAGTCTGAAAATTGTTTAAATGCTAAGTTTTCTTTTTTATTTCAGAAGCCAAACCTAAAGAGGAGGCTGCCAAGCCCAAAGTTCCCATCAAAGGTAAGATTAATTTCCTTATACCTGAATTGTAATCTTTCACTCTGGGGAAAAAAACTTTACATTCGAGGGGGGAAATTTTCCAAAATTTGTAACAATCCATGCTATTCCTAATAGATTCTGCTAAAGTTAGTATGTCTTCTGATACTTTAAGCAATATACCTCTAATATTATTCAAGCGGGTACTATATAACCAGCTATATTTTAGCATAATAAATTCTATGCGTTCTTAGCTTCATTCTTCATATACATGATATTTACACATGACACATAAAATAGACATTAATCTAGATATTTTACATTTGGGTTTAAAACTTGAGAAAATGAAGAGCATTTATTTTCATGGACTCCTTATGTCATCTCATACTCCTGTCGAAAAGAAGGCAGTATAAATATGATTGACCTGCCAATGACCTAGTCTTTAATTTTCTGTTATTCTCCAGTTGCTCTATCACTAGTTTTATCTGGCAGGCAGCCAAGTGTGCACTTTCTGACCCTTGTGGAAATGCCAAATCAACTTTTAAATTTTATTTTGAAGTAGGTGTAGCCAAAAAGACGCCTTCACCAGTAGAAGCTGAAAGGAAAAAGTTAAGACCAGGAAGTGGTGGGGAGAAACCTCCTGATGAAGCCCCATTCACCTACCAGCTAAAGGCTGTACCACTAAAGTTTGTAAAAGAAATCAAAGACATCGTCTTGACCGAAACAGAGTCCGTTGGCTCTTCTGCAGTCTTTGAGTGTCTAGTCTCCCCCTCCACTGCAATTACAACCTGGATGAAAGATGGTAGCAGCATCCGGGAGAGCCCAAAGCACCGATTCACCGCAGATGGTAAAGACAGAAAGCTGCTTATCGCTGATGTTCAACTTTCTGATGCTGGTGAATACACCTGTGTTTTACGTTTGGGAAATAAAGAGAAGACCTCCACAGCTAAACTGATTGTAGAAGGTAATTTCCCGTCTTCTGCATATGGTCCATATTCCAGTTTAATACAGTAAAACTCTGGAGCAGCTCTTATTGTAATTTTAGGCAAAACCTCTTATTTCAAAGTTTTCTTTCATTGAAAGGATTGTATGTATTGAAAAGTCTTTGCTGAAATTCTTCCCAGAACTTCCTGTGCGTTTTGTAAAAACGCTTGAAGAGGAAGTCACAGTGGTCAAAACACAGCCATTGTACTTGAGCTGCGAGTTAAACAAAGAACGCGATGTGGTCTGGAGGAAGGATGGGAAGATTATTGTGGAGAAACCTGGCAAAATTGTGCCGGGCGTCATTGGCTTGATGCGGGCCCTGACCATCAACGACGCAGATGACTTCGATGCTGGAACATACACAGTTACTGTGGAAAATGCCAACAACCTGGAGTGTTCATCCTGTGTGAAAGTAGTAGGTGAGTACTTTGCTGGGAAATTTTGTTCTTCTGATTATTATACTAAGAAAATGGAAGAGAGAATATTAGTTTCCAGGATCAGAAAATCAGCTGTCTTGTACCTTATCTAAGGGGGGGGGGTGGTAATCAATACCTCAGAGCAGATTAATTAGGTCCAGTTTTGAGAATAATTTTTCTATTTCTGAAATTGACTAGGGAAGTTGCTTATATCAGATCATTCTTTTTCTGACCTCATTTTCATACAGAAATCATTAGAGACTGGCTGGTGAAACCCATACGAGATCAGCATGTGAAACCCAAGGGGACAGCTGTTTTCACCTGTCATATAGCAAGGGATACTCCGAACATCAAGTGGTTCAAAGGCTATGATGAAATCCCCTGGGAACCAAATGACAAGACTGAGATAGTGAAAGAGGGAAACTATGTACATCTCAAAATTAAGAATGCACTACCAGAAGATATTGATGAATATGCAGTGGAAATTGAAGGGAAAAGATACCCTGCAAAGCTGACACTTGGAGGTATAATAATCTTACATCTTTTATTCTAAAGGATAAGTTTTATGTGTGCATAAGGCAGAATAACACAACACAAAAGACATAAAAGCAAAGCACTGTGAGACTGTCTAAAGCATTGTGGTATTTCATCCCTGACCCATACAGATCGTGAAGTTGAACTGCTTAAACCAATAGAGGATGTTACCATTTATGAGAAAGAAAGTGCAAGCTTTGATGCGGAAATCTCAGAAGAAGACGTTCCTGGACAATGGAAACTGAAGGGAGAACTTCTAAGGCCCTCACCTGTGAGTAATTTCCTTTTTCAGTGGTTAGTCTTACATGAAACTACTTTCTAAATTCCGGTTTAACATTCAAATTTGGTGCAATAATGATAGAGTTACTTCAGGCTTCTTAAATCTCAAAAAGGGGAAGAAATTTGATGCACTCTTTGTAGAGCACTCGGACATTTAAAAAAAATTTTATGATAAGACATTTTTAGTTATGTTATTAGTAGTAAACTTTTAAACTCTATAGAAATCTTTGTCTATACCAGGGGTGGGCAAACTTTTTGACTCGAGGGCCACAATGGGTTCTTAAACTGGACCGGAGGGCCGGAACAAAAGCATGGATGGAGTGTTTGTGTGAACTAATATAAATTCAAAGTAAACATCATTACATAAAAGGGTACGGTCTTTTTTTTTTAGTTTTATTCATTTATCTCACTGAAATTCTAACTAAAACTATTGTTCTCAGACTTGTGAAATCAAAGCAGAAGGTGGGAAACGCTTCTTAACTTTGCACAAAGTCAAGCTGGACCAAGCTGGCGAAGTCCTTTACCAAGCACTTAATGCCGTTACAACTGCCATTCTGACAGTGAAAGGTATGGGCTTTTAGAACTCAGGAGTGGGCTCAACTTCATTTCATGTCCCTCAGCGTTGTGAAAAACCTCATTCTTATTGTTTGCTTTTCAGAAATTGAACTTGACTTTGCTGTGCCCCTGAAGGATGTCACTGTTCCAGAAAAGCGACAGGCTCGATTTGAATGTGTCTTAACTCGAGAGGCAAATGTCATATGGTCTAAGGGACCTGATATAATCAAGTCTTCTGACAAGTTTGATATCATTGTTGATGGAAAGAAACACATTCTTGTTATCAATGATTCTCAATTTGATGACGAAGGGGTCTATACTGCTGAGGTGGAGGGCAAGAAGACCTCAGCACAATTATTTGTTACAGGTAAGAGTTGGTGAGATCTGACTATAACATCCCATATTTAGACACACAAATATATGACTTTAAAAATAGAGCACTAAGTTCTAATAGTTATAAGTGGTGATCGGCACCCCTTTATTTTCACATTACCACTTAAACAACCCCCCGATTTTTTTTAAACAAAGGGTAGCTCCATTTGAAAAGATGAATAAATAAATGCCACCCAGGCAGATTAGAGTGGAATATTTCTGAAGGTAAATTGTTTTCCTGAGCATATTATCCGTGCTTGCATTGCAGGTGTAAGATTGCAATTCATTTCGCCTCTTGAAGATCAAACAGTAAAAGAAGGTCAAACAGCAACTTTTGTTTGTGAACTTTCCCATGAAAAAATGCATGCCGTCTGGTTCAAAAACGATGCCAAACTCCACACAAGCCGAACTGTACTCATCTCATCTG
Organism: Myotis brandtii; assembly: GCF_000412655.1. Lineage (NCBI taxonomy): Eukaryota > Metazoa > Chordata > Mammalia > Chiroptera > Vespertilionidae > Myotis > Myotis brandtii. Next base: position 10,505,996 of record NW_005353838.1, on the reverse strand, counting down.
AGGGCAAGACTCACAAATTGGAAATGAGAGAAGTGACATTGGATGATATATCCCAGATACGAGTTCAGGTTAAGGACCTGAAGTCTACAGCACACCTAAAGGTCTTAGGTAAATGTAACCAACTAGAAATAAATAGCCTGTTTTTAGATGTAAGGGTCGGATGGCACTTAAATTGCAACTCTTTAATAAACTTTCATTTGCACATTCTTCTGATTATCTTTTGAATATCTTTTACAGAGGCCGATCCCTACTTCACTGTGAAATTACATGACAAAACTGGAGTCGAGAAAGATGAGATTATTCTCAAGTGTGAAGTGAGCAAAGATGTGCCAGTGAAATGGTTCAAAGATGGCGAAGAGATTGTACCTTCACCCAAACACTCCATCAAGTCAGATGGCCTGCGCCGCATCTTAAAAATCAAAAAGGCAGAATTTAGCGATAAAGGCGAATATGTGTGTGACTGTGGCACAGACAAGACGAACGCAAATGTTAATGTGGAGGGTAAGTCGCTGAAAACATTTAAATTTACCCTATTTGAACCTTCAGTTTACTTATTCAGTCAATCTAACAAAACTTGGTATAATTTCAGCTCGACTAATAAAAGTGGAAAAACCTCTTTATGGAGTAGAATTGTTTGTTGGTGAAACAGCTCGCTTTGAAATTGAACTTTCAGAGCCAGATGTCCATGGCCAGTGGAAGCTAAAAGGAGAGCCTTTGACTGCATCCCCTGTAAGTCAGGATTATCTGCTCACACACAGGAGGGGGCTTGCTTGCTTGTTTAGGGTGAAAAAAGACACACTTCTGGTATGCAATCTCTCAGTGATTTGGAGGAATAACCAGTTACGAAAATGATGTTTTTCTTTTTTCTTTCCTTCTAACCCTGATCCAAACAGGACTGTGAAATCATCGAGGATGGGAAGAAGCATATTCTGGTCCTTTATAACTGCCAGCTGGATATGACAGGAGAGGTGTCCTTCCAGGCTGCCAATGCTAAATCTGCAGCCAATCTGAAAGTGAAAGGTATGCCCCACCTGTCAGCTATGCTTTTGTATTTTTTTTAAGACTTCCTCTGATATCCTGAATTGACCGAGTCATGAATGGAAGCATATTCTAGCTTCACCCACCCATCCTTCCCTTTCAGAACTGCCACTGATCTTCATCACCCCTCTCAGCGACGTCAAAGTCTTTGAGAAAGATGAGGCGAAGTTTGAGTGTGAAGTATCCAGGGAGCCCAAAACCTTCCGTTGGCTGAAAGGAACCCAGGAAATCATAGGGGATGACAGATTGGAGCTTATAAAGGATGGCACTAAGCATTCGATGGTGATCAAATCGGCTGCTTTTGAAGATGAAGCAAAATACATATTTGAAGCTGAAGACAAGCACACCAGTGCCAAACTGATCATTGAAGGTAAATGTTTTTGTCAGTTAGACCATCTTCACTTTTTGTTTTTTGTTTTTTGCTTTTATTTTTATATGTCCTCCTTACAAGGCTGGAATTGATGAGCTTGGGGTTTTTTTCTGGATAGGAATCCGGCTCAAATTCCTCACTCCCCTCGAGGATGTGACAGCCAAAGAGAGGGAGAATGCCGTGTTTACTGTGGAGCTGTCCCATGACAACATCCCTGTGAAGTGGTTCAAGAATGACCAGCGCCTGCATACCAGCAAGCGGGTCTCAATGCACAGTGAGGGGAAAACTCACTCAATCACATTCAAAAACCTCTCTCTTGATGATACCTCTCAAATTAAAGTAGAAGCTATGGGAATAAGTTCAGAAGCTAAACTCACGGTACTTGGTAGGTGCCCTTTTCAATTTAATCTTACTGCACTAAATTCAGCAGAAATCTGTGGAGTAGCTATTATTTAAAATAGTCGTCCAAGTGTTCCATTGCATGAAGTTAGCCCCTGTCCTTAAGAAACTGTCATGTATGTTATCAGGCTTATTTCCAATATATCTTTTCTAAAAATATGAGGATTTAAAGAGTAAAGACCCAGGCCTACAAAATAGGCAGTTAAAGTCAGAATTCAAACTCTCAATTAATTATTGAGCCCTGTTATGTTTAAAAGAGGAATATGTATACTTCCTGTCTCCTTGCTCAAAATTATTTCATAAAAATGTTTTTTCAAGTTTCTAATAAGAGAGAAAATACTGAATTTACATGACTAAACCATCTCTCTAGCCCCTTAATATCAAGCAGATTGCATATGAAGTCCAATGTATATAGAAACTATTAAAGGCAAACTATTAATTGATATTAAGAAAAACTAATTATGAATCTGAGAGCATAAAAGTAAAATAGACATAATAGATTTGCTAAGAAATTAGAAATTTAGCCAAATAATAAAGGAACACATAATTTATTTTAAGGCAAATTTCATAGTATCTTTTAAACTACAGTTAATAAAATACTTCAAAATAAAATACAGATGGGTTAGGTTTTGGTAAAACCCATGCATGCCCCCTTTCTACCATTTAGAGAACTTTTGAACATAATAAACGAGTGAGCATTTGGTTCAATTTTAACATATGCACAGAACTCTGTGAGCTGCCTCTTAAACTTTTCAAGAGATTGCCATTTCCCTCGGTGCTAAATGACATTTTCCCACTGATATTCTACTTGCAGAGGGAGATCCATACTTCACGGGAAAGCTTCAAGATTATACCGCTGTAGAGAAAGATGAAGTGATTCTACAGTGTGAAATTAGCAAAGCAGATGCACCAGTCAAATGGTTTAAGGATGGAGAGGAAATAAAGCCATCTAAAAATGTTGTTATTAAAGCAGATGGCAAGAAGCGCATGCTAATCCTAAAGAAAGCCTTGAAATCAGATATCGGACAGTACACCTGTGACTGTGGGACAGATAAGACCTCAGGAAAGCTTGACATTGAGGGTAAGGAAATTTCCATGAGCCTCCTCTTGAAGCTGTTGGAGTTATTTCTGCCAGAGGCTAATGACACATGCTGACCCTTCACTTTCCTAGATCGGGAAATAAAACTGCTGCGCCCCCTGTACAGTGTGGAGGTGATGGAGACTGAGACAGCCCGCTTTGAAACTGAAATCTCTGAAGATGACATCCATGCCAACTGGAAACTCAAGGGAGAGGCACTGCTCCAAACACCTGTAAGGCTATTTCTGAACTTGTCAGCACCTAGAGGAGCTGTGTGAAACAGAAAAGGACAGGCAAAAAGTCAGAGTGCATGCAAGGCATCTAAAATGTAGTATCATGTTCTCTATCAGACCTTAAGCCACAGAGAGACATTAGGGTCTATGGATGGGCTCTGACAGGCACATTTGCATTATTTGCGTTCCAGCGGGGTGAGTATAGGGTGTAGGTATTCTATGATGCGGCCCGTTGGTTCAGAATTATATAGCTAAAATATGCACTGCTTTCATGATGGTATTTTTAAGCTTCATTTCCCGCAAAAGGAAAGCTCAAATTTATATTGTCTCTTCATCCATTATTAATCTCATCCCTTTAATTAGATATGATATCCTCAGGAAAAAGCCCAAGGAAAATTATTTCCTATGAAAGCTTTATTCTTTTTTGGTACAGGATTGTGAGATCAAGGAAGAAGGCAAAGTGCACTTCCTTATTTTGCACAACTGCCGCCTGGACCAGACGGGTGGGGTGGATTTCCAAGCCGCCAACGTTAAATCTAGTGCCCACCTCCGAGTGAAACGTAAGTATCATGTGCTTCTGCTGAAAATTCAGTGTACAGCTTTGCAGAAAATGGGAGAGAAACTAATTGGAATTATTTAATTCATTAGAAAAAATTACTAAAAGTACAGAAAAAGGCTTTCTTGTATTTACTTCTTTGACATCTCAATACACACATGTCATTGAACTTGTCATTTGAACAAAAAAAAAAAAAACTAAGCAAGTCAGATTTTCCTGTTTTGTAATCCTCTCATTCGAAGTAGATATACCTATAAGAAGACTCTAACTCAGACATGTAGCCCTTAAAGACCACGTCCTGCAAGTGCCTGTAGCACTATTGAGAAAAACTTGGCTGTGTGGCCATTTCAGATTCGAGAAGGGAGGCGAGGAGAGGATTTGGCTAACATTTTTGGGAGGTGCAAAGTGTTTGATGGACATGGACAGGCTATGTGATTGAGGGGCCCTTGTCCTCTCCCAATCAGAGTCTCAGTTATTTTGGAAGTCACATACCTTATGTAGCCAGAGGAACTTGACGCCTGGCAGAGAGACAGATGCAGCACAGATTTCTCGCTGACCTTGTACAGCAGCACGAAAGGGCCCCTAGGAATACCCACTCTCCGGCCACCCGCTCTCCCCTTCCCAGCACCACAGGGCCCCGTTCACATGGGAGCTAAAGTAGCGGCCAGTCCTGTGGCTCTTTCCTTCTCAAAGAAAGCAACCGCGAAGATTACTAACCGAGTCTGTATTTATTCGCTTGGAATTACAAAATGAGTAACCCAACACTGCTTCCTTCCTCTCGAAAAGCGCGAGTCATTGGTCTTCTGAGGCCTCTGAAAGATGTCACAGTGACCGCAGGGGAAACCGCCACCTTCGATTGCGAGCTCTCTTATGAGGATATCCCAGTGGAATGGTATCTCAAAGGGAAGAAACTGGAGCCCAGCGATACGGTAAAAAGCAAGAGTGTGGTTGCTTGTCTTGCTCTCACTCTTTCAGGTTCTTCCGTTTTCACTTGTATGTTCCTTGTTCTTTGCTCTTTTTTATGTCGCCGCCTTCTCCCTTTCCCTTTCTCTTTCCTATCCCAGCCTACTCTTGCCTAATTTCTGCTGAAATTGTCAAACAGATTCTTCACATTTTTGCTGGGTTTAACCTGATGATATTTTCATTGGAATGGAAATAAAATCTTTTTTTTTTTTTTTTTTGAAGAACAGTCAAACACTCATTGGCTATCAGTGATAGGAAGGAGTAAAAAGATTTAAAGAAAAAGACTTTCTGATTGAATGCACTGCAACAACCGTGCACATTAAGTTTTACGACAAATTCTCAAGCTATCTAGAGTTCTGCATATAGGGGAGGATTGAAATTCCATTTCAGGCAGTTGATCAAGTGGTTGAGATAACTTCGGGGCAGATTTGCTCTTTAAGCATTTCTCCAAAGCTATTTTTAACCCTCAAGTGCTTTGAGCTGTGCAAATTCTGGAATGCAAGCAGACTATTTAAAGTGCAACTGATGCTACTGACAAGAAAGAAGGGCTCTGTGGTTATCCACACGTATGAACAAATATACTTTAAGAAATTTTAGGAAATAACCAGCTCCCAGTGTTAGTTTTTCTATGCTTAAGTTTTTTGTGTGTTTTTTAATTTATTTTTTATTTATCTTTATTGTTGAGAATATTCTATGCCTTGGCTTATAAGAAATACCAAGGTGGTTTTTCAGATAGGCCTGCAATACAATTTACCTAAAGTGAGTTATATATTTTACTCCCAAAACAAAGTGTGTGTTTAAATTAGCTTGATAATTCATCATTGATTTTTAATTCTTGAAATAAAATGTATCAAAAATGTCCATGAAAAGAACGCACTGGACAGTTCATTATACCACAGTAATTTTTTTTCAGTATTTTAGGAATAATATCAAATGTGCCATCAAGGTTTCAATATAAATCAAACTTTTAAGTCTTAACAGAATATTATTAACAAGGAATTCAGTTTAACAAGGAACCACAAAATTGGTTGAATTATTAGAAGGCAAATGCCTTTGACCTGTTCTAAAACAAACATAAAGCTTATATTCTATCTAAGTGATTAAAGACTACTTCAGTAACAGTTCATCTGGGAAATGCAGTTTGCCTACTATACAGACAATAATCACTAATTTATCTACTCTTTTACTGAGGACAGAAAAAGCAGCTATATGTTCAAATTTCAGCATGAGAATTAAGTTATAGTGAGATCTTTTAAATATTGAACTGAATGATGAAGGCATCTCTAGCTTTGAGTTTGCTTTCTTAATATATTTGTCCTATGAACTGTGGTTTAATTGCTTTCACATCTAAAGGCAGAGATTTGGTTGACTTTTCAATACCTTTCTAGATTTGTAAATTTGTGATTTTTTTAATGTAAGAACACTGCTTAAGGACAAATGATATTATTTTGCTACTAAATTTTTGCTACTAAATATCTTTTGGTCAAATTAAGAGCTTTCTATTAAATGATCAGTTTCATTCATTTTAATGTAAAAAGTATATTATTTTAATTAAAATGTAGACTCATAAAAATCTT
>NW_005353838.1:10357768-10499751 GCF_000412655.1 Myotis brandtii | reverse complement strand
GTTACTAAACTTCTTTCTTGGGTTAGAAAGGATCATCTTACTATAATTTTATAGGGGCTCTTTGTGCCTCTTTTAGCACTGGAATTTTAATCCCTTACTTAGTCACCCAAAATACTTCAGCCTTTTATGAACTTGCTCTTATGTTACTTAAATGTCTCTGTTTAAAAAGCAATATAAACTATGAAGCAATAAAGTCACTTTATTACATTTTCCAGGTTTGTTTTTAATTGTCTTTCAGAACAAAGTTGCCACTATTAGTTTAATTCAGGCCTTTCATCTGCACTCTACAAAATGGTTAGCCTCCAAATACTGTACTAAACAAACAAAAACAAGTTATTGGAATAAGAAAGTCAAAAGAAAAATTTAGAAATGAGTTGTGGGTTTTTTGCTTTTGGGGGGTTTTTTTGGGGGGGTGGGTTTTTTGTGTTCTTGTGTTATTTGTGTGTGTGTGTGTGTGTGTGTGTGTGTGTGTGTGTCCGTCAATCCAAAAGCACTGCTAAGTCCTAAATGGCCTTAGATAATTTTATATTTAAACTTTAATAGCTTGGTCACAGTCATAGTACCTATTGTATTATAGCAACATGCTTGCATTACAGAATAACCATATTTTAAAAGGATAATATCTAACATTAACCTTTCATAATCCACCACAAAATCTTCAGCATTCATTTTACTTATTTATTTATTTTTATAAGGTACCAATTAGTTTTTCCTTTTTAAAAAACATAATCAAGGTACACTGTATAACAAGCATGTCAAACTCGTGGCCCATGGGCCATGGGCTGCATATCTTGTTTATTTGGCCCGTGTTAGCCTTTGAGTTTGACATGCTTGCTACATAAGACCAATTAATTGAGAATCACTGTGTTCTGAGCCAAGTTCCAATTTTTTAGAGTAGCTGCAGAGGAATTTGGATAAAACAACAAGTTAATAAATAAGATATATCTGTGGGCAGGTTGAAACCTGAGATACTTTTTAAAATAGTCCTAAATCACAGTCCAAAATTTATATTGAAGTATATTACTAAAACGTTTTTTTCCTTTTAAGCACCAGGCCCTTGAATAAGCAGCTGTGTTCCTAGGACATATCTTAATTTCCTCCTCCTATTTGTTTTTGGCCTTTCTCGATTATTAAGGTAGTTATATTAATAACCATGCCCAACTATTAAGGAAAAACCTTTATATGAAACTTTATTCATGACTCTTTCCTTTACACCAACATAAGAAATAGTTCTATTGGTAAAAACTTTTAAGTTATTCTGAACTCTGAATGAAGTCTTAGCAGAATCTATCTCAAACACAGGACAGAGCATCTTCTGGAATTTTAGATGATGGGACTAGAAGAACCTCTAACTGTCGTATCCTTCCTATCAGGATGACCCTGTCTGGTAGCCTTATGTTCAATTGTGCAAACTACAATTAGGGGACCTAGTGAGAGTCCATAAAAAGGTGGGGTATTCTTTTTGACAATTCATTGTCCTACAGACTACCCCTTCAGATTGCCCAAGGTTGCATTTACAACAAGCATTTATTATTCAAATAATAACATTAATGGCAGCATTTGTCTTGATATTCTACTATCACAGTGGTCTCCTGATTTAACTATTTCTAAAGTTATTTTATCCATTGTTCACTGTTATGTGAACAATTATAGCCCTGTCTGATACTGGATTTTCCCAATTCTGAGGTGCACAAGAGTCAACATCTTCATGTGTAATTTTGAACAAAATTAAAAAAATGTACAAATTATTTTAATCACAGTTTTACTTGGTTTGCAAAATAATTTCAGTTGCTAAAATGAATGGGAAGAAGAGTTCTAGCTTGTTGCATGGCAAACACCTTGCATTTAGACTATAAGGTTTACTTTCCGCTTATAATATGCAATTAGCTTTTTCCTTCCTTTCATGATTTCTGTTCTTTCTTTATATATAAGCCCAGTGGCAGAATGGAGGCAAATGTAATACACACACACACACCAGAGTATAAACAAAAATTTGCCCAGTATTTCAAGATAAAAAGCCACTTAGTAATAATTAAGGGTACTTATAAAAACCTAAAATTTCCTTAAGGATTCTAAGCTATTGGTTAAAATCATTTTCAAATACATATGTGTTATAGTTATGATTATAGAAGGACTTGGAAAGCATTATTTCAAACTGTTTATCTAAATGAATTAAATGCACCTATATATATTGGATTGCTGTTTCGAACATTCTTAAACTGCACTTTTTTTTCTCAAAAAACTAGGTGGTCACACGTTCAGAAGGAAGAGTTCATACACTTACTCTGAGGGATGTAAAGTTAGAAGATGCTGGAGAAGTCCAACTAACAGCAAAAGATTTCAAAACTCAAGCCAATCTCTTCGTCAAAGGTAATTACAGGCTTATTTTCTTAAACATGTATAATACAAAGCTTCATAAATGCCAACTCTCAATTATCTTTAATCTTTATATGTTGAGTAACATAGATCATTATAATTCACCAAATATTCAAAGGTCTATTTTTACTTTTTGGCCTACCACAGGCTATTTTTTTTAAGTCAAAATTGACTAGCCTAAGGTTTCCTTCCTCTTCTGGTCCCCACTGTTTTTATTGCATTCAATAAACAGCTGGAGGAAGAATTATTATCAAACTAGGTATCTATCACTTTATTCACCAAGAGTTGGCTATTATTTCCTTGATGTTTGACATTTTTTAGAAATGCTCTTTCTCTGTTTGTGCAAATAATGATGAAACATCACTATTAGAGAAAAGCATTTGTGTGTAATTAAATCTTACAAATGAAACATAAAAATAGAAAAAGCCCGGGAGATACAAGAGGAAAGTTGAGGAGGTCCTGCAACTCTTCCAGAAGAAAGGAGAAATGCCATGGCTAATTAGTATGATTCTTTCAGAACCCCCAGTTGAATTCACTAAGCCTCTTGAGGACCAGACGGTCGAAGAGGAAGCCACTGCAGTATTGGAGTGTGAAGTATCCAGAGAGAATGCTAAGGTGAAATGGTTCAAAAATGGCACAGAAATTCTCAAAAGCAAGAAGTATGAAATTGTTGCTGATGGCAGGGTCAGAAAACTTATTATACATGGCTGTACCCCAGAGGATATTAAAACATACACTTGTGATGCTAAGGATTTTAAGACTTCCTGTAACCTGAATGTCGTCCGTAAGTATTCTTCTTACACAGGTCTTTTCATTTGCAACTCTTTGATAACAAAACAAACAAAAAAACCCACACAACTTTTTGCATGCCCTTCTTGGCCTAACTGCATTTCTTGGCAACTTATAATATTGATACTGACATAACCTGGTCCTCTAAAAAAAAATCCTTCTGATACATCTGGTGTGATAATGGACAGATTGCTCACTTTTCACTATGCTTCTCATAGTAGTCAGCAGATGTGCTCTTTGTCAACATGGGGTAAGCCTACTGTAGGGATGTCCTCATACAGATGAGAACAAACTGAATGCAAAAGACAAGAAGGGGGAGCTATGATTTAAAAAAAAAGAAAAAGAAAAAGAAAAGGAAAGCAATTTCCACTTGGGAGGAAATGAATCCTCCGGCGTGGGGAACAACTAGAAAATGAGCATGAAGTTTCCGTTTGAATAGGAGCATGCTAGAGGCCTGCTGTAATATGATAAAGCCCCTTTGCATAATGCTTTCTCCGAGAATAAGAATGGATAAGAAGATGGAAAGAAGCCTGGATTCTTTGAGTGCTGTGAATGAAGAGAGCTCCAGTGTTTTTAGCATTACTTCTTCCTCTGGTGAAAAATATAATGTCCTGTTACAAAATGCCACAAGCTAGCCCATTTTTTTCATTCATCCTTTGGTCCAGTGATAACATTTTTCTGTGTGTATTTTGTGCTGTACTTGCTATTTGATTTAGTTGCTTCTCTTCTGTCAACAGCTACAAAATAATGGCTGTGAATGTGCTTCCTTCCATACGTCGTGTACGGGTGTATTCTTTCTACTTTGTGGTTGCTCTGCTCTAGCCCATGACAGAGTAGCTTCTTGCGTCTCCTTCTTCTTTTTGTCATCTATTTTTGTCTCCACTCCACGAAGGCTCAGTTACAATGAGCCTACAATATCTTTAAGCCTATTCATTAGTATTTATGTCCCAGAGTCTCATTGATCAAAGAAAGCTATCTTGGGAGACACTCACAAGGAGCCCTGAAAGAAGGAAGGGCAAGGGGTTAGCTCTCCAATCCTGTACTTCTGCTGACTTAATTCTGGAGATAAATGACACAAGAGATATACAAAAACATCACCTTCCACTAAACACACTGCTTTGTCACACTAATAGATTTTATGGCTGACATATATGTGACATCTTCGAAGCTTATTTTTTTAAAGCTGAATGTATGTGGTTTCAATTGCAGATTCATGCCTTTCTGCCATAGACAAGACTGGTCATAGTGCTTTAAGCTGCATTATTGTGAATTCTGCTAACTTCTCAAAGATTATGCTTGTTGCACTAAACAAGATGCTGTTTCTTTGCTACTGGTGTTTCTTTGACAATATCAACTTTCAACTCCAGAGAGTATCAGTGGGGATTTTTCTTCCAGCTATTATTCAGGAGAACTGAGCTGGCAATAGAGAGATGGTAGGTAGGTAGGTAGGTAGGTAGATAGATAGATAGATAGATAGATAGACAGACATAATTAGTTGGACCTATAATATCCCACATTATTTTATGAAAATTACAGATATGTAAAAAGAAAAATATCATACCTAAAGGGCAGCTCCAAGTGATTTCAAAATCAATATAGCTTATTAAGATGAATAGGACCTGCAAAATACTCACAATTTCTAAATTTGTACCACAGTGTGTCAGAGTAAATTTCTAGAGAACATTTTGAAATCTGATGACTTTCTCTTACAGCTCCTCATGTGGAATTCTTAAGACCACTTACTGACCTTCAAGTTAAAGAAAAAGAAATGGCTCGGTTTGAGTGTGAAATTTCCCGAGAAAATGAGAAGGTCTGTGATTATATAGTTACTATCTTGTATTGTCAACTTTATGTTTACTTTTGGTTTAGCCAAATGGAATAAAAAAGTTAATCTCACCTATCTCTGATAATCATTCTACTTTTAGCTTAAAGATTATTACTTTAGTAAGAAAAACATACTTGATTTAATTGTTCTCTTTTTAGTATTATTTATTTACTATTGCTTGAAAAATACTGGACTCACAATCAGGAGATTTAGACATTATCAGTCTGAACCATATGAAATTGCTGTTTTCTTAGGTTAAAAATAATCACATATCAGCAGCTTCATATGTCTCAACTAAGTACTCCTGTTTGCTTACCATTGATCACCATTTGAATCTCAGTTTACACATCCAGAAAACAAATAGGTCTACATGATGCCTGAAGCCCTCTATGGCTCTCAACTTACACAATCCCATCATGTTTAATAAGTGATAATAGTATCACAGCAGCTCACTTTAGTAATAATTGAAGAAGTTTGTTCTTGATTTTATCAAAATTTATTTTACAATTGCAGTTGACATATTTTGGGGGGCTGAGTTGTATTTACCACTTTGGTTCTTCATACTATAAAGCCTATTGGTTGCTTTTAAAAAAAAAACAACTAAGGATCATATTTCTCTTGATACTTATCTGAAGGAACAACAAGAAAACGGATAAAGGTATTTATTTATCTTAAATATAGGTCCAGTGGTTTAAAGATGGTGCTGAAATTAAGAAGGGCAAAAAATATGACATCATATCTAAGGGAGCAGTGCGCATCCTTGTCATCAACAAATGCTTGCTGGATGATGAAGCAGAATATTCCTGTGAAGTAAGGACAGCACGGACTTCTGGCATGCTGACAGTACTGGGTAAGAGTAAAGTCTTTCTTTGCAGAAGTTTATGTGTTGGGGAAAAATAATAATTTCCATTGTAACTCAATTTTTAAAAAATTATTCTTGCAGAAGAAGAAGCTGTCTTTACAAAAAATCTTGCCAATATTGAAGTTAGTGAAACAGACACTATAAAACTGGTCTGTGAAGTCTCCAAGCCTGGAGCGGAAGTGATTTGGTACAAAGGGGATGAAGAGATCATTGAAACAGGAAGATATGAAATACTCACTGATGGACGAAAGAGAATCCTGGTCATTCAGAATGCCCAACTTGAGGATACAGGCAGCTATAACTGCCGACTCCCAAGTTCTCGAACTGATGGCAAAGTCAAAGTACATGGTATGACAATTACTGTGAATAATATTTTAAGGAATTTGTATTTGTTGTATTCAAGGTGCAAATGCTTAAGTTTTCAATATCTTGCAACTCTTTTCTTCCCAGAACTTGCTGCTGAATTTATCTCAAAGCCTCAAAACCTTGAAATACTTGAAGGAGAAAAGGCTGAATTTGTCTGTACTATATCAAAGGAAAGCTTTGAAGTCCAGTGGAAGAGGGATGATAATACACTTGAATCTGGAGATAAATATGACATTATTGCTGATGGCAAGAAGAGGGTCCTCGTGGTGAAAGATGCCACATTACAAGATATGGGCACTTATGTCGTCATGGTTGGGGCTGCCAGAGCAGCAGCTCACTTGACAGTAATTGGTAAATTTGTTTTTGCTTCTACAGTTTACTCATATTTGTATCTTTGGGCTTTCTTCATACTATAAAGTCTTGTTGGTTGCTTTCAGAAAAACTCAAGATCATAGTTCCTCTTAAGGACACCCGTGTGAAAGAACAACAAGAAGTCGTCTTCAACTGCGAAGTCAATACTGAAGGTGCGAAAGCTAAATGGTTCAGAAATGAGGAAGCCATATTTGATAGTTCAAAATACATCATTCTCCAAAAAGACCTGGTCTACACCCTCAGAATTAGAGATGCGCGATTAGATGATCAAGCCAACTATAATGTGTCTCTGACCAATCATAGAGGTGAAAATGTTAAGAGTGCAGCCAATCTGATAGTGGAAGGTAAGTCACTTCTATGGCATGAGTGATTTTTAAAATCAATTTCTATTATGAAAACAAAATCAACATTATTCTTCTTTACAACAGAGGAAGACCTTAGGATTGTTGAACCTCTTAGAGATATTGAAACAATGGAAAAGAAATCTGTCACATTCTGGTGCAAGGTGAATCGTCTCAATGTAACACTGAAATGGACCAAAAATGGAGAAGAAGTGGCTTTTGACAACCGCATTTTATACAGAGTTGATAAATATAAGCACTCTCTCATTATTAAAGACTGTGGCTTCCCAGATGAGGGTGAATACATTGTCACTGCTGGACAAGATAAATCTGTCGCTGAGCTTCTCATCATAGAAGCTCCTACAGAATTTGTGGAAAACTTGGAAGACCAGACAGTCACCGAGTTTGATGATGCTGTCTTCTCCTGCCAGCTGTCCAGAGAGAAAGCAAATGTAAAATGGTACAGAAATGGGAGAGAAATCAAAGAAGGCAAAAAGTAAGCAAAAGCTTCTTAATCTCTATTTCTGTTTATATATGCACACACACACACACACACACACACACACACACACACACACACTTTTGGCAATTTAGTGGTCATTGTGCAAGCTAACCAGTAAGTCAACCTCTCTTTTTAGATACAAATTTGAAAAAGATGGGAGTATACATAGACTCATTATCAAAGATTGCAGACTGGATGATGAATGTGAATATGCTTGTGGAGTAGAAGACAGGAAGTCACGAGCTAGGCTCTTTGTGGAAGGTACGTATTAAGTGAAAGGACAATTTTAGTATTAGTATCAGTTTATGAAAGTTGTTACTCCAAATACAAACATATTTGGATTATGATCTCACATTTTCTTTTCAGAAATCCCTGTTGAGATCATCAGGCCTCCCCAAGATATTCTCGAAGCCCCCGGGGCTGATGTTATCTTTTTGGCTGAGCTCAACAAAGATAAGGTGGAAGTTCAGTGGCTAAGAAATAACATGATTATTGTCCAGGGTGACAAACACCAGATGATGAGTGAAGGAAAGATACACAGGCTACAGATTTGTGATATTAAGCCCCGTGACCAGGGTGAATACAGATTTATTGCCAAAGACAAAGAAGCCAGAGCTAAGCTTGAACTGGCAGGTAAGTCCCTTTCTTTTATTTTCAAACATCCCCACAATGTCATAGATACTGTGTAAGTTTCAGGTTTCACAGTTAATTAGTGAGATAATGCTTGTGAACGCCCTTTATTCCTGTTAAGCCTTATGCTCATGTTAACTATGCTAATTTCTCTTACAACAAAGTGTCCTGAGTAAAGGGAAACTAATAGCATTCCTCTCTACACACCAGAATCTTGAACAATCTTTGTCACATGGCAGCTGTTCACTACCTTCTAGGATTAACCTAGCACCTTGAGAATCTTCCCAGCAAACCCAGACCTTGCAATAACCCAATTCTCTTCTGTTTTCCAAACCCCTGTCAGGCCTCTTAGGTCTGTTCTCATCTTGACTTAAACTTCTAACACATCCTTATAGGTTGTTATTATGAAAAAGCCATTAGTGTCTATCTTATACATAAGAAAAATGGTGTCTGGTTTATTTTGAACTAAGTGTGAGGTGCCTAATTTATTTATTTTTAATGGAAAACTTGTTTTGCACTATATTTAGTCCTCTGTTATTACTTTTGGCAAAGAATAGAGCTTTGATGGTTTTATATTATCCTTAATTCTCTATTCTCCAGTCCGATAATTTGCAATATGAGAACTCTAAACTCAGTTAGTGTGCTCTGCTGAAAAGTTACTGTGATATACATCTAAGGTTATGTAGCCAATATTTGCTAACAAATGCATAGTAAAGAAACTGTGGTATAGCTGGACTACAAAGGCATAACTCAAAAGCATTGACATGTTATTTTTCTCACTAGCGGCACCTAAAATCAAGACAGCTGATCAAGACCTTGTGGTTGATGTCGGCCAGCCTCTGACAATGGTGGTGCCCTATGATGCCTACCCCAAAGCAGAAGCTGAGTGGTTTAAAGAAAATGAAGCTCTGTCATCAAAAACGGTAGATACTACAGCTGAACAAACTTCCTTCAGAATTTTAGAAGCCAAGAAAGGAGACAAAGGGAGATATAAAATTGTGCTTCAGAACAAACATGGAAAAGCAGAAGCATTCATCAATTTACAAGTTATTGGTAAGCCCTGAGTCAATTGGACTTAATTGGCAAAGCACAACTAAAAGCATGGTAACACACTTAAAAAAAAAAATTACATGTGCATTTCAGATGTTCCTGGACCAGTGCGTAACTTAGAAGTGACAGAAACATTTGATGGTGAAGTGGGCCTCGCTTGGGAAGAACCATTAACTGATGGTGGAAGCAAAATCATAGGGTATGTTGTTGAAAGACGTGACATCAAGAGAAAGACCTGGGTTCTGGCCACTGACCGGGCAGACAGTTGTGAGTTTACTGTCACTGGACTACAAAAAGGAGGAGTCGAGTATCTATTCCGTGTGAGTGCAAGAAACAGAGTTGGCACTGGTGAGCCAGTAGAGACTGACAACCCGGTAGAAGCAAAGAGCAAATACGGTAAGAATTTTTAAAATAAATTGCAGAGTAGCTTATCTTTGCTTTTATCCCTGAAATAACCAAAGGCTATATTTTTTTTCTGTGATGAAATCCAGATGTTCCAGGCCCTCCTCTGAATGTAACCATCACTGATGTGAATAGATTTGGTGTCTCATTGACATGGGAACCACCGGAGTATGATGGAGGTGCTGAGATCACAAACTATGTCATTGAACTAAGGGACAAGACTTCTATCAGGTGGGACACTGCCATGACAGTAAGAGCTGAAGACCTATCGGCAACAGTCACTGATGTGGTGGAAGGACAGGAGTATAGTTTCCGGGTCAGAGCCCAAAACCGAATTGGAGTTGGGAAACCAAGTGCAGCCACACCCTTCGTCAAAGTTTCTGATCCAATTGGTAAGCCCATCAAAAAAAGGGGGCGGGGGGGAGTAACACCTTCATGAAATCCAGAAATTAAGCCTATCAATTAAAATAAATCAAATTGAAGTTAATGAAAAGGTAGAACATCAGGAAAATTTGAAAATTATAAAAATGTAGACTTCTACTGCTTCTATTTAGTGAATTCAGTGAACCTGGTATTTTAATGGGGATGGTAGAAATGGTTCCAGCACTGTCTTAATACATTGTCACTGATTTAAATGGTATGCTCCAACTCTTTCACTCCAGAGAGACCAAGTCCTCCTGTGAACCTAAATTCCTCAGATCAGACTCAGTCATCAGTTCAGCTCACATGGGAACCTCCTCTGAAAGATGGAGGAAGCCCAATCCTGGGCTACATAATAGAACGATGTGAAGAAGGGAAAGATAAATGGATCCGTTGCAATATGAAACTGGTCCCTGAACTGACCTACAAGGTAGGGCATTTGTATCTAAAAACCATATTCAGTGTATGATCATGCATTTAAATGTATATGTTTTTTACAAATATTTGATTCATAATTTTAGGTTACTGGATTACAAAAAGGAAATAAATATTTATATAGAGTATCTGCAGAAAATGAAGCTGGTGTTTCAGATCCATCTGAAATTCTTGGTCCTCTAACTGCTGATGATGCTTTTGGTAAGTGTATATTTTGTTTTTAGATTTGGGAACAGCACATAGCTACTTCAGGGTACAGGGACTTAAGTATAATACTGGAAACTCATTCATTTTTCTTCTTGGTAGTTGAACCAACAATGGACTTAAGTGCGTTTAAAGATGGTCTGGAAATTATTGTCCCAAATCCTATCAAGATCCTGGTTCCAAGTACAGGCTATCCAAGGCCAACTGCAACCTGGTCTCTAGGAGATCAAGTATTAGAAGAAGGGGATCGTGTGAAAATGAAAACCTTATCTGCCTATGCTGAACTTGTCATTTCTCCAAGTGAACGTCCAGACAAGGGAATTTATACACTGAAACTGGAAAATCCTGTGAAGGCAATTTCTGGGGAAATTGATGTCAATGTAATTGGTAAGTTACTTAACCTTTTGTTATCTAAAGTGATTTGACAGTATTCATAAATCTTGGTTCAAGCTATTAATGATATTGACTTCTGACTGTATTTATTCAGCTCGCCCAAGTGCACCCAAAGAACTGAAATTTGGTGACATAACCAAGGACTCAGTACATCTGACTTGGGAGCCACCAGATGATGATGGAGGAAGTCCATTAACTGGCTATCTTGTTGAAAAGCGAGAAGTCAGCCGGAAAACATGGACTAAAGTGAGTTTTTTTGTAGGGAGAGTAGGGAAATCTCACAATTCTGGGATGCCATGAAAAGTTTATATGTTTTTACTTTTACCTTGCTGTGATGCTTTTTTAAATGCATTAATGCTAATGCTTTCTGAGGTAGCTCAACCAAGATTTGATATAATTGCCTTATTTTGTGAACCTTACCAAATTTTCAACTAGGTTTGTTTTATAAAAGTAACAGCAACAACAACAAAAACATAACCACTTACTAGGTACCTGATTAGTAACCAATATGCCCCTATTAAGCTATAAGCCATTCTAAGGACATTAAGTATTTAATTCTTTCTGGTGGTCATACTTCTTCTCATTCCACCAGATTACCTTAGTTACATTAAGTATTTAATTCTTTCTGGTGGTCATACTTCTCATTCCACTAGATTACCTTAGTCGGTGTAATCTGTCCATTTTTTCCCCTCAGTTTATACTCATTAGTATTTTTATCTTGATTTAAAATCATATTTCTAATAACTAAGCTGATAGAAAAAGTCATCACCTTATTTGCCCCTTCTTAGTGTATATGAATCATGAAACAGATTCACCTTATATTAAGGGTCAAATATTTTATATATTACTTCACAGTTTTTCCCTAAAATGAAATGAATAACCCTGAGCATTCAAAACAACTTCCATTTGTATCCCTGCTCATGGTAAAAAAAATCTTCTGACTTGGGCAAAGGGTTTTGGGAAACAACTAATTAACTGTATTTATCTGTCCCAGGTTATGGACTTTGTGACTGACTTAGAATTCACAGTTCCTGATCTTGTTCAAGGAAAAGAATATTTATTTAAAGTCTGTGCTCGGAACAAGTGTGGCCCTGGAGAACCTGCATATGTTGATGAACCTGTAAATATGTCAGCTCCTGCAAGTGAGTACTTCCTTAATGATTTCTCACCTAGCCTCTTGTTACCTGTGTTTGCTTTAGACCTGGAGTTGAAATTATGAGGAAAATACATAGGGTGACAATATGAAGATTTCATAGATGGCCTATATAAGACTGACTCTCTCTTTAAAATCTTACAGCGGTACCTGACCCACCAGAGAATGTTAAATGGAGAGATCGAACAGCCAAGAGCATCTTCCTAACATGGGATCCACCTAAATATGATGGTGGTTCACGTATCAAAGGATATTTAGTTGAAAAATGTCCACGTGGTTCTGATCGATGGGTCGCCTGTGGAGAGCCAGTTGCAGAAACAAAGTATGTTTTTAAATCATATTTCTAATAACTAAGCTGCTAGAAAAAGTCAACAACTTACTTGCCACCTTCTTAGTGTGTATGAACTAGGAAACAGTTTTTCCCTACTATGAAATGAATAACCCTCAGCATTCAAAACAACTTCTATTTGTATCCCTGGTCATGGTTAAAACAATCTTGGCACAAGAGTAAATGTTTACTGTTACTAAAATGAGCTTTCTTTTGGAAAAAATCTAAATGTTAGGTACTTTTCGTTGAGGATTCCCCTGTTGTGCCTGTCTAATGTTAAAAAGTGCTGCTGTTGAACTAATCCCCTACTCAGGGTTTTCATTAGTTACAATATTGAAGCAACCCAGAATTGATTTAAAGAATACTATTGTTTTGGGGGTATGAATTTTGGAAATATTATGAATACTACCCGGTGGAACAGATTATATGCATTATAGTAAAATAACCTATTTTGCTTTCTGACAGAATGCAAGTAACAGGTCTTGAAGAAGGCCAATGGTACTCCTACCGCGTGAAGGCCTTGAACAGGCTAGGTGCTAGCAAACCAAGCAAACCCACAGATGAAATCCAGGCTGTGGACACTCAGGGTATTTATTTTTGTTGTTGTTTGTTTGTTTGTTTGTTTTATCAGCCAGGCCTCTGAATTTACTTCTGCTTGAACTTGTTAACATTGTAAATAATCTCTTTCCAATTCAGAGGCTCCAGAAATTTTCCTTGACGTGAAGCTCCTTGCCGGTCTCACTGTGAAAGCAGGAACTAAGATTGAACTTCCTGCCACTGTAACCGGGAAACCTGAACCTAAAATAACTTGGACAAAGGCTGATAAGCTTCTGAAGCAGGACAATAGAATCACCATTGAAAATGTTCCTAACAAATCCACAGTGACCATCGTCGATAGTAAGAGAAGTGATACTGGCACATACATCATTGAGGCTGTGAACGCCTGTGGTCGGGCCACCGCTGTGGTAGAAGTGAATGTCCTAGGTAAGAGAGGCTCTTGCTTTAAAAATAGGCAAACTCATAGCAGCCACCTTTTCAAATAAAACATTTTAAATGATTTTTTTCTGCATGTGTAATGTCATCCATAGATAAACCCGGACCACCAGCTGCTTTTGACATCACAGAAGTGACCAACGAGTCATGTCTTCTCACATGGAACCCCCCACGAGATGATGGTGGATCTAAAGTCACTAACTATGTTGTGGAGAGAAAAGCAACAGACAGTGATATGTGGCACAAGCTCTCATCAACTGTCAAGGATACGAATTTCAAGGCAACCAAATTAACACCCAATAAAGAATACCTCTTCAGAGTTGCTGCAGAAAACATGTATGGTGTTGGCGAGCCAGTTCAGGCCGCTCCTATAACAGCCAAATTTCAGTTTGGTAAGTTTCTCAATCAGTTGGGGGGAGAAAAAGGATGCTTGTGTCAAACTTGGACTTAGGTGTTATATTTATATATAGGACATTTAACACATATCATTATCTTGTCTATAGATCCACCTGGACCTCCAACTCGCCTGGAACCTTCTGATATCACTAAAGATGCAGTGACTCTCACATGGTGTGAGCCAGACGATGATGGCGGCAGCCCAATCACTGGGTACTGGGTTGAAAGATTAGATCCTGATACCGATAAATGGGTTAAATGCAATAAGATGCCAATAAAGGACACAACATACAGGTATGCCCACAATCTCTATCAAGATGTTAAAACTATTATAGTGCATACAAATGTTTATTCTTTATTCCTTTTGATTATACCTGATTATATATTACTATAATTTTTTAAATTATTTTTACTTATATTTTTTATTAGCACATAATTTGAAAATTGATATGAGTTCCAACCAAGGACACATTTAAGTTACTAAAAAATATTAACTTTCTGGAAGTTTCAAAGTGTTTGGTCTTCCAGGATATTATGATAATGATCATTGTTATAGTATTATAATTAGGTTGGTAAATTTAGCCAAATCTAAAGTGTGTGATAGTTAAAAAGCAATTTTAAATTTATTTTGGAATGCTTTCAGTTAAATTTCCAAATAAGTTTTTCACAATTTAAACAAATTAGCCTCTTCTATGTAAAATAAACAGGTTTCTGCTTCTTATCATGGTATTCAACTGGCATTTTATTCCTAATCCAGAGTGAAAGGTCTCACCAATAAGAAAAAATACAGATTCCGTGTGCTGGCTGAAAATCTTGCTGGGCCTGGAAAACCAAGTAGATCAACTGAACCAATCTTAATAAAGGATCCCATAGGTACTGTTTATATATTTTATGCGATTCTTTTGAAGCTTATACTATCTCCTTTTTGACAAATCTAAATGTTGATTTCCTTTCATTGGCTTGCAGATCCTCCATGGCCCCCTGGAAAACCAACCGTGAAAGATGTAGGCAAAACATCATTGGTATTGAGTTGGACAAAACCAGAACACGATGGAGGGGCAAAGATTGAGTCTTATGTCATTGAAATGCTGAAGACTGGAACAGATGACTGGGTCCGAGTGGCTGAAGGAGTTCCCACCACTCAGCATTTGCTCCCAGGGCTCATGGAAGGGCAGGAATACTCATTCCGAGTTAGAGCTGTGAACAAGGCTGGGGAAAGTGAACCCAGTGAACCCAGCGACCCTGTGCTTTGTCGGGAGAAGCTATGTAAGTCATTCTTGATGTTTAGGGTATATGAATTCTCCTAAAGTATATCTCAGAACTACAATATGAGAAAATATGAAAAACTCATTACTAGATTATTTCATCCTTGCCATACAACTTCCTAGATAATTTAGTGAAAACTGATTATTGGACAATAAAAAATTATACTTGTTTTTCTTTTATTCTTCTTCAGATCCTCCATCACCACCTCGCTGGCTTGAAGTTATTAATATCACCAAAAATACAGCAGACCTGAAGTGGACAGTCCCTGAGAAAGATGGAGGATCCCCCATCACCAACTACATTGTGGAAAAGAGAGACGTGAGGCGAAAAGGCTGGCAAACAGTAGACACCACTGTCAAGGACACCAAGTGCACAGTAACCCCACTGACAGAGGGCGCTTTATATGTGTTCCGAGTTGCTGCAGAAAATGCCATAGGACAAAGTGACTATTGTGAAATTGAGGACTCTGTCCTGGCCAAAGACACCTTCAGTATGCTCTTTAACTTAATCTCTATGACACCATTTGTTGTGGATTATCACTGTTCCCTCTGGTTTTTCTAACCATTGACTATTTTGTTTTCAGCCACCCCTGGACCACCCTATGCTCTCACAGTTGTGGATGTGACAAAACGACATGTCGACCTGAAGTGGGAACCACCTAAAAATGATGGTGGAAGACCAATACAGAGGTAGGATTTTAATTAATGCATAAAGAATAATTTACAAATGGCTGAAAATTCTTAACTTTGTTTTTTTCTATTGATGCTAATGAAATGCTTTGTTATTTTGATAGATACATCATTGAGAAGAAAGAAAAGTTAGGTACCCGTTGGGTAAAAGCTGGAAGGACTGCAGGACCGGACTGTAATTTCAGAGTAACTGATGTCATTGAAGGCACAGAAGTCCAGTTTCAGGTTCGGGCAGAAAATGAAGCTGGAGTTGGTCACCCAAGTGAACCCACAGAAATTCTGTCAATTGAAGATCCAAGAAGTAAGTAGTGCTGACTATACAAAGAATATTGTCTAGAGCTTAATGATGAGATTGTGGATATGAATGGTTCACTCTTTTTTCAGGTCCACCTTCACCTCCCCTTGACCTGCATGTAACTGATGCTGGAAGAAAACACATTGACATTGCTTGGAAGCCTCCAGAGAAAAATGGTGGAAGTCCTATTATAGGATACCATGTTGAAATGTGTCCAGTAGGCACTGAGAAATGGATGCGAGTTAATTCTCGCCCCATAAAAGACTTAAAATTCAAGGTTGAAGAAGGTATTGTTCCTGATAAGGAGTACGTGCTGAGAGTGAGAGCTGTCAATGCTGTTGGTGTCAGTGAGCCATCTGAAATCTCCGAAAATGTGGTTGCCAAAGACCCAGACTGTAAGAACACAGTTCCTTTTATAATTAATAAAACAGGCTTTACTCATGCATTGCATTTTGACATACTCTTTTATCCTCTTTTGGTTTATATCTTACAGGCCAGCCAACAATTGATCTGGAGACTCATGACATTGTTGTTATTGAGGGTGAAAAATTAAGCATTCCTGTTCCCTTCAGAGCTGTCCCAGTTCCAACCGTTAGTTGGCATAAAGATGGCAAAGAAGTTAAAGCAAGTGATAGACTAACAATGAAGAGCGATCACTTCTCAGCAAACCTTGAAGTTCCCAAGAGTGTCCATGCCGATGCAGGAGTTTACACTATTACACTGGAAAATAAGCTTGGCTCAGCAACTGCCTCCATCAATGTCAAAGTCATAGGTAAGCATTCTTTGATAAAACACCAGTCATTCCTCATGTGTTGGGAAAATAGTTAAGTTTGTCATGTTAGTATAAATTTCTTCATGAATTGGCCATTTGTAAGCTAAATGCCCTTTCAGATTGTTTCTTTCAATATGAGAAGCAAAACAATTGTAAAGAGACATAATAGGTAGTTAAACTCTGATTAGACTAAATTACTTCTGTATGTTTAGTACTAATTTAAGCAAAAGATATAGAATACCCAAAGAATGTTAAAATAACCAATATTCCTATTAGTTGTCTTTGCATTGTTCCATAGTCTTCTCAACTAGGGTAGTAACATTTTCTGCCCCCTCCTCCCAAACACACAAATGGTGTTTGGAAAGTTGGAGGCCATTTTTTTCTGAGAACAAAGATTAAGGGAGAGCTACTGACATTTAGTAGTTGGGGGCCAGGGATACTACATGACTTGCAGTGTAAGGGACACTCCTGTATCTCAAAGATTGTCCCACCCAAAATGCGAATAGTCCCACTTAGAGAAAGAGTATACTAGTAACATGACTTTTCAGATTACAATAGTAATTATAAGTTTTATTTTCAATAGGCCTACCTGGACCATGCAAAGATATTAAAGCAAGTGATGTGACCAAGAGTTCTTGTAAATTAACCTGGGAACCACCAGAATATGATGGTGGAAGCCCAATTCTACATTATGTCCTGGAACGCAGAGAAGCTGGGAGGAGGACATATATACCAGTCATGTCCGGTGAGAATAAACTATCTTGGTCTGTAAAAGACCTCATACCAAATGGTGAATACTTCTTCCGTGTTAAAGCTGTCAACAAGATTGGTGGAGGCGAATATATTGAACTAAAAAATCCAGTCATTGCTCAAGATCCAAAGCGTAAGTTTTGGCATGAATGCAATATAGCTAGGAATTGATATGCAATTTATTTTAAGAAGATGGACTTTCCTATATTAACAGTTTTTCTCTTGCTCTTCAGAGCCCCCTGATCCACCTATAGATGTTGAGGTTCATAATCCTACAGCTGAGGCAATGACTATTACATGGAAGCCACCTTTGTACGATGGAGGGAGCAAGATAATGGGTTACATCATAGAGAAGATTGCTAAGGGTGAAGAAAGGTGGAAGAGATGCAATGAACACCTGGTACCAGTCCTGACCTATACAGCAAAAGGACTTGAAGAGGGAAAGGAATACCAGTTCCGTGTGCGAGCAGAAAATGCTGCTGGTATTGGTGAACCTTCTCGGGCCACTCCTCCAACCAAAGCTGTAGATCCTATTGGTAAGTTTTGTTTAATTGGGTTGGTGTTTTCCCATTATCAAATAAATGAGAATAATGTTTTTTCAGATATTTTAATCAGAATTGAAAACAATTATTGTTTTTTCATCATTACAGATGCCCCAAAAGTCATTATGAGAACAAGTCTAGAAGTAAGACGAGGTGATGAAATAGCACTTGATGCAACAATTTCTGGGTCACCTTACCCAACTATTACATGGCTAAAGGATGAAACTGTGCTTACACCAGAAGAAATGAAAAAACGAGTAGCACCCACAGTTAGGAGAAAGAAGGGTGAAGTTCAAGAAGAAGAACCATTTGTCCTGCCACTGGTGGAGCGCTTGAGTATTGACAGTAGTAAAAAAGGAGAATCTCAGCTACGTGTCCGAGATTCTCTTCGACCAGACCATGGCCAGTATATGATCAAAGCTGAAAATGACCATGGTGTCGCGAAAGCTCCTTGTACTGTCACTGTGCTGGGTAAGTAGTTAAAACTACCCTTCCCACTGGAAGACAGTCAACATAAGTGTTTTAGTAAAACTCAAATAAAAAGTTTGTTCGGGGGCAGTTAAAAGAAGTGGGAAAAGGCTTCAGCAAGGAATCCTTAGTCCCATTTTTTTTTCCTGCTGGCTATGTAAAAGAAATCAACCAACCTTGTTATTCATTAGCTAATGTGATACAAAGATAGACAGATATAGGAAAATGAAAAGTTTATGTCAAAGGAAACACGCTAACATTTAAATTTTCTGCTGAAACCATTTCTACACAAATTTTTAATCACCATTCTCTTTTGAAATATTAGATACACCAGGACCACCGATCAACTTTGTATTTGAAGATATTAGAAAGAACTCAGTCCTCTGCAAATGGGAACCACCCCTTGATGATGGTGGCAGTGAAATTATAAACTACACCTTGGAAAAGAAAGATAAGACAAAACCTGACTCAGAATGGATTATTATCACTTCAACACTCAGACATTGCAAATATTCAGTGACAAAACTGATTGAAGGAAAAGAGTACCTCTTCCGTGTAAGAGCTGAAAATAGGTTTGGCCCTGGACCACCTTGTGTTTCAAAGCCACTTACAGCTAAAGATCCATTTGGTAAGGTTCCATTAGCATCTAAATTTTGCCTTTTGATCATATGCACTGCTATATACATTGTCATAGCTTTTGAATTTGAATGTTTATGTCATACTAAAAAATTAATTCAAATATGTTATTTTTTCTTTAATCAGAACCACCCGATGCCCCTGATAAGCCCATTGTGGAAGATGTTACCAGCAACAGTATGCTAGTGAAATGGAATGAACCAAAGGACAATGGCAGCCCCATCTTGGGTTACTGGCTTGAAAAACGTGAGGTTAATAGTACACATTGGTCTCGTGTCAACAGAAACCTTCTGAATGCTTTGAAGACCAATGTAGAAGGCCTATTAGAAGGACTCACCTATGTCTTCAGAGTATGTGCCGAAAATGCCGCTGGACCTGGAAAGTTCAGTCCCCCTTCAGATCCCAAAACAGCGCATGATCCAATCTGTAAGTAACATCTTCAGAAGAAAGTGGGGTACAACATGGTGATTATATACTTGAAAGTTGTTAAGACAGCAAATCTTAAATATTATCACTACAAAAAATGGTAATTATGTGAGGGGATAGAGATGTTAATAAGTTATGGTAATCATTTCACAATATATACATGTATCAAATCATGCTATATACCTTAAACCTACATATATGTTACTAATATTTCAATAAAACTGGAAAATCAAACAAAATATAGCAGTGACTATGGACACTATATGGAGGTTACAATGTAAAGTTTTAAGCATCCGTATATGTAACTTAAAAGTTTCACAAAACAGTACTTACCCATGTTATATGCAATGCACTATGAAAAACAAGTGGGATAGGTAAGCTACTGTACATTTTAAAACCATCAATGAGTTTTGATTTGTATATCTGCATTCATTCTAGCTCCACCTGGACCACCTGTCCCAAGAGTCGCTGACACAAGCTCCACAACTATTGAACTAGAATGGGAACCCCCAGCTTTCAATGGTGGTGGGGAAATTATTGGCTACTTTGTCGATAAGCAACTGGTTGGGACAAATGAATGGTCACGCTGCACAGAGAAGATGATCAAGGTCCGTAAGTACACTGTCAAAGAAATCCGAGAGGGTGCTGATTACAAACTCCGAGTGAGTGCCGTCAATGCTGCGGGTGAAGGACCACCTGGAGAAACGGGACCTGTTACTGTGGCTGAACCTCAAGGTACTTAAAAGTTATATGATAAAGGTTATGGCTACTTTTCTGGTATGGGCTCATCCCCCCCCCCTTCTTCCTTGGGCTAATGTTTGACTGTTCTCTATCAACAGAGCCTCCATCTGTGGAACTAGATGTTTCTGTTAAGGCTGGAATACAAATAATGGCTGGGAAGACTCTCAGAATTCCAGCTGTGGTAACTGGCCGTCCAGTGCCTACCAAAGTGTGGACCATAGAAGAAGGAGAACTGGATAAAGACCGTGTTGTAATAGAGAACGTTGGAACCAAATCTGAACTAATTATCAAGGAAGCATTGAGAAAAGATCATGGCAGATATGTGATCACAGCTACCAATAGCTGTGGTTCCAAATTTGCAGCAGTCAGGGTAGAGGTTTTTGGTAAGGAATGTTACATGGATTTTTAGAGGATTTTCAAGTTATACTATTTTATTGCATTGACTTTTTTCATTGTTTTATTTTGCAGATGTCCCTGGCCCAGTTCTTGACTTAAAACCTGTTGTAACAAACAGAAAGATGTGTCTGCTGAACTGGTCTGATCCAGCAGATGATGGAGGAAGTGAAATCACGGGCTTTATTATTGAAAGAAAAGATGCCAAGATGCATACTTGGAGACAACCCATAGAGACTGAGAGATCTAAATGTGATATCACAGGTCTTCTTGAGGGACAAGAATATAAGTTCCGTGTGATTGCCAAGAACAAGTTTGGCTGTGGCCCGCCTGTTGAAATAGGACCAATTCTTGCAGTTGATCCACTAGGTAAAAGAGAAGGTTTTCATTGTGTGTATAAAGTAAATAATGTTTGTTTCTATTTATAGCTTCAAACTCCCAATAGTATCAAGATCTATAGCTAGGGAGTAATAAGAAAGGTAAATCTAATAACTACTAGCACCTTTAAGAATACCATATTTACTATAATTTTAATATAATTTTTGGCTCACTGTAATTTTTTATACAAAACCAACCATGGTTATATGTACTAAAAAAAACCTGAGTTTACTGGAGTTTAGCAAGAACCTAAAATAATTTAGAAATATTATATCTTAACAATAGAATACACTGAAGTAATTAATTTAATAGCCTTGTAGTTAAAGAGAGTTCATTGTTTTTGAAAGGTTACAGGACAGATATTGCCTTAGGATAAATGTCTTAGTCTTCCTTTAGATCTCAAGTAGTCCCCACCCTGGAAGGCCCCAAACCAGGAAGAGCCATCAAGGAATAAAACCAACCATAGGAAATCTCCTTGACCAATATGAACAAATATGAAACCCTAAAATTGCACACACTGGTAATGCACATTTATATGTCATCCAAGAAAACAAAGTCTTGGGACCCATTCCCCAAGAGACAGATGGTATTATTTCTCCACCACCACCTAAAAAAAAACAGTTACCTCCTATACCACTCACTGTGACAGTCATCTCAGAATTTTCTCTATAGTCAAGTTGTATCAGAGTATTAAACACATATGGGCTTCCACTACAGACCTCTGCTTTGGTTTCAGTAATCTATATATAAAAGCCTAATATTCTAAGTGTCCAACCGATAGGTCGGTCGACTGCTCAACCAGTTGCCATGACATGCACTGACCACCAGGTGGCAGATGCTCCAACCTATTGGTTAGCTTGCTGCTGGGATCCGGCCGATTGGGACTGGGCGAGAAGGGCCAAACACACCCTGGAGCCCTCCTGTAGTCCCTTCCCAGCTGTCCTGCTGGCCCTGATCGACCCCAATGGGGACTTGGCAAGACAGGCTGGACATGACCTGGAGCCAGCCTGTGGTCCCTCCCCAGCCTCTAAAATATATCTTCTAATTAATTTCCTTTCACTGTGCACAAATTCATGCACTGGGCCTCTAATAGTCAATAAGAGTGGATGGGGTCTAGTTTCACCATTCAAAGCTTATTCTTTTGGTTTTTGTCCTTTGGGACACCAAACTAAAGCATCATTATATAAATTCTCTTTCCACCCCATTTTAAGCCCACACTTGAGGCAACATGACTCAAAGCGTGTTCAGTAGACATATCCACTGTCTGTCAATAAAACTTTACTCTCAGTTGGTCATCCAAAGCAAATATTCACAGACCCACTCTCCTAGTTCATTAAGATTGGAAGCTTCCCCAGTGACAGAGGTAAAAATATCGAAAATGCTAAATATAAAAAAAGCAGACATGCCCCTCGATTTACTTTTAATCAATCTCAATGCTAAAGTTTACTAAGAAAAATTCTGTCTTATATGAATGCCTGTAAGTAGGGAATGGAGATGTTTGGAGAAGGATTTTAAAGATGGGTATTATTAAGATTAGGTCACACAAAAACATTTTTCACACAATTAATTTGAAGTGAAATATTTCTTATATGAACATTTATTTCATGTTTGTCATTTCAACTTGCTTCTGGTTAAAGGTCCTCCAACGTCTCCTGAGAGGCTCACATATACAGAAAGAACAAAGTCCACTATCACCCTTGACTGGAAAGAGCCCCGCAGTGATGGTGGCAGCCCCATCCAAGGCTATATCATTGAAAAACGGCGTCACGACAAACCTGACTTTGAAAGAGTTAACAAGCGACTCTGCCCAACCACATCTTTTCTGGTTGAAAACCTTGATGAACACCAAATGTATGAGTTCCGTGTCAAAGCTGTCAATGCAGTTGGTGAAAGTGAACCATCCCTGCCTCTCAACGTGGTCATACAAGATGATGAAGGTGTGGAATCTGAACATAATAATAATTTTAACGTAATTTACAGCGTTGCCTTTATCTCATAGGTTGAGCAAATATCCTTATGACTCCGCTAATTTTCTCTTGTCCTTCTTTTTCACAGTGCCTCCAACTATTAAATTGCGCCTGTCTGTTCGAGGAGACACTATCAAGGTTATGGCAGGAGAGCCTGTTAACATTCCTGCAGATGTGACAGGCCTTCCAATGCCTAAGATTGAGTGGTCCAAGAATGAAACTGTGATTGAAAAACCCACTGATGCACTGAAGATAACCAAGGAAGAAGTATCCCGAAGTGAGGCAAAGACTGAGGTTATCATTCCCAAAGCAGTCCGGCAGGACAAAGGCACTTACACAATTACAGCTTCCAATCGCCTTGGCTCAGTCTTCCGAAATGTCCATGTTGAAGTATATGGTAAGCAACATGCTTTCTTATGTCAAAACGAAATCCAGTGTCTGTTTAAGAATTGCCTTCTCAGTCTCCTCTTTTGGTTCCTTTCCAGATCGTCCATCTCCCCCAAGAAACCTTGCTGTTACAGACATTAAAGCTGAATCTTGCTATTTGACATGGGATGCCCCTCTAGACAATGGTGGCAGTGAAATCACCCATTATATCATTGACAAACGTGATGCAAGTAGGAAGAAATCTGAATGGGAGGAAGTCACCAACACTGCCGTAGAGAAGAGATATGGGGTAAACTCTTTTAAATATTTTCTTATACACATTAAAAGGGCAAGACCTTGAGTAAACACCAGTCTAGCATAACCTTGGAACTTAATGATTAAACTCAAAACCAAAAAAAAATCTCATTGTAGTTTGTAGCACCATGCACATAAGGCCACTTGATAAATACAATTATTTGATATACAAATTCTCTTTTAATTGAGAAATCCACTATTAGGTATGGGAAGTGTTCAACCAAAGAACTTGTATGCATATATGCATAACCCATGGACATAGACAATAAGGTGGTGGAGGCCTGGGGTGGGGGCTGGGGCAGGCTATAAGAGGTTAATGGTAGAAAAAAGCAGACATATGTAATACTTTCACTAATAATTTTTTTAATAAAATAAAAAATAAATTTAGATATTTTCATTTTAAAAGCTTTCTCCATGTTAGAGTCTACATATTTTTAAACTATATATATATTAGAGTTTATAGATTTATTTTTTATAGTCTTCTCTACCAAAATAATTAATTTTAAAATAAGTGAAAATCAACATAAGTATATTCTTTTTTTAAAAATTACTATTCATCTGATTTCCAGCTCTGGAAACTTATCCCCAATGGCCAGTATGAGTTCCGAGTTAGGGCAGTGAATAAATATGGAATCAGTGATGAGTGCAAATCGGATAAAGTGACCATTCAAGATCCTTATCGCCTTCCTGGAGCTCCGGGAAAACCAAAAGTTTTAGAGCGCACCAAAGGGTCGATGCTAGTGAGCTGGACTCCTCCTTTGGACAATGGCGGCTCTCCAATTACTGGCTACTGGCTGGAGAAGAGAGAAGAGGGAAGTGCCTACTGGTCACGTGTTAGCCGAGCACCAATAACCAAAGTGGGATCAAAAGGCGTGGAATTTAATGTTCCTCGTTTGATTGAAGGTGTTAAATACCAGTTCAGAGCAATGGCAATAAACGCTGCAGGAATTGGCCCTCCCAGTGAACCATCAGATCCAGAGGTTGCAGGAGATCCCATATGTAAGTATGCTTCCATTTCTGGAATTTACAAAGGGCAAAGCCACTAACTGAATAATTTTGCTTTTAAATTTCTTCTATTTTTCTATGCCAAATTATTTTATTTTTTTTAAGTTAGAAGTTTCATACTTATATAGACTATCAAAAGTAGGTATGTATATGTGTATATATATTTATTTATATACATACATACACTATACACAACTATATATATGTATATATACATACAAACACAAACATAAAACCATATAGTTTTTAAACTCTTGGATTAAACCTAGTACTTGTATGAGAAATCACATAACAATGACCCTTGACATAAGCTCCTCTCTGCTCCCATACTTTAATAAATCCGATCTCATTCGATACTATGGAAAGTTATCTCCCTCACTAAATAGTCAGAACCTCCAGTAGGAATTGAACAAAAAGCAAAATGTTGTTAAATATTCAGTAATATTTATTGAAAAAAACGTATAAGATTCTCAAGCACCGTCTGTGGGGTCAACTAAAAGGAAAAAGACTTCTAAAATATCTATGAGCAGATCAGTTCAAAAATTAAAATTCCATGGCCTTAATGATTAATTGCATTTATTGTATAATATATCTGATTAGATTCTCTAGAAAAAACTTTTGCTATTTGTTGAAAAGTTCTATATGGATCATAATGTATAAAATGAAGTAGTAGCCACTCATTCACTCAGTAAGGTAGTACTGAACATGTGATATGGGCAAGGAACTATGCTAGGTACTGAAGAGGGAAGAGCTGTGGTTAAAAAGATCAATAGAGTAAAAGAATTTCTGAAATTATAAATCACTGTCAAGAATGTAAAGGATTGTTATGTGATTATTGTAGTCCAGGCATGTGTAGGGTCTTAAGATTAGTTTGTATTCTGAACTAGCCCCCTGTTTAAAAAGTTTGAGGACCTCTGTTGTAGACAATGACTGTGTAGGGTCGTAAGATTAGTTTGTGTTCAAAAATTTACCAGCTAATGATAAAATCATTTTTAATTTTAATTTTATGGTGAATTAATTAAAATGTTTCTAGTAGAACATATTGCAGTATCTCTTCAAAGGGATCTCAAAAATAAAATAGCTTTTCACTAATCATGTGTAAATAGAATACAGATCTATCTAGAGATCAAAGTAGTCTTTCTAATCCCAATTAGTTGTTTGCTTTTTTTGTTTTTGCACTAATGCTAACTGAAAATAGACTATTTTCTATATTTCTCTATTCTAGAAAGTAATTTATTCTTTTGGCATTCCTATTTTAATATTCTAATCAAGTAAAAATAAAAAATGATCATGTCCAGTACAACATCCCTGTGGTATATAAATCTAGCATTCCATCAGCTTCAAAACTTTATACGTTTGGGGTTTTTCTCTTACTAGATCCACCTGGGCCACCTTCTTGCCCAGAGGTAAAAGATAAAACAAAGTCCAGCATCTCGCTGGCATGGAAACCTCCAGCCAAAGATGGTGGCAGTCCCATCAAAGGATACATCGTAGAAATGCAAGAAGAAGGAACCACTGACTGGAAAAGAGTAAATGAGCCAGATAAACTTCTAACTACCTGTGAATGTGTGGTGCCGAATTTGAAAGAACTCAGAAAGTACAGGTTCAGAGTGAAAGCTGTCAATGAAGCTGGCGAATCCGAACCAAGTGATACAACTGGAGAGATCCCCGCAACTGATATTCAAGGTACTGGTCCTTATTCCACCTATGCATTCACCTTTGGATATTATTATTAAATGGGTTAATTTACTGAAGATATGTCAGTTACTTTATTGCATACGGTGAGCTAAATCCTGTTCTATTATTCGTGGTGTTACAGAGGCACCAGAAGTTTACATTGACATTGGAGCACAGGACAGTCTGACTTGTCAAGCTGGCACACAGATTAGGATTCCTGCTGTCATCAAGGGGCGCCCAACACCAAAATCCTCTTGGGAATTTGATGGAAAGGCAAAGAAGGCCATGAAGGTGAGAAAATTATAATTCTATGTGTCTCCCATTGAATCACTCTAAAGAATATTTATACAACCACTGACCATCTTCTTTTCTAATAGGATGGAGTTCATGATATACCCGAAGATGCACAGGTAAGATAAAATGGAAAAGATTCAGAATCTAGTTGACTTCAATACTTCTATTATTTCATTCAAGGTATAACTACTGTTTGTTTGGGGGGTTTTGTACAGGTGGAGACTGCTGAAAACTCATCAGTCATTATTATTCCGGAGTGTAAACGATCTCATTCAGGCAAATACAGCATCACAGCCAAGAATAAAGCAGGACAAAAGACTGCAAGTTGCAGAGTTAAAGTCATGGGTAAGGAAGACTTTAAAAGTCACCATGGAATAAGAACAAATTATTTGTTTTAAAAAGCAACGTTGCTTATATTGTGATATGCATTCAACAGATGTACCAGGGCCACCCAAAGATCTGAAAGTCAGTGACATCACAAGGGGTAGTTGCCGACTTACATGGAAGATGCCAGATGATGATGGAGGAGACAGGATCAAAGGCTATGTCATCGAGAAGAAAACTATTGATGGAAAAGCGTGGACTAAAGTCAATCCAAACTGTGGAAGCACCACATTTTTAGTTCCTGATCTCATCTCTGAACAGCAATATTTCTTCCGCGTACGTGCAGAAAACCGTTTTGGCATTGGCCCACCTGTGGAAACCATTCAGAGGACCACTGCCAGGGACCCAATATGTAAGTTTTAAAATCTATGATTAAAATACCTTCTCCAAATTGAAAAATACATAGCTATAACCAATGCTTAATACTTTCTTTAACTATTTTTAAAGATCCTCCTGATCCTCCTATTAAACTCAAGATTGGCCTCATAACAAAGAGCACGGTACACCTGTCGTGGAAACCCCCAAAGAATGATGGAGGCTCCCCTGTCACCCACTATATTGTTGAGTGCCTTGCATGGGACCCTACTGGGAAAAAGAAAGAAGCATGGAAACAGTGCAATCGGCGTGATGTGGAAGAACTGGAATTTACCGTGGAAGACCTCGTAGAGGGTGGGGAATATGAATTCAGAGTCAAAGCTGTCAATGAGGCAGGAGTCAGCAAACCTTCAGCCACTGTGGGTCCTGTGATTATCAAAGACCAGACATGTAAGCACCAACATAGTATTAGAGAACATCCTTTCGTGAATGTCTTTCTAGACGTTTAATAATAGTCCAAAATAAAAAGAGATATGTCTATACATCGGGAAGCCACTGTGGGTTGAGTGTGGACATGGGCACATTACTCAATCACTCATTCCCTCAACTGCTACAGAATTATCATATTCCCTTACATATTAACTTTTCCTTCATTAAATAAGATGATGCTTGGAACTTCCTTAAGATAATTTTTCTCCATGCATGCTGTTTTACTTATCAGAAGTCAAAGCACTTTTTCCACATGCTCCTCAAAAGGGGCAGAAAATAGCCATTTATTTGCTCAGCAACTGCTAAGCCCCACTTATTTTTTCATCTGTTTGAGAAAAAGTCATATCCATTTTAATAGATAAAATATATACACAAATATGGTAA
This sequence comes from Myotis brandtii, assembly GCF_000412655.1. Lineage (NCBI taxonomy): Eukaryota > Metazoa > Chordata > Mammalia > Chiroptera > Vespertilionidae > Myotis > Myotis brandtii. Next base: position 10,471,362 of record NW_005353838.1, on the reverse strand, counting down.
TAATTCTTCCTCTAATTATTGTTACTATCACTACTGCTGTGTATTTATTCAATTCTTCTAAATTTAGGAGGGCCATAGTCACAACAGTCTTTGCACATTCTTATACTAAATTTATGGAAAATAGACATTTGCTTTGCCTCTACTATCAGTTATATTTCTTCAAAGGGGAATTCATCTCAGAATTAACACAATAGGTCCCTCATAACTGCATAAATACTAAGGGGAATATCATGTAAGAACTCTCATGCCTATGCAACTACAATTTTCACTTCTCTCTGCCCCTCCTCAATATCTACATGCATAATGATGCCAGGTAAGTGACAGTCATTAGCTGTATAGAGCCACATGTAGATAAAGGATGATGACCACATATACCTGTTCCCCAAGTTGGTATAAAGTAATTGAAGACAGATCTATTCTTTATATCGGGCTGGGCTACAAAGTCTGTCCATAAATAGCTTTATGGTCACTGTGAATTCTATTTTCTATCCTTTAGTGCTTTTTGTTCCTAATGAAAATATTTGTTTTTAATAATCTAGGCCCACCATCAATTGAGCTAAAAGAATTCATGGAAGTTGAAGAAGGAACTGATGTTAGCATCGTGGCCAAAATTAAAGGTGTACCATTCCCAACACTAACCTGGTTTAAAGCTCCTCCAAAGAAGCCTGATAATAAAGAACCTGTGATCTATGACACCCATATCAATAAACTCGTGGTGGATGATACTTGCACCTTAGTTATTCCACAGTCTCGCAGGAGTGACACTGCCTTATATACCATTACAGCTGTGAATAACCTGGGAACAGCATCAAAGGAGATGAGGTTGAATGTCCTTGGTAAGGATTGCATGGTTTTATGAGAACTGTGTGTGTTTTTTCTGTTCATAAATGTAATGTTTGGCTTCAAAATTATTCTACTAATAAAGTTTTTCTTTTTAAACCATTTTAGGTCGCCCTGGCCCTCCAGTGGGACCAATAAAGTTTGAATCTATTTCAGCAGACCAAATGACTTTGTCTTGGCTCCCACCTAAAGATGACGGTGGGTCTAAGATCACAAACTATGTAATTGAGAAAAGAGAACCTAATAGGAAGACATGGGTGCGTGTCTCCAGTGAACCCAAAGAGTGCATGTTCACAGTTCCCAAATTACTAGAAGGCCATGATTATGTATTCCGGATCATGGCCCAGAATAAATATGGCATTGGGGAGCCTCTTGACAGTGAACCTGAAACAGCAAGAAACCTCTTCTGTAAGTAGCACAGGTTTCACATACAAAGTCATTCTTATGTGTGTTTTTCATAAGTTCTTATAAATCAATGTGATTATTTTTTTCACAGCTGTCCCTGGAGCACCAGATAAGCCAACAGTTAGCAGTGTGACTCGTAACTCCATGACTGTCAACTGGGAGGAGCCAGAATATGATGGAGGCTCCCCTGTGACCGGATACTGGCTAGAAATGAAAGACACCACTTCAAAGAGATGGAAGAGAGTAAACCGAGATCCTATCAAAGCCATGACTTTGGGTGTTTCTTATAAAGTGACTGGCCTTATTGAAGGTTCTGATTATCAATTCCGGGTGTACGCGATCAATGCTGCTGGTGTGGGTCCAGCAAGTCCACCGTCAGACCCAGTGACTGCTAGAGATCCAATTGGTAAGCCTTGACACCATTTGTTTTCTTTTTATTTTTTTTTCCAAAGTGCCATGGTATAGTCACGAATACTAATGTATACTGGTTCTTTCCAGCCCCTCCTGGTCCTCCATTTCCCCAAGTCACAGACTGGACTAAATCATCTGCAGATTTGGAGTGGTCTCCCCCACTAAAAGATGGTGGATCTAAAGTAACTGGATACATCGTTGAATTTAAGGAAGAAGGAAAAGAAGAATGGGAAAAGGTAACTAACGCTTGGTTTTACGGAGATGTACTATGAATAAACTAAAAATGTAGTGGTTATTCTGAATCGCATTAACTTCTATCTGTATCTTTTGAATTAAGAAATCATATTATAATCCAAATATTTGTTATATCAAAAATCTAATGAAAGTTAAGTCATGTTATTGTTAATTTGTCTTTTGGTTATAAACCCTGAGAAAGTGAAATAAATGCATAGTACAGGTTTTTTTTTCAATCATTTGACAATAATTTTAAAACATGATTTCTGATAAGATATTCCATTCAGTGCTTACCTGTAATATCCGATCCCTAAAACCTAAACTGGGAACAGTTTTTCCAAAGGCAGTTAAATATGTCCTTGGTTATGCTTTAGAAAGCTATTAAAACAAGTAGCTACCAAAAACTATTGTAATTATAAAATGTTTGTGATTTTTCCCTAGGCTAAAGATAAAGAAGTGAGAGGAACAAAACTTGTTGTGACAGGATTAAAAGAAGGAGCATTCTACAGATTTAGAGTTAGAGCAGTCAACATTGCCGGCATTGGAGAGCCTGGAGAAGTCACAGATGCCATTGAAATGAAGGACCGAATTGGTAATTAATACTTCTGTTATTTTTATATGTATTTCTGTTTTGGATTGGGAATGAACATCACATTTGTAAAATCACATTTGTTTTTCCAGTCTCACCTGATCTTCAGCTAGATGCCAGCGTCAAAGACAGAATTGTGGTCCATGCGGGAGGGGTGATCCGGATCATCGCCTATGTGTCTGGAAAACCTCCTCCAACCATCACATGGAGCATGAATGAAAGAGCATTACCTCAAGAAGCCACCATTGAGAGCACAGCCATTAGCTCATCCATGGTCATTAAGAATTGCCAGAGGAGCCACCAAGGTGTCTATTCTCTTCTTGCCAAAAATGCAGGGGGAGAAAGGAAGAAGACAATTATCGTCGATGTATTAGGTAAATACTTTCAATCTGTCCATGCAACTTAAAGATCACATTTATTTTATCAACAACAAAGCTATGTTGCCCTAGCCAATTTTGCTCAGTGGATAGAGCATTGGCCTGCAGACTTAAGGGTCCCAGGTTCGATTCTGGTCAAGGGCACATGCCCAGGTTGCAGGCTCGATCCCCAGTAGGGGGCATGCAGGAGTCAGCCAATCAATGATCCTCTCTCATCATTGATGTTTCTCTCTCTCTCCCTCTTCCTTACTCTCTGAAATAAATAAAAATATATTTTTTAAAAGGCTATGTTAAAATAAAATTATGTTACAAATATATTGGAAAATAAGAAAAATCATCCAGCATCTCATTGACCACTACAGTATTAGCATTTTTTTAATTCCTCCTTGTTTCTTTATCCTATACATATTTTATATGGTTGTACTCCTACTGTAAAGTTTTATGTGTTGACTTTTTATATAACATGCTACCATAAGCATTTACTATGCTATTATATAGTTTTCATAAAAGCAACTTTCCTGCAAATGTACATGAATGTTTCACAGTTTGCAAAGGTTGACCATTTTCACATCATGGGACTGTGTCTTTATTTTCTAATTATCATAATACTGCAAAAATCCCTTTGAAGGGTTTCTGTATTCTAATTGAAGAGCAGCATCATATTTAATTATCAATATTGAATTTCTAGACATTGAATATAGAGTTGAACTCCCCAATGCTTTGTCATGCCTCTTGCTGGCTGCTTCATTCCAGTGATTTGTTCAGAAGATAAAGCCCTCCCACTCAGATCTCTCTCTCAGCATGTCTCCAGGAACAATCACACTCCAAACAGTTATTTTCACTTTTTATGTGAAAATAACTAGTTCTCTATTGAACATAATTAATGTTATAAAAACATTATGGTTTCATTAATGAAAATGGTATAAGGAAAAATATCTTATTGGGCAATAATCCTACAAGATTTTAGATTAGTTTCAAGCTACTAAACACTCTTTTACCTAATGGCTATTATTTTAACTTGACCAACTGGTACACTACCAGGTTAAATTTCAACCCTCTCAAAGGTCATTCTGAGATTTGGGACCTCCTGTGCTCCTCATTGATTCACTGGTGACCCAAAAAAAGCCTCACTCCCCTTTGAAAATTGGACACAGAACAGTAGCTATGCTGTTACTCCTTTCTCATCCCGTCTCCCTCTGGGCATCCTCCCAACAGCCCCTTCCTACAGTTACTGTTCCTTCAGCTTCTGCTGAAACCGGGGCAAGCCTGTTGTAAACCTACTTTGTCTAAAAATATGGTTGAAACTAGATACCAGGGGAGGAAAAACAACTCAATTAATAAACACAAAATCTTATTTTCTTCATAACAACATTTGTGTCCCCTTTTTGAAAACAGAGGGTAACAAATATTGAGCCGTATAGTTCATTGAAAGCAAACAACTAGAACGCTTTTCCTCTTATTTCCAGATGTGCCAGGTCCTGTTGGAACCCCATTCCTGCCTGACAACCTGACCAATGACTCCTGCAAACTGACGTGGTTTTCTCCGGAAGACGATGGAGGCTCTCCAATCACCAATTATGTCATTCAGAAACGGGAAGCTGACCGCAGAGCATGGACCCCGGTGACATACACAGTCACCCGACATAATGCTACTGTCCAGGGTCTCATTCAAGGAAAAGCCTACTTTTTCCGAATTGCAGCTGAAAATAGCATTGGCATAGGCCCTTTTGTTGAAACACCACATGAAATTGTCATCAGAGATCCAATAAGTACGTACAGTTTCAAACAATTTCATTCTTAATTACTTCTTCATTCAATTACTAATTTAAAAAAAAACTACAGTGACAAAATATGTGTATAAATGCCAAACATTTTATTCATTTGGCAAGCATTCATTAAGTTAATATGCAATATCAGACCCTGGTAGTATTTGAATGTGGTTGTGAAAAAGATTATGGGAATATATCTGATTCTTCAAATCCGTCCATGTTTACTACACTGGTTGTTTTTAAGTTGCCACTTAGTGGCATAAATATGAAGTGTTTTCCTAATTCTAAAACTACCAAGTCTAGGAACTTCTATTTCCTCATCTGTCAGAGGAAATTAGATTGTATTAGGTCCTTTTTAGCGCTAATGATTCTATGATGAGATCTCTTTTGTTACTTATCAAAGCAGATAGTTTAAGGTTTAAATGCAATCCTCAGAAAGTATTCTTTACGACATTCTTAACATGACAGCTTTTTCACTGTAATTCCATACTTATACTTACAGCTGTACCAGAGCGTCCTGAAGACCTGGAAGTTAAAGAAGTCACTAAAAATTCTGTTTCTTTGACTTGGAATCCTCCAAAGTATGATGGTGGATCCGAAATTATTAACTATGTCCTAGAAAGCCGTCTCATTGGAACTGAGAAATTCCACAAAGTTACACAGGACAACTTGCTTAGCCGAAAATACACTGTTAAAGGCTTAAAAGAAGGTGATACGTACGAGTACCGTGTCAGTGCTGTCAATATTGTTGGACAAGGCAAGCCATCATTTTGCACCAAGCCAATCACTTGCAAGGATGAGCTGGGTATGTGTCCAATGCAGCTTATACTTTGAAAACTTGTACCTTTATAGATTTATCATAAAACATCAGTAATACTGACTTGATTTTGTAATTGTACATTTTAGCTCCTCCAACACTTGAACTTGACTTCAGAGATAAGATCACGGTTCGAGTTGGTGAAGCTTTTGCCCTCACTGGCCATTACTCAGGCAAGCCAAAGCCTAAGGTTACTTGGTTCAAAGATGATGCTGATGTGGTAGAAGATGATCGCACACATATAAAGACCACGCCAACAACACTTGCTCTAGAGAAGATCAAGGCCAAACGTTTAGACACTGGCAAATACTGTGTGGTTGTGGAGAATAGTACAGGCTCTAGGAAAGGTTTCTGTCAAGTGAACGTGGTTGGTAAGTATTATTTAGCAAGACGAATAGATATTCTGTTCTTTCTAAAGCAGAAGTGGAAATATTTTGTGCTGTGATTTTTTTTTCTGCAGACCGTCCTGGACCACCAGTAGGACCGGTTATTTTTGATGAGGTGACCAAAGAGTACATGGTTATCTCTTGGAAGCCACCATTAGATGATGGAGGCAGTGAAATTACCAATTATATTATCGAGAAGAATGAGGTGGGCAAGGATATTTGGATGCCTGTGACATCTGCAAGTGCTAAACCAACATGCAAAGTTTCTAAACTGCTTGAAGGAAAAGATTATATTTTCCGGATACGCGCTGAAAATCTGTATGGAATAAGTGATCCTCTGGTGTCTGATTCAATGAAAGCGAAAGATCGTTTCAGTATGTACTACATTTCATTTTAGTGATTCAATGTTTGATATTGTTAATAGGAAAAATTAAATTTCTAACACATGTTGCTAATGTTTATGATAGGGGTTCCTTATGCACCTGACCAGCCAATTGTTACAGAAGTTACCAAAGACTCTGCATTAGTAACCTGGAACAAGCCAAATGATGGAGGAAAGCCCATAACAAACTACATCCTGGAAAAGAGGGAAACTATGTCTAAACGATGGGCTAGAGTTACCAAAGAGCCGATCCATCCATACACTAAATTCAAGGTTCCTGATCTTCTAGAAGGGTGTCAGTATGAATTCCGGGTTGCTGCAGAAAATGAAATTGGTATTGGAGACCCAAGCCCACCATCCAAACCAGTCTTTGCCAAAGATCCAATTGGTATAGTATTAAAGCATTCATTCAGTTTTCATATTATCCAACTTTGTTTTCAGGTATATTATAATTAATTTTTTATTTTTTTCCTTCTATTATATAGCTAAACCAAGTCCACCTGTTAATCCTGAAGCTATAGATACAACATGTAATTCAGTTGACTTAACTTGGCAGCCACCACGTCGCGATGGTGGGAGCAAGATTCTGGGTTATATCGTTGAGTACCAGAAAGTTGGAGATGAAGAGTGGAGAAGAGCCAATCACACTCCTGAGTCATGTCCTGAAACTACATATAAAGTCACTGGTCTTCGGGATGGTCAAACCTACAAGTTCAGAGTACTAGCAGTCAATGAAGCTGGTGAATCAGATCCAGCTCATGTTCCTGAGCCTGTACTAGTAAAAGATAGACTTGGTGAGTAAAATGTTCTCAGCTTTCTTTGCAAGGAAGATAGGTGTGTCAATGTATACACTTATTTGTAAAATTCATGAACAAATCAAACCTGAAAGTACTATTTTCTTTATTCAAGAACCCCCTGAGTTGATTCTTGATGCCAACATGGCGAGAGAACAACATATAAAGGTTGGTGATACTCTAAGACTTAGTGCCATCATCAAAGGAGTGCCATTCCCAAAAGTAACTTGGAAAAAAGAAGACAGAGAGGCTCCAACTAAAGCAAGAATTGATGTTACTCCAGTTGGTAGCAAGCTTGAAATTCGTAACGCTGCCCATGAGGATGGTGGAATTTATTCCTTAACAGTGGAGAATCCAGCTGGTTCAAAAACTGTCTCCGTAAAAGTGCTTGTATTAGGTAAGAATTTTAATACTTAGGATGTTTTTTATGTAAAAACAAGTTAAAAGTAAATTGTGATATATTTTGAGCTCTTATCTGTATTAAATCACATATAACTGCATTGCTTAACACTTTTCAGATAAGCCTGGGCCACCTCGAGATCTGGAAGTCAGTGAAATTAGGAAAGATTCTTGCTACCTTACTTGGAAGGAACCACTGGATGATGGTGGTTCTGTTGTTACAAATTATGTGGTTGAGAGGAGAGATGTTGCAGGCGCCCAGTGGTCACCTCTCTCAACTACGTCAAAGAAAAAGAGTCACTGGGCTAAACATCTTAATGAAGGCAATCAGTATCTCTTCCGAGTAGCTGCTGAGAACCAGTATGGACGTGGTCCTTTTGTTGAAACACCTAAACCCATCAAGGCTGTGGATCCTCTACGTAAGTTGCTTTCTCTAAATACAAAATATTATTTGACTGTCTTTGAGAATATTCTTTATTCATCATAACTTCTTCTTTTGAAAAGATCCCCCCGGGCCACCCAAGGACCTACACCATGTAGATGTTGACAAGACTGAAGTCTCCCTTGTTTGGAATAAGCCAGATCGTGATGGTGGTTCTCCAATCACTGGATATTTGGTGGAATATCAAGAAGAAGGAACCAAAGACTGGATTAAGTTCAAGACTGTGCCAGATTTAGAGTGTGTTGTTACTGGACTACAACAAGGAAAGATCTACAAATTCCGTGTAAAAGCTGAAAATATCGTGGGTCTTAGTCTCCCTGACACAACTATTCCAATAGAATGTCAGGAAAAATTAGGTAATTTTTGGATTGGCATTATTATTTTGTTTCTTTTTAAAATTATGCCTATTTCTTTTAAAAATCTAATTTCTTTGTGTTTACTTTTTAGTGCCTCCATCTGTGGAGCTGGATGTGAAATTAATTGAAGGCCTTGTGGTAAAAGCTGGAACGACAGTCAGATTCCCAGCCATTATAAGAGGTGTACCCTTTCCTACTGCAAAGTGGACAAGTGATGGGAGTGAGATTAAAACCGATGAACATTACACAGTTGAAACTGACAATTTCTCATCTGTACTTACCATTAAGAACTGCTTAAGGAGAGACACTGGGGAATATCAAATCACAGTTTCCAATGCAGCTGGCACCAAAACAGTAGCTGTACATCTTACTGTCCTTGATGTTCCTGGTCCACCAACAGGTCCTATTGATATTCTGGATATTAGCCCTGAGCATATGACTATCTCCTGGAAGCCACCCAGGGATGATGGAGGAAGCCCTGTGATAAATTATATCGTTGAGAAAAAAGATACAAGAAAAGATACGTGGGGTGTTGTCTCTTCAGGAAGCAGTAAGACAAAGCTGAAAGTCCCACATCTGCAAAAGGGCTCTGAATATGTTTTCCGAGTTAGTGCAGAGAATAAGATGGGTGTTGGTCCTCCCCTTGACTCCACACCTACTGTTGCTAAACATAAGTTTAATCCTCCATCGCCTCCAGGTAAACCAGTGGTTACTGACATTACTGAAAATGCTGCAATGTTGTCCTGGACTCTGCCAAAATCTGATGGTGGCAGCCCAATAACTGGTTACTATGTAGAACGTCGAGAAATAACTGGCAAATGGGTGAGGGTCAACAAAACACCTATAGCGGACTTGAAGTTTAGAGTGACAGGACTCTATGAGGGAAATACATATGAGTTTAGAGTTTTTGCTGAAAATCTTGCAGGACTAAGCAATCCATCCCCAAGTTCTGACCCAATAAAAGCTTGCCGGCCCATCAAACCACCTGGACCACCTATTAATCCTAAACTGAAAGACAAGACCAAAGAAACAGCTGACTTGGTGTGGACAAAGCCTCTCAGTGATGGTGGTAGCCCCATTCTAGGCTATGTAGTGGAATGTCAGAAGGCTGGTACGACCCAGTGGAATAGGATTAATAAAGATGAACTCATTAGGCAATGTGCCTTTACAGTACCAGGACTAATTGAAGGAACTGAGTACAGATTCCGTATAAAGGCAGCTAATATTGTGGGAGAGGGGGAGCCAAGAGAACTGGCAGAATCTGTGATTGCAAAAGACATCCTTCATCCTCCAGAAGTAGAACTTGATGTTACTTGTCGTGATGTTATTACCGTTAGAGTGGGCCAAACTATCCATATTCTTGCTCGAGTCAAAGGCAGACCTGAACCAGACATAACTTGGTCCAAGGAAGGCAAAGTACTGGTCCGTGAAAAGCGGGTTGACATAATTCAAGATCTACCTCGTGTTGAATTACAAATTAAAGAAGCTGTTAGAGCTGATCACGGCAAATATATCATCTCTGCTAAGAACAGCAGCGGACATGCCCAAGGTTCCGCTATTGTTAATGTCCTTGACAGACCTGGGCCTTGCCAGAATTTAAGGGTTAGCCATGTAAACAAAGAGAACTGTACAGTTTCTTGGGAAAACCCACTAGATAATGGTGGCTCAGAGATAACCAACTTCATAGTGGAATCTCGCAAACCAAACCAGAAAGGCTGGTCAATCGTTGCTTCGGATGTCACTAAGCGATTAATCAAGGCGAACCTTTTAGCCAACAATGAATACTACTTCCGAGTTTGCGCAGAGAATAAAGTAGGTGTTGGGCCAACCATTGAAACAAAAACTCCAATTCTGGCTATTAACCCTATTGATAGACCAGGTGAGCCTGAAAACCTTCACATTGCAGATAAAGGAAAGACATTTGTCTATCTAAAGTGGCGGCGGCCTGATTATGATGGTGGCAGCCCAAATCTATCCTATCATGTTGAGAGGAGACTGAAGGGTTCTGCTGACTGGGAAAGAGTACATAAAGGAAGCATTAAAGAAACCCACTTCATGGTTGACAAATGTGTTGAAAACCAGATTTATGAGTTCAGAGTACAAACAAAAAATGAAGGTGGAGAAAGTGACTGGGTAAAGACAGAGGAAGTTGTTGTGAAGGAAGATTTACAGAAACCAGTACTTGACCTGAAGTTAAGTGGTGTATTAACTGTTAAAGCAGGGGATACCATTAGACTTGAGGCAGGTGTTAGAGGCAAACCATTTCCAGAAGTTTCATGGACCAAGGACAAAGATGCTACAGACTTAACAAGATCACCAAGGGTCAAGATTGATACCAGTGCTGATTCATCTAAATTTTCTCTTACTAAAGCAAAGCGAAGTGATGGTGGTAAATATGTAATTACAGCAACTAACACAGCTGGCAGTTTTGTGGCCTACGCCACTGTCAATGTTTTAGATAAGCCTGGTCCTGTAAGAAATCTGAAAATTTCTGATGTGTCCAGTGATAGGTGTACTATTCGCTGGGATCCACCAGAGGATGATGGTGGCTGTGAAATCCAAAATTACATTCTAGAAAAATGTGAGAGCAAACGCATGGTTTGGTCTACCTATTCTGCTGCTGTCTTAACACCCAGTGCTACAGTAACACGTCTCATAGAAGGAAATGAATATATTTTCAGAGTCCGTGCGGAAAATAAAATAGGCACAGGGCCTCCAACAGAAAGTAAACCAGTCATTGCAAAAACCAAATTTGATAGACCTGGTCGCCCTGATCCCCCAGATGTCACTAAAGTAAGCAAAGAAGAAATGACTGTGGTTTGGAGTCCACCTGAATATGATGGTGGAAAGTCCATCACAGGATACTTTTTGGAGAAAAAGGAAAAACATTCAATACGTTGGGTCCCTGTTAACAAGAGTGCAATCCCTGAGAGACGTTTGAAAGTACAGAATCTCTTCCCAGGACATGAATATCAGTTCCGTGTCAAGGCAGAAAATGAAATTGGAATTGGAGAACCATCTTTGCCATCAAAACCAGTGGTGGCAAAAGACCCCATAGGTATGATATTTTTTCTTTTTCTGATACTATACCAACTCTTAATCTCAAGTACAGAGTGGTTAGAAAAATAAATTAAATCTGTAACTTCAAAACTTTATTTTATCCAACATTTTTCAAAGTAGATCTTTTACCAAATCACCTGAAGTATGCGAACAATGGTAGATCCTAATTTTATGGGGGGGGGTGGGAATAAGGACTCAGTACTTGAGATATTGAAAAGCCTATCTTTGAGAATAGACTATATAAAATTATGGATTAAAATATCCTAGTAGTAGTTAACCATGCATAAATTTATTCTTACATAATTTATTTTCAGAACCACCTGGTCCACCAACCAATCTCAAAGTTGTTGATACAACCAAAAATTCCATAACTCTTGGATGGGGAAAACCAGTGTATGATGGTGGCGCACCAATAATTGGCTATGTTGTGGAAATGAGACCAAAGAAAGAAGATGCATCACCCGATGAAGGATGGAAAAGGTGCAATGCTGCAGCTCAACTTATTCGCATGGAATTCACTGCTACCAGTTTAGACGAAAACCAGGAATATGAGTTCAGGGTGTGTGCCCAAAACCAGGTTGGCATTGGGCGCCCTGCAGAACTAAAGGATGCCATTAAACCTAAAGAAATCTTAGGTGAGGTCCTATATTTTCATTTCATTCATTCATCTTCACTTCTCACACAATTTCCCCACATTCTGTGAATTTTGCTAATGGCTTTCATGTCATTTGCAGAATCTCCAGAGATTGATTTGGATGCCAGCATGAGGAAACTGGTCACAGTGAGAGCAGGATGCCCGATTCGCCTGTTTGCCATAGTGAGAGGGCGACCAGCCCCTAAAGTCACTTGGAGAAAAGTGGGTATTGATAACGTGGTCAGAAAAGGACAAGTTGATCTTGTCGATACGATGGCCTTCCTTGTCATCCCCAATTCTACTCGTGATGACTCAGGAAAATATTCCTTGACAGTTGTGAACTCAGCAGGAGAAAAGGCCGTGTTCGTGAACGTCAGAGTATTAGGTGGGTTACTAACAAGCTTCTTCCTCCTCTTCAAAAAGGCATCTGTCAGTGAAGAGGCTGGGGAGACATGTATATGCGATGTTCTGGTTCTTTACAGATACTCCCGGACCTGTGTCTGATTTGAAAGTTTCGGACGTCACCAAAACATCATGTCACATTTCCTGGGCCCCTCCTGAGAATGATGGTGGGAGCCAGGTGACACATTATATTGTGGAGAAACGTGATGCAGAGAGAAAGACGTGGTCAACAGTTACCCCTGAAGTTAAGAAACTGAGCTTCCAAGTTACCAATCTTGTCCCTGGAAATGAATATTTCTTCAGAGTAACTGCTGTCAATGAGTATGGCCCCGGCGTTCCTACAGATGTCCCCAAACCAGTGCTTGCATCAGATCCCCTAAGTAAGCAATATCCTTTCTTCCTCTTTTTAACTCCAGTCCCCTACGTTAGCAAGGTCAAGATACTGAAACATTTTGATCTACTACTGAAAGAGCATTAATTTGTAGAAACCCAAACAATACAAATAAATATCCAACTCACTCCTTAACTCATCTTGTACTATTTATTTTCAACATACCCAACAGTTTCCATGTACTTTGAAGCAAGTATCATACTAAACACTTAAGTATATAAACAAATGGATTTGATTAGGTTACCTGGACAGCTTCTAAATCACGTTTTTCTTCTAGGTGAGCCGGATCCACCAAGGAAACTGGAAGTTACTGAAATGACCAAGAACAGCGCTACATTAGCTTGGTTACCTCCCCTGCGGGACGGAGGAGCTAAAATCGATGGCTATATCATAAGTTACAGAGAGGAAGAGCAGCCTGCAGATCGCTGGACAGAATACTCCGTGGTTAAAGATCTCAGCCTTGTCGTCACTGGCCTCAAGGAAGGAAAGAAGTACAAATTTAGAGTAGTGGCCAGAAATTCTGTTGGAGTCAGTTTGCCAAGAGAAGCAGAAGGCGTGTATGAAGCCAAAGAACAGCTGTGTAAGTAGTCATTGTCTCATCTTTATCCTGTGAGAAAATGTATTAGAATTTTCTTTTCACATGTAGACATCTTTCCCTGAGGAATATAGTTCCAGAAATACTTCACTAATAGTAGAAAACAGTGGTTTTGAAGCATTTGAGCCCATACACATTGTAAATAAACTATAACTCATGACACAGTACGAAGCATTTGAGCCCATACACATTGTAAATAAACTATCACTCATGACACAGTACGTATATATGTATGTATGTATGTATGTATATAGAACATGGTATACACACACACACATACACACACATAAAAGAAGTTTCTTGAAGCAACACCTATCTTTCTTCTGTATGCTGGGCTCATATTTTCTATTCAATTCAATCTCATTCTTTTAAGAAAAATATTAGCTGTCATGCCAAATTTAATTGAACCCACTCATGAGTTGAAACCCACAATTTGAAACACACTAGTATAATTGCCCACCAGAGGAAACTAACCTCCCCACAAAATTAACATATTTTTATTTTCCTTTTAGTGCCACCAAAGATCCTTATGCCAGAGCAAATTACTATTAAAGCGGGGAAGAAACTTCGAATTGAAGCCCATGTGTATGGAAAGCCTCATCCAACCTGTAAATGGAAAAAAGGAGAAGATGATGTCGTCACATCCAGCCACCTGGTTGTGCATAAAACAGAGACTTCTTCTATTCTGATCATAAAAGATGTTACCAGGAAAGACAGTGGTTATTACAGCCTCACTGCAGAGAACAGCTCTGGGACAGACACTCAGAAAATCAAAGTTATCGTCATGGGTAAGTTAAGTGTTAGCCAAACGGACGTCGAAATATGAAGATCAAAAATATTTCTCCTATCAAATTCCTGTTCTTATGTTTCTTTCCTCTTGGTTCATGCAGATGCTCCTGGGCCCCCTCAGCCTCCGTTTGACATTTCTGACATAGACGCTGATGCTTGCTCCCTGTCGTGGCACATCCCACTGGAGGATGGAGGCAGTAACATCACCAATTACATAGTGGAGAAGTGTGATGTAAGCCGAGGTGATTGGGTGACAGCGCTAGCTTCAGTGACAAAAACTTCCTGCAGAATTGGAAAACTGATCCCAGGACAGGAGTATGTCTTCCGGGTCCGTGCTGAAAATCGATTTGGCATCTCAGAGCCTCTCACATCTCCAAAGATGTTGGCTAAGTTCCCATTTGGTAAGTTTCTTTCGGGAAGAAAAAAATTATGTCTTCTTTCTAGTCTGTTACTTAAGGGAGAAACTGACATGTCCCTTGTTTTCTTCTCCAGATGTTCCTAGTGAACCGAAGAATGCACGAGTCACGAAAGTCAACAAAGACTGCATATTTGTGGCCTGGGACAGGCCAGACAGTGATGGAGGGAGCCCCATCACCGGTTACCTGATTGAACGCAAAGAAAGAAACAGTTTGCTGTGGGTGAAAGCTAATGACACTCCTGTCCGGTCAACTGAATACCCCTGTGTTGGCCTTATAGAAGGTCTTGAGTATTCATTCAGAATCTATGCCCTGAACAAAGCTGGATCCAGCCCACCCAGCAAACCAACAGAATATGTGACTGCAAGAATGCCAGTTGGTGAGTTTTTGGGGTTTTTTTCTAAGTATTACAGGGGCACATTTAAATCTTAGAATCTCTGAACACTACTGTTTCTACTCAGGAATGTGTTCTGGGGGATAATGTGAAATATGGAACTTTAAAACTTTTGCCATTAAGAAAAATGCTGAGAATACCTCTTTTGGTTTTAGATCCTCCAGGAAAGCCTGAAGTTATCGATGTTTCCAAGAGTACTGTATCCCTCATCTGGGCTCGTCCAAAACATGATGGAGGCAGCAAAATTATTGGCTATTTCGTAGAAGCTTGCAAACTTCCTGGTGATAAGTGGGTACGGTGCAATACTACACCACACCAGATTCCCCAGGAAGAGTACACAGCTACTGGCTTAGAAGAGAATGCTCAGTATCAATTCAGAGCAATCGCCAAGACAGCAGTAAACATCAGCCAGCCTTCTGAACCTTCTGACCCAGTGACCATCCTCGCAGAAAATGGTAAGACTCTGTTGAGTATCAGAGGCGAAGGAGGACAGCACCCATAATGTCTATTTCTCCTAATAAAAAAGGAAATCTACATCTGTGGAGAAAAGAATAAAAATGATAGGTACTTTGTATACAGACATGGAAATTATATTATAGAGAATCTTAATCACATGTTAAACTAAAAAAAAAACAGTTAAACTAAAGGACCACATCCTTTCAACCATACACTTTCACAGAAATATGACCCCCCAAAAAATGATGATAGTGAAAATTTCAGGATGTTGACATTGTAAGTGATCTTTATTTTTTTCTTTATATTTTCAGCATGATCGAATTTCTACCTTAAACCTGCATTTCTTTCGTAATGAATATGTTACTTCTAAAAATTCTGTCTTGAAAGACACAGATATATGAATTTCCCACTTTGATTAATGACATATAATATAGCTTTGCATGTATTAAATCCTTTTCTTTTCTTTCTTCCAGTTCCTCCCAGGATAGAACTGGGTGTGGCTATGAAATCTTTGCTTACTGTCAAAGCTGGAACTAATGTCTGCCTGGATGCTACTGTTTTTGGGAAACCAACACCAACAGTGTCTTGGAAGAAGGATGACACACTGCTAAAACCATCAGAAGGCATCAAAATGGCCCGGAAGCGGAACCTGTGCACCTTGGAGCTGTTCAGCGTGAACCGAAAGGACTCAGGAGACTATACCATTACTGCCGAAAATCCAAGTGGTTCCAAATCAGCCACCATTAAGCTTAAAGTGTTAGGTAACTAAAGCGCTTAACTGGAATCTCATGTTTTATTTTGGCTAATGTGATGCAACAGAATTTACAAAATAATAATGAGGGAAGATGCATATCCTGATGTATATTTTGTAGTCATAGAATTATTCTCATCACGGAACAACAGCATTTTAGGGCTGAAAAGAGCATTCGAGATTACATATTTCAGTTACATAATTTCCCATGTGAGGAAATTATGGTTTTGAAAAATTAAGTGACTTCCAAGGTCATATGGGAGGTTAGTGACAATATAAAGACTGCAGCCAGGTTTCCAGACCTCCATTCTACTCATTCCCCATTTCATGTGTGTTAGTGAAAGACTTCACTTTTCTCCCTTGTTCTTTCAGATAAACCAGGTCCTCCAGCATCTGTTAAAATCAATAAAATGTATTCAGACCGTGCAATGCTTTCTTGGGAACCTCCTCTTGAAGATGGAGGCTCAGAAATCACCAACTATATTGTTGACAAACGTGAAACAAGCAGACCCAACTGGGCCCAGGTCTCTGCGACTGTGCCCATCACCAGCTGCAGTGTGGAGAAGCTGATAGAGGGCCACGAGTACCAGTTCCGAATTTGTGCCGAAAATAAATATGGAGTGGGCGATCCAATCTTAACTGAACCAGCAATTGCTAAAAACCCATATGGTAGGAACATTTTCCTGTGGCTTTTCATTTTACTTTTTAAGTATTACCTTTTAGAGGGGATATTAACTTTTCCATCACTCTCTGCAGACCCACCAGGACGCTGTGATCCTCCTGTCATTAGCAACATAACCAAAGATCACATGACTGTAAGCTGGAAACCACCAGCAGATGATGGCGGCTCATCCATCACTGGCTATTTGGTTGAAAAGCGGGAAACCCAGGCAGTTAATTGGACTAAGGTCAACAGGAAACCTGTTATAGAAAGAACTATCAAAGCAACAGGTCTCCAAGAAGGCACCGAATACGAGTTTCGAGTGACAGCCATAAATAAGGCTGGCCCAGGCAAGCCCAGTGATGCATCCAAAGCTGTTTATGCTCGGGACCCTCTGTGTAAGTGTTCATGAAAAAGTCTCTTATCCTGTGTTGCAATCAACTTTAAACAACCAGGAGTGAGGTTTTAATGAAAAATGTTTCTTATTATTATTTATCTTCAGATCCTCCTGGCCCACCAGCTTTTCCTAAAGTGTATGATACAACCCGTAGCTCTGTGAGTCTTTCTTGGGGCAAGCCAGCCTATGATGGTGGTAGCCCTATCATTGGTTACCTTGTTGAAGCAAAACGAGCTGACTCTGTTAACTGGGTGAGGTGCAATTTACCAGATAAGCTGCAGAAAACCCGCTTTGAGGTCACCGGCCTGATGGAAAACATCGAGTATCAGTTCCGCGTGTACGCCGTTAATAAGGTTGGATACAGTGACCCCAGTGATGTGCCAGACAACCACTGTCCAAAGGACATCCTAAGTAAGTACTACCAGGAAGAATACATCGAGCTTTCTCATCGGTCATATTGTAAGGGGGCAGGGGGCCTGTGTAAACTCCCTTGTGTACATTTATTTGTTTATAGGCTTTGGAGTTGGTAATTCTAGGAATACATTTTTGGAGAGCTGGGTTGGTAATTTGTGGTATTGTATAACAGGCCAAATGGAATGCAAAGTGATTTGTGGTTTTGAAAAGATTTTCATACTTACATGAGAATGACATGTCTTCAAAAGAGTGTGGACTATAGGAATTTTATTCTGAGCATAAGGAGATTTTTTAACTAAGTAGTGAGCTATTATTCTTACAGTTTTTTATTTTCTCTTCTAACCCACCCTTTTCCATAAATATGGATTGCAAGGCTGTCTGTCTTAATTTTTCTATTCACTTCTGATCCGTAACCAATTCTTCCTTTATTTTGAATTACTTATATCTCATCCCCTATGTACTTTTATTCCTACAATGAAATAAAGAGAGTTAGAGTCTATAACAGAGTGCTTTTAGTGAATATAGATAAGAAAAGTAAGAGCAGACAAGAGCTGAAAACCAGTCATTTACTTTTAATATGCAGAGTGTGAGAATATGGAAGGTGTATGAGAAGATCCTCCAGGGAAAACTTGGATTAGCCTATAGGATATTGGAAAATAGTAAGATCAACAATTGCTATAGAGTATTGAAACTGTTGACAAAAGTTTTGAGGATTAAATTAAGGATTTTTTTTTAAGAACAAGAAATCAGTTCTAGAAAAGAAACGTATTTTAGGAGTGGTTAAGTCCAGTCTTTGGAAATATGTTTGACCCATTAAATTATTTAACTTTCTTCACTCCAAAATTAAACAGTTCCACCTGAGGGAGAACTGGATGCTGATTTGAGGAAGACAATTATATTACGTGCTGGCGTTACATTGAGACTATATGTACCAGTAAAAGGACGTCCACCTCCAAAGATCACTTGGTCTAAACCAGATGCCAATCTAAGAGAAAGGATTGGACTGGACATAAAGTCAACTGACTTTGACACTTTCTTGCGCTGTGAAAATGTGAACAAATATGATGCAGGAAAATATATCTTGACTCTGGAGAACAGCTGTGGTAAAAAGGAATATACCATTGTGGTGAAAGTGCTGGGTAAGTTTGTTTGAAACAAAATCATACATGTTAAAAATGCAATTCTATACCTTTTTTACATATTTATTTCTTACTTACCATTTACCAGATACACCTGGGCCACCTGTCAATGTGACTGTTAAGGAAATATCCAAAGATTCTGCTTATATTACTTGGGATCCTCCCATTATTGATGGTGGAAGCCCCATCATAAACTATGTGGTAGAAAAGCGTGACGCAGAGAGGAAGTCCTGGTCTACAGTGGCAACTGAGTGCCCCAAAACAAGCTTCAGGGTATCTAACTTGGAGGAGGGAAAGTCCTACTTCTTCAGGGTGTTTGCTGAAAATGAGTACGGCATTGGTGATCCTGGTGAAACACGCGATGCCGTCAAAGCTTCCGGTGAGCAAATGAGATGCTACCCTGTCATTTTGAGTGACATCTTACCTTGGTTATCTGGGGCTTAGGCTTACCGTTTCTTCTTTGCTTTAGAAACCCCGGGACCAGTGGTGGATCTGAAAGTGAGATCTGTAAATAAGTCATCTTGTACCATCGGCTGGAAAAAGCCCCGCAGCGATGGTGGAAGTAGAATTACCGGATATGTAGTCGATTTCCTAACTGACGAAAATAAGTGGCAACGAGTTATGCAAGCATTAAACTTACAGTACTTTGCAAAAGATTTGATTGAAGGGAAGGAATATACCTTCAGGGTGAGTGCTGAGAACGAAAATGGAGAAGGAACCCCGAGCGAAATCATTGTCGTGGCAAAGGATGATGTTGGTAAGCCTTTTGCCCTGCACCTTCATTTTCTCTTTATTGTCAGCAAAAATACACTCTTGAGCCTTACTCAACTGGCTTCTATATAAGTTCTTTACAAACCATAGCAATATAAAAAGTTAATTGCTGGTCTTAAAAATAAAAATTTATCTCTTTTGTTTCCCAGTGGCTCCTGACCTTGACTTAAAGGATCTACCTGATTTGTGCTACTTGGCCAAAGAAAACAGCAACTTCCGTCTTAAGATCCCCATAAAAGGCAAGCCAACCCCATCGGTGTCCTGGAAGAAAGGGGAAGATCCTCTAGCAACTGACACAAGAGTCAGTGTGGAGTCATCTGCAGTTAACACCACCCTTGTAGTACGTGACTGCCAAAAATCTGATGCTGGAAAATACACGATCACACTGAAAAATGTCGCTGGCACGAAGGAAGGAACTCTCTCTATAAAAGTTGTTGGCAAACCTGGCATCCCCACTGGGCCAATCAAATTTGATGAGGTCACAGCAGAAGCCATAACCTTAAAGTGGGGTCCTCCCAAAGACGACGGAGGTTCTGAAATCACCAACTATATCCTGGAGAAGAGAGACTCTGTAAACAACAAGTGGGTGAC
Source organism: Myotis brandtii (assembly GCF_000412655.1). Taxonomy (NCBI): domain Eukaryota; kingdom Metazoa; phylum Chordata; class Mammalia; order Chiroptera; family Vespertilionidae; genus Myotis; species Myotis brandtii. The sequence goes on along the minus strand of NW_005353838.1, from coordinate 10,451,300 downwards.
CTGTGCCTCGGCTGTCCAGAAAACCACCTTTAGAGTAACCAGGCTTCATGAGGGTATGGAGTACACCTTCAGGGTCAGTGCCGAAAACAAATATGGTGTAGGAGAGGGCCTGAAGTCGGAGCCAATTGTTGCTAAACATCCTTTTGGTGAGTGTCTCGGTGTCAGAAAATATAAAGCAAAACGTGGTTTTGAGGAAGTTTCTTATTATAAATCTTCCATTGCCATATATTTTCCTAGATGTGCCCGATGCTCCCCCACCTCCCAATATTGTGGATGTCAGACATGACTCGGTAGCTCTAACCTGGACGGACCCCAGGAAAACCGGTGGCTCTCCAATTACAGGTGTTTATTTTGCTCTTATACTCCAGCTTTCACATTAATGTTTCCTCCAAACCTTCCTCCCTGAAAACAAGTTGAATGTATGTATATAGCACTGTCTGCCTGTGCGCACTTTCCTTTCAGTACATCAGCATTCAGTACGTTAAGCATTAATTAAACGAATTCATTAAGCTAATGCTTAACCTCATTGAAACCCTCCTAATATAATAGTTTATAAAGAAAGGCTTTCTTAGTGATAATATCATTTTTTGTAAGTTAAAATTTTTCAACAAAAGGTACAATAAATAAATATGCATATTCCAAGAGAAAAAAATGGCATTATGCCTACATGATAAAAGTGTAGATGTTAGGAGACATATGTAATACTTCAAACAATAAAGAATTTAAATTTTAAAAAATAGTAAAAAAAAAAAAGTATAGATGTTAGCAAGAATGATTATCTCACATATCCATCTATAAGTTATTTGAGCAAAAACACATATAGTATTTCAAAATCAGGCTACATTTGTAAGTTCTATCTGAATTGACACATCACTGGGTCTCTTGTAGGGTATCATATCGAGTTCAAGGAAAGAAACAGCCTTTTGTGGAAGAGAGCGAACAAGACTCCTATTAGGATGAAAGACTTCAGAGTGACAGGATTAACTGAAGGTCTGGAATATGAATTCCGAGTGATGGCAATCAATTTAGCAGGAGTAGGCAAGCCAAGCCTGCCATCAGAGCCAGTCGTGGCACTTGATCCCATTGGTAAGTCATTATATGAAGGAAAACCCAGGTGCATTTTCTGCATGAAAAAAACCACGTTGGTATTTGACTGTTTTCCCCCCATGTTTTAGATCCTCCTGGCAAGCCCGAGGTTATCAGTGTAACAAGGAACTCAGTGACTCTCATTTGGACTGAGCCCAAATACGATGGTGGTCATAAGTTGACTGGATACATAGTGGAGAAGCGGGACCTACCTTCCAAATCTTGGATGAAAGCGAACCATGTTAATGTCCCCGATTGTGTCTTTACTGTAACTGACCTTGTGGAAGGTGGAAAATATGAATTCAGAATTAGAGCAAAGAATACAGCAGGTGCTATCAGTGCCCCATCAGAAAGTACAGGAACCATTATTTGCAAGGACGAATATGGTAGGTCTATTTTACTTTTTGTGCAAGTAAAAACATCAACTTAAGCCTCCTTTCTTTTCTGATTAAAATGTAATTTTTTTCTGACCTTGTGGAAGGTGGAAAATATGAATTCAGAATTAGAGCAAAGAATACAGCAGGTGCTATCAGTGCCCCATCAGAAAGTACAGGAACCATTATTTGCAAGGACGAATATGGTAGGTCTATTTTACTTTTTGTGCACATAAAAACATCAACTTACGCCTCCTTCCTTTTCTGATGAAAATGTAATTTTTTTTTCTTTGCAGAGGCACCAACCATTGTACTTGATCCTACAATAAAAGATGGGCTAACAGTGAAAGCAGGAGAGACCATTGTTTTGAGCGCCATTAGCATTCTTGGCAAGCCCCTTCCAAAGTCAAGCTGGTCCAAGGCAGGAAAAGACATTAGACTATCAGATGTCGTTCAGATCACTTCCACCCCAACATCTTCCATGCTTGCTGTCAAGTATGCCACTAGAAAAGATGCGGGTGAATACACCATCACTGCTACCAATCCTTTTGGCACAAAGGAGGAACACGTGAAGGTAACAGTTCTCGATGTACCTGGTCCCCCAGGTCCCATTGAAATCAGTAATGTTTCTGCTGAAAAAGCAACACTTACATGGACACCTCCCTTGGAAGATGGCGGCTCACCAATTAAGTCCTATATTCTTGAAAAGAGGGAAACCAGCCGACTCTTGTGGACAGTGGTTGCTGAAGATATTCAGTCTTGCAGGCATGTGGCAACCAAACTTATCCAAGGAAATGAGTACCTCTTCCGGGTCTCGGCTGTAAACCAGTATGGCAAAGGAGAACCGGTGGAGTCTGAACCTGTCAAAATGGTAGACAGATTTGGTAGGTACAGCATGTGAGAGAAGTGATCGGTAAATACTTACGGCAGAGTTTAGGAAACAGGATTTCTCATAAATTTGCTTCCTTTTCAGGTCCCCCTGGCCCTCCTGAAAAACCAGAGGTATCAAATGTCACTAAAAACACTGCCACTGTCAGTTGGAAAAGGCCAGCTGATGATGGTGGTAGTGAGATCACAGGATATCATGTGGAAAGGCGAGAAAAGAAAAGCTTGCGATGGGTGAGAGCAACAAAGACACCAGTCTCCGACCTCAGATGCAAAGTCACAGGACTTCAGGAAGGAAACACCTACGAATTCCGCGTCAGTGCAGAAAACAGAGCAGGAATTGGTCCTCCTAGTGAGGCTTCAAATCTTGTTTTAATGAAAGATGCAGCATGTTAGTATTTACCTTTTTCAACACAGCTATTTGAGGGTGCAAATATTTTATATAATTTAGCTAAAAGTCAAACTCCTAATATATATTTTGGTGTCTTGGTTTCCTTTCAGATCCTCCAGGACCACCTACAAATGCACGTGTCACTGATACTACGAAGAAATCTGCTTCTTTAGCATGGGGCAAGCCTCATTATGATGGTGGACTTGAAATCACTGGCTATATCGTAGAGCATCAAAAAGTAGGAGAGGAGGCCTGGATAAAAGATACCACAGGAACTGCCCTCAGAATCACTCAGTTTGTTGTCCCTGATCTTCAGACTAAAGAAAAATACAATTTTAGAATCAGTGCCATCAATGACGCAGGTGTTGGGGAGCCAGCAGTGGTTCCAGATGTTGAAATTGTAGAAAGGGAAATGGTTCCTGATTTCGAACTAGATGCTGAGCTTCGAAGAACCCTTGTTGTTAGAGCAGGACTCAGTATTAGAATATTTGTGCCCATCAAAGGTCGTCCTGCTCCTGAAGTGACATGGACCAAAGATGATATCAACCTTAAAACCCGAGCAAACATTGAAAACACAGAATCATTCACTCTTCTGATTATCCCAGAATGCAACAGATATGACACCGGTAAATTTGTGATGACTATCGAAAACCCTGCTGGGAAGAAAAGTGGCTTTGTCAACGTCAGAGTCTTGGATACACCAGGACCCGTCCTTAACCTGAGGCCTACTGACATCACAAAGGACAGTGTCACCCTGCACTGGGACCTCCCTCTGGTGGATGGGGGCTCCCGTATAACAAACTATATTGTGGAGAAACGAGAAGCAACACGAAAATCTTACACCACAGTCACCACTAAGTGCCATAAATGCACATATAAAGTTACCGGATTGACCGAAGGATGTGAATACTTCTTCAGAGTGATGGCAGAGAATGAATACGGAATTGGTGTCCCAACAGAAACAACAGAACCTGTGAAAGCCTCCGAAGCACCTTTACCTCCAGAAAGTCTGAACATCATGGACATAACCAAGAGCACAGTCAGCCTGGCATGGCCCAAACCAAAGCACGATGGTGGCAGTAAGATCACTGGCTATGTGATTGAAGCCCAACGGAAAGGCTCTGACCAGTGGACCCACATTACAACCGTGAAAGGGTTAGAATGTGTGGTGAGGAATCTCACTGAAGGGGAAGAATACACCTTCCAAGTGATGGCAGTGAACAGTGCAGGGCGAAGTGCCCCTAGAGAAAGCAGACCTGTCATTGTCAAGGAGCAGACAATGCTCCCAGAATTGGATCTCCGTGGCATTTATCAGAAATTAGTCATTGCCAGAGCTGGTGACAACATCAAAGTAGAAATTCCAGTGCTTGGTCGACCAAAGCCCACCGTGACATGGAAAAAAGGAGACCAGATTCTTAAACAGACACAGAGAGTTAATTTTGAAAATACAGCAACTTCAACCATCTTAAATATCAACGAGTGTGTAAGAAGTGATAGTGGGCCCTATCCATTAACTGCAAAGAACATTGTAGGAGAGGTTGGTGATGTCATCACCATTCAAGTCCATGATATTCCAGGACCACCTACTGGACCAATCAAATTCGATGAAGTTTCATCTGATTTTGTAACCTTCTCTTGGGACCCACCTGAGAACGATGGAGGGGTACCAATAAGCAACTATGTAATAGAAATGCGACAGACTGACAGTACTACATGGACTGAACTAGCAAGCACTGTTATTCGCACTACCTATAAAGCCACCCGCCTTACTACCGGAGTGGAATATCAATTCCGGGTAAGAGCTCAGAATAGATACGGAGTTGGACCAGGCATCACATCAGCATCAGTAGTTGCCAATTATCCATTTAAGGTTCCTGGGCCTCCTGGTACCCCTCAGGTAACTGCAGTTACCAAGGACTCAATGACAATTAGCTGGCATGAACCTCTCTCTGATGGTGGAAGCCCCATTTTAGGATATCACATTGAAAGAAAAGAACGAAATGGTATACTCTGGCAGAATGTGAGCAAAGCATTAGTACCAGGCAACATTTTCAAATCAACTGGACTTACAGATGGTATTGCTTATGAGTTCCGAGTGATTGCAGAAAACATGGCAGGCAAAAGCAAGCCGAGCAAGCCATCTGAGCCCATGCTTGCTTTGGATCCCATCGACCCACCTGGGAAACCAGTTCCTCTGAATATTACTAGACACACCGTGACACTTAAATGGGCTAAGCCTGAATATACTGGAGGCTTTAAAATTACTAGTTATATAGTTGAAAAGAGAGACCTCCCTAATGGACGGTGGCTGAAGGCCAACTTCAGCAACATTTTGGAGAATGAATTTACAGTCAGTGGCCTAACAGAAGATGCTGCATATGAATTCCGCGTGATTGCCAAAAATGCTGCTGGTGCTATTAGTCCACCATCTGAGCCATCAGATGCTATCACGTGCAGGGATGACATTGAAGCACCAAGGATCATGGTGGATATTAAATTTAAGGACACAATTATACTAAAAGCAGGTGAAGCATTCAAGCTGGAAGCTGATGTTTCAGGTCGCCCTCCTCCAACAATGGAATGGACCAAAGATGGAAAGGAGCTGGAAGGCACAGGGAAATTAGAAATAAAAATTGCAGATTTCTCTACTAATCTGGTAAACAAGGATTCATTAAGAAGGGATGGTGGTGCCTATACCCTTACAGCAACTAATCCTGGGGGTTTTGCCAAACATATTTTCAATGTCAAAGTTCTTGATAGACCAGGCCCACCGGAAGGACCCTTAGTTGTATCTGAGGTGACATCAGAAAAATGTGTATTGTCCTGGTTGCCTCCACGGGATGATGGAGGTGCCAAAATTGATCATTATGTGGTTCAGAAACGTGAAACCAGCAGATTGGCATGGACAAATGTAGCCGCAGAAGTCCAAGTAACAAAACTAAAGGTTACTAAACTTTTGAAAGGCAATGAATACATCTTCCGCGTTATGGCAGTAAATAAATATGGAGTCGGAGAGCCACTGGAATCAGAGCCTGTGCTTGCAGTGGATCCTTATGGACCCCCTGATCCACCCAAAAACCCTGAAGTCACAACTATTACTAAAGATTCAATGGTTGTCTGCTGGGGACATCCTGACTCTGATGGTGGAAGTGAGATCATAAACTATATTGTGGAACGGCGTGATAAAGCTGGGCAACGCTGGGTGAAATGCAACAAAAAAACTGTTACTGATTTGAGATTTAAAGTGTCTGGACTGACCGAAGGACATGAATATGAGTTCAGGATTATGGCTGAGAATGCTGCTGGAATTAGTGCACCAAGCTCTACCAGTCCATTTTATAAGGCTTGTGATGCTGTGTTTAAACCTGGCCCACCAGGTAACCCACGTCTCCTAGATTCAAGCAGATCATCCATCTCAATTGCTTGGAATAAACCCATCTATGATGGCGGCTCCGAAATCACCGGGTATATGGTTGAGATTGCCCTTCCAGAGGAAGATGAATGGCAGATTGTCACTCCGCCAGCTGGTCTCAAGGCAACTTCTTACACCATCACCAATCTAATAGAGAATCAGGAGTATAAAATCCGGATCTATGCCATGAATTCTGAAGGAATTGGAGAACCTGCACTTGTTCCCGGAACTCCAAAGGCTGAAGACAGGTTGCTGCCTCCAGAGATTGAACTGGATGCTGACCTGCGCAAAGTTGTTACTATAAGAGCTTGTTGTACCCTGAGACTTTTTGTTCCAATCAAAGGCAGGCCTGCGCCTGAGGTGAAGTGGAGCCGGGAACATGGAGAATCTTTGGATAAAGCTAGCATTGATTCCACAAGCTCTTACACCCTGCTTATTGTTGGAAATGTTAACAGATTCGACAGCGGCAAATACATACTAACTGTAGAAAACAGCTCAGGCAGCAAATCTGCATTTGTCAATGTTAGAGTACTGGATACACCAGGCCCTCCACAGGATCTGAAGGTAAAGGAGGTCACTAAGACATCTGTCACATTGACATGGGAGCCTCCTCTCCTTGATGGAGGTTCAAAAATAAAGAACTACATTGTTGAAAAGCGGGAGTCAACAAGAAAAGCATATTCAACTGTCGCAACAAATTGCCACAAGACTTCCTGGAAGGTAGACCAGCTTCAAGAAGGCTGTAGTTACTATTTCAGGGTTCTTGCTGAAAATGAATATGGCATCGGGCTGCCTGCTGAAACTGCAGAATCTGTGAAAGCATCAGAACGACCTCTTCCTCCAGGAAAAATAACTTTGGTGGATGTCACAAGAAACAGCGTGTCGCTTTCTTGGGAGAAACCAGAGCATGATGGAGGCAGCCGAATTCTAGGCTATATTGTAGAGATGCAGAGCAAAGGCAGTGACAAATGGGTCACGTGTGCCACAGTCAAAGTCACTGAAGCCACTATAACTGGATTAATTCAGGGTGAAGAATACTCTTTCCGTGTTTCAGCTCAGAATGAAAAGGGCATCAGTGATCCTAGACAACTGAGTGTGCCAGTAATTGCCAAAGATCTTGTCATTCCACCAGCCTTCAAACTCCTCTTCAATACTTTCACTGTACTGGCAGGTGAAGACCTAAAAGTTGATGTTCCATTCATTGGACGCCCTCCACCAGCTGTAACCTGGCTTAAAGATGAGGTGCCACTGAAGCAGACAACTAGAGTAAATGCAGAAAGCACAGAAAATAATTCATTATTGACAATAAAGGAAGCCTGCCGCGAAGATGTTGGACATTACACGGTTAAACTGACAAACTCAGCTGGTGAAGCTACTGAAATTCTTAATGTTGTTGTTCTTGACAAACCAGGGCCTCCAACTGGACCAGTTAAAATAGATGAAGTGACGGCTGATAGTATTACCCTTTCCTGGGGCCCACCTAAATATGATGGTGGAAGTTCTATCAATAATTACATTGTAGAAAAACGGGACACTTCCACCACCACCTGGCAAATTGTGTCAGCTACTGTTGCAAGGACAACAATAAAAGCTTGCAGATTAAAGACTGGATGTGAATATCAGTTTAGGATTGCAGCTGAAAACAGATATGGAAAGAGCACCTACCTCAATTCAGAGCCTATTGTAGCCCAGTATCCATTCAAAGTTCCTGGTCCTCCTGGCACACCATTTGTAACACTCTCCTCCAAGGACAGCATGGAAGTACGATGGAACGAGCCAGTCAATGATGGAGGTAGCAAAGTCATTGGCTATCATCTAGAACGCAAGGAAAGAAATAGCATCCTCTGGGTTAAGTTGAATAAAACACCTATTCCTCAAACCAAGTTTAAAACAACTGGCCTCGAGGAAGGCATTGAATATGAATTTAGAGTCTCTGCAGAGAACATCGTGGGCATTGGCAAGCCAAGCAAAGTGTCAGAATGCTACGTAGCTCGTGACCCATGTGATCCACCGGGGCGGCCAGAGGCAATCATTGTCACACGGAATTCTGTGACTCTTCAGTGGAAGAAACCCACCTATGATGGTGGAAGCAAGATCACTGGTTATATTGTTGAGAAGAAAGAACTACCTGAGGGCCGTTGGATGAAAGCTAGTTTTACAAATGTCATTGACACTCAATTTGAAGTAACTGGCCTGGTTGAAGATCATAGGTATGAGTTCCGGGTTATAGCTCGAAATGCTGCGGGAGTGTTGAGCGAGCCCTCAGAAAGCACAGGAGCAATAACAGCAAGAGATGAGGTAGATCCACCACGAATAAGTATGGATCCCAAATACAAAGAAACAATTGTGGTCCATGCTGGTGAATTCTTCAAGATTGATGCAGATGTTCATGGCAAACCAATACCAACTACTCAATGGCTAAAAGGTGATCAGGAGCTATCAAATACAGCTCGACTAGAAATAAAGAGCACTGACTTTGCCACCAGTCTCAGTGTAAAGGATGCCGTACGTGTTGACAGTGGAAATTACATACTGAAGGCCAAAAATGTTGCAGGCGAGAGATCAGTTACTGTAAATGTCAAAGTTCTTGATAAACCAGGGCCACCTGAAGGACCTGTTGTTATAACAGGAGTTACAGCAGAAAAATGCACACTGGCTTGGAAACCCCCACTACAGGATGGTGGGAGTGATATCATAAATTATATTGTGGAAAGGAGAGAAACCAGCCGCTTAGTTTGGACTGTGGTTGATGCCAATGTGCAAACTCTCAGCTGCAAGGTGACTAAGCTTCTTGAAGGCAATGAATATATGTTCCGTATAATGGCTGTAAACAAATATGGTGTCGGCGAACCTCTTGAATCTGAGCCAGTAATTGCTAAGAATCCATTTGTAGTACCAGATGCACCAAAGGCTCCAGAAATCACGGCAGTGACCAAGGACTCAATGATCGTTGTATGGGAAAGGCCAGCATCTGATGGTGGCAGTGAAATTCTTGGATATGTTCTTGAAAAACGAGATAAAGAGGGCATCCGATGGACAAGATGCCACAAACGTTTGATTGGGGAATTACGCTTGAGGGTAACTGGACTCCTAGAAAATCACAGTTATGAGTTCAGAGTGTCAGCTGAGAATGCTGCTGGACTTAGTGAACCAAGCCCACCTTCCACTTACCAAAAGGCTTGTGATCCTATTTATAAACCAGGGCCCCCAAACAATCCAAAAGTCACAGATATTACCAGGTCTTCTGTCTTCCTTTCTTGGAGCAAACCAATATACGATGGTGGCTGTGAAATTCAAGGATACATTGTTGAACAATGTGATGTGAGTGACGGTGAATGGACAATGTGCACTCCACCTACTGGAATCAATAAAACAAACTTAGAAGTAGAGAAGCTGTTGGAAAAGCATGAATACAACTTCCGCATCTGTGCTGTTAATAAAGCTGGAGTTGGAGAACATGCTGATGTTCCTGGACCTATTCTAGTTGAAGAAAAATTGGAAGCACCAGACATTGATCTTGACCTAGAACTAAGGAAAATTATAAATATAAGGGCAGGTGGCTCCTTAAGGTTATTTGTTCCTATTAAAGGTCGTCCTACACCAGAAGTGAAATGGGGGAAAATGGATGGTGAAATCCGAGATGCTGCTATAATTGATGTCACTAGCAGTTTCACCTCTCTTGTTCTTGACAATGTAAACCGATATGATAGTGGAAAATATACACTCACCTTAGAAAACAGCAGTGGAACAAAGTCTGCCTTTGTTACTGTGAGAGTCCTAGACACACCAAGTCCACCTGTTAACCTGAAAGTCACAGAAATCACCAAGGACTCAGTATCAATTACATGGGAACCTCCTTTGCTGGATGGTGGCTCCAAAATAAAAAATTACATTGTTGAGAAACGCGAAGCCACAAGAAAATCATATGCTGCAGTTGTAACAAATTGCCATAAGAATTCTTGGAAAATTGATCAACTCCAAGAAGGTTGCAGTTATTACTTTAGAGTCACAGCTGAAAATGAGTATGGTATTGGCCTTCCTGCCCGCACTGCTGATCCAATTAAGGTTGCAGAAGTCCCACAACCTCCAGGAAAAATAACTGTGGATGATGTCACCAGAAACAGTGTCTCCTTGAGTTGGACAAAGCCTGAACATGATGGTGGCAGTAAAATAATTCAGTATATTGTGGAAATGCAAGCTAAACACAGTGAGAAATGGTCAGAGTGTGCACGAGTCAAGTCCCTTGAAGCAGTAATTTCCAACCTAACTCAGGGAGAAGAATATCTTTTTAGAGTTATTGCTGTAAATGAAAAGGGGAGAAGTGATCCTAGGTCCCTTGCAGTTCCAATAATTGCCAAAGATCTGGTCATTGAGCCAGATGTAAGACCTGCATTCAATAATTATAGTGTACAAGTTGGACAAGATTTGAAAATAGAAGTGCCAATTTCTGGACGTCCTAAGCCAACCATTACATGGACTAAAGATGGTGCTCCACTGAAGCAGACTACAAGAATCAATGTTACAGATTCACTTGACCTCACTGTACTCAGTATTAAAGAAACTCATAAGGATGATGGTGGACATTATGGAATCACAGTTGCTAATATTGTTGGTCAGAAAACAGCATCCATTGAAATTATAACTCTAGATAAACCTGATCCTCCAAAAGGACCTGTTAAATTTGATGAAGTCAGTGCCGAAAGTATTACATTATCTTGGAACCCTCCATTATATACCGGGGGTTGCCAGATCACCAACTACATTGTTCAGAAAAGAGATACAACCACCACCGTATGGGATGTTGTTTCTGCTACTGTTGCCAGAACTACACTCAAAGTAACCAAACTGAAAACTGGTACGGAATACCAATTCAGAATATTTGCTGAAAACAGATATGGACAAAGCTTTGCCTTGGATTCTAGTCCAATTGTAGCTCAATATCCCTACAAAGAACCTGGCCCTCCAGGCACACCATTTGTCACAGCCATTTCCAAAGAGTCCATGGTTGTACAGTGGCATGAACCAATCAATAATGGTGGAAGCCCAGTTATAGGTTACCACCTTGAAAGAAAGGAAAGAAATAGTATTTTGTGGACAAAAGTCAACAAAACTATTATTCATGACACCCAGTTTAAAGCAGTCAATCTTGAAGAAGGCATTGAATATGAATTCAGAGTTTATGCTGAAAATATTGTTGGTGTAGGCAAAGCAAGCAAGAATTCTGAATGCTATGTAGCCAGAGATCCCTGTGACCCACCAGGAACCCCAGAAGCAATCATTGTTAAAAGAAATGAGATCACTTTACAATGGACCAAACCCGTATATGATGGTGGAAGTATGATTACAGGTTACATTGTAGAAAAACGTGATTTGCCTGAGGGTCGTTGGATGAAAGCTAGTTTCACAAATGTCATTGAAACTCAATTTACTGTGTCAGGCCTTACTGAAGATCAAAGATATGAATTCAGAGTCATTGCAAAGAATGCAGCTGGTACAGTAAGTAAACCCTCTGACAGTACTGGACCGATAACTGCCAAGGATGAGGTTGAACTCCCAAGAATTTCAATGGATCCAAAATTCAGAGACACAATTGTGGTAAATGCTGGAGAAACATTCAGGCTTGAGGCTGATGTCCGTGGAAAGCCCCTGCCTACCATTGAGTGGTTAAGAGGAGATAAAGAAGTTGAAGAATCTGCTAGATGTGAAATAAAAAACACAGATTTCAAGGCTTTACTTATTATAAAAGATGCCATTAGAATTGATGGTGGACAGTATATTTTAAGAGCTTCCAATGTTGCAGGTTCTAAGTCATTCCCGGTAAATGTGAAAGTGTTGGATAGACCGGGACCTCCAGAAGGACCAGTTCAGGTCACTGGAGTCACTGCTGAAAAATGCACTTTAACGTGGTCTCCACCACTACAAGATGGTGGCAGTGACATTTCTCACTATGTTGTTGAAAAGAGAGAAACGAGTCGGCTTGCCTGGACTGTTGTTGCTTCCCAAGTTGTGACCAACTCTCTGAAAGTAACCAAACTCTTAGAAGGAAATGAATATATTTTCCGTATAATGGCTGTCAACAAATATGGTGTTGGAGAGCCTTTGGAATCTGCACCAGTACTGATGAAAAATCCATTTGTGCCCCCTGGACCACCAAAAAGCCTGGAAGTCACGAACATTGCCAAGGACTCCATGACTGTCTGTTGGAACCGTCCAGATAGTGATGGTGGAAGTGAGATTATTGGTTACATCGTAGAGAAAAGAGACAGAAGTGGCATTAGGTGGATAAAATGTAATAAACGCCGCATTACAGATTTGCGTCTAAGAGTAACAGGATTAACAGAAGATCATGAGTATGAATTCCGAGTCTCTGCAGAAAATGCTGCTGGAGTTGGAGAACCAAGTCCAGCGACAGTTTATTATAAGGCTTGTGATCCTGTGTTTAAACCTGGTCCACCCACCAATGCACACACTGTAGACACCACTAAAAATTCAATTACAGTTGCCTGGGGTAAACCCATCTATGATGGTGGCAGTGAGATCCTGGGATATGTAGTAGAAATCTGTAAAGCAGACGAAGAAGAATGGCAAATAGTTACTCCACCAACTGGCCTGAAAGCCACTCGATTTGAAATTTCAAAACTCATTGAACACCAAGAGTATAAAATACGAGTCTGTGCCCTCAATAAAGTTGGCTTAGGTGAGGCTACATCCGTTCCTGGTACTGTGAAACCAGAAGATAAACTTGAAGCACCTGAACTTGACCTTGATTCTGAATTAAGGAAAGGGATTGTTGTAAGAGCTGGTGGATCTGCCAGAATTCACATTCCATTCAAAGGCCGTCCAACACCTGAGATCACTTGGTCTCGAGAGGAAGGTGAATTCACAGATAAGGTTCAAATTGAAAAGGGTGTAAACTATACCCATCTATCAATAGATAATTGTGATAGAAATGATGCTGGAAAATATATTCTCAAGCTGGAAAACAGCAGTGGATCTAAATCTGCTTTTGTGACTGTGAAAGTTCTGGATACCCCAGGACCGCCACAGAACTTGACAGTCAAAGAAGTGAAAAAAGACTCTGTCATCTTGGTGTGGGAACCACCCATCATTGATGGAGGTGCAAAGATCAAGAACTATGTTATTGACAAACGTGAGTCAACCAGAAAAGCGTATGCTAATGTGAGCAATAAATGCAGCAAAACAAGCTTTAAAGTCGAGAATCTTACAGAAGGATCCATTTATTACTTTAGAGTTATGGCTGAAAATGAATTTGGAGTTGGTGTTCCAGTAGAAACTGTTGATGCTGTGAAAGCTGCTGAACCTCCTTCCCCACCAGGAAAGGTTACACTCACTGATGTGTCTCAGACCAGTGCGTCACTTATGTGGGAGAAACCTGAACATGATGGTGGTAGCAGAATCCTGGGGTATGTTGTTGAAATGCAGCCCAAGGGAACTGAAAAATGGAGTGTTGTGGCTGAATCCAAAGTCTGTAATGCAGTTGTTACTGGTTTGAGTTCTGGACAAGAGTATCAGTTCCGTGTCAAGGCTTACAATGAGAAAGGAAAAAGTGATCCAAGAGTGCTTGGTGTTCCGGTCATAGCCAAGGACTTGACTATACAGCCTAGTCTTAAGTTGCCATTCAACACATATACTGTCCAAGCTGGAGAAGATCTTAAAATCGAAATTCCAGTTATTGGCCGACCAAGACCTAAAATTTCATGGATCAAAGATGGTGAGACTCTTAAACAGACAACAAGAGTAAATATTGAGGAAACAGCTACTTCAACTATTTTACACATTAAAGAAAGTAACAAAGATGACTTTGGAAAATACACCATAACAGCAACAAACAGTGCAGGTGAGGCAACAGAAAATCTCAGCGTTATCGTCTTGGAAAAGCCTGGACCTCCAGTTGGTCCTGTTCGGTTTGATGAAGTTAGTGCAGACTTTGTGGTCATATCTTGGGAACCTCCAGCCTATACTGGTGGCTGCCAAATAAGCAACTACATTGTAGAAAAGCGCGATACAACCACTACCACTTGGCAGATGGTATCAGCAACAGTTGCAAGAACAACAATTAAAATAAGCAAACTGAAAACAGGCACAGAATACCAGTTTAGAATTTTTGCTGAAAACAGGTATGGAAAAAGTACCTCTCTGGATTCTAAACCAGTTGTTGTACAATATCCATTTAAAGTACCGGGACCACCTGGAACTCCTTTTGTGACATCCATCTCAAAAGATCAAATGCTTGTTCAGTGGCATGAGCCAGTTAATGATGGAGGTAGCAAAGTTATTGGCTACCATCTTGAACAGAAAGAAAAGAACAGCATTTTATGGATCAAATTAAATAAGAGTCCCATTCAAGATACCAAATTCAAAACAACTGGGCTTGATGAAGGCCTTGAGTATGAGTTCAGAGTTTCTGCTGAAAATATTGTTGGCATCGGTAAGCCTAGCAAAGTGTCCGAATGTTTTGTTGCTCGTGATCCATGTGACCCACCTGGTCGCCCTGAAGCCATTGTTATTACAAGAAACAGTGTCACACTAACATGGAAGAAACCTGCTTATGATGGTGGTAGCAAAATAACAGGTTACATTGTAGAGAAGAAAGACCTACCCGATGGCCGTTGGATGAAAGCCAGCTTTACCAATGTATTAGAAACTGAATTTACAGTGAGTGGACTTGTAGAAGACCAAAGATATGAATTTAGAGTAATTGCAAGAAATGCAGCTGGCAACTTTAGTGAACCATCTGAAAGCACGGGTGCCATTACTGCAAGAGATGAAATTGATGCACCAAATGCCTCATTGGATCCAAAATATAGAGATGTCATCATTGTTCACGCAGGAGAGACTTTTGTCCTTGAAGCTGATATCCGCGGCAAACCTATACCTGATATTGTTTGGTTAAAAGATGGAAAAGAGCTTGAAGAAACAGCTGCTAGGATGGAAATCAAATCTACTCTTCAGAAAACAACTCTCATTGTCAAAGACTGCATACGTACTGATGGAGGACAATACATTCTGAAACTGAGCAATGTAGGCGGTACAAAGTCTATACCAATCACTGTAAAGGTACTTGACAGGCCAGGGCCTCCTGAAGGGCCTCTCAAAGTTTCTGGGGTTACTGCTGAAAAATGTTACCTGGCATGGAACCCACCTTTACAAGATGGCGGTGCTAATATTTCACATTACATCATTGAAAAGAGAGAGACAAGCAGACTTTCCTGGACCCAGGTTTCAACTGAGGTACAGGCCCTTAACTACAAAGTCACCAAACTTCTTCCTGGAAATGAGTACATTTTCCGTGTCATGGCTGTTAATAAGTATGGCATTGGAGAGCCCTTGGAATCTGAGCCTGTCATAGCCTGTAATCCTTATAAACCACCAGGTCCTCCTTCACCACCTGAAGTCTCAGCAATCACCAAAGATTCTATGGTGGTAACATGGACACGCCCAGTGGATGACGGAGGTGCTGAAATTGAGGGTTATATTCTTGAAAAACGAGATAAGGAAGGCATCAGATGGATCAAGTGTAACAAGAAAACACTAACAGACCTCCGAATGAGGGTAACTGGCCTCACCGAAGGTCATTCCTATGAATTCAGAGTTGCAGCTGAAAATGCAGCTGGTGTGGGTGAACCTAGTGAGCCATCTGTTTTCTATCGTGCATGTGATGCTTTGTACCCACCAGGTCCACCAAGTAATCCAAAAGTGACAGACACTTCCAGGTCCTCTGTCTCCCTCGCATGGAATAAGCCAATTTACGATGGTGGTGCACCTGTTAAGGGCTATGTGATTGAAGTCAAAGAAGCCACTGCTGATGAATGGACAACTTGCACTCCACCAACAGGATTACAAGGAAAGCAGTTCACAGTGACTGAGCTTAAAGAAAATACTGAATATAATTTCCGTATTTGTGCCATCAATTCTGAAGGTGTAGGTGAACCTGCAACTATACCTGGTTCAGTTGTTGCTCAAGATCGGCTAGAGCCACCAGAAATAGAACTTGATGCTGATCTCAGAAAGGTGGTCATTCTCCGTGCAAGTACTACTTTACGCTTATTTGTCACTATCAAAGGTCGACCGGAACCTGAAGTTAAATGGGAAAAGGCTGATGCCATTCTCACTGAGAGGGCCCAGATTGAGGTGACCAGTTCATATACAATGTTGGTCATTGATAATGTTACCAGATTTGACAGTGGCCGGTATAATCTGACACTAGAAAATAACAGTGGCTCCAAAACAGCTTTTGTTAATGTCAGAGTTCTTGACTCACCAAGTGCCCCGGTGAATTTGACTGTAAGAGAAGTGAAGAAAGACTCGGTGACATTGTCTTGGGAACCACCACTTATTGATGGAGGAGCTAAGATTACAAACTACATTGTCGAAAAACGGGAAGCTACAAGGAAAGCATATGCTACCGTGACAAACAATTGCACTAAGAACACTTTTAAAATTGAAAATCTACAAGAAGGATGTTCTTACTACTTCCGAGTCTTGGCGTCCAATGAATATGGGATTGGTTTGCCAGCTGAAACAACTGAACCCATCAAAGCTTCTGAACCACCCCTCCCACCTGGAAGAGTAACTCTTGTTGATGTGACTCGTAACACAGCTACAATTAAGTGGGAAAAACCAGAAAGTGACGGTGGCAGCAAAATTACTGGTTATGTAGTTGAAATGCAGACTAAAGGGAGTGAGAAATGGAGCACTTGCACACAAGTTAAGACTCTAGAAGCAACTATATCTGGCCTAACTACAGGAGAAGAGTATGTCTTCAGGGTAGCTGCAGTTAATGAAAAAGGAAGAAGTGATCCAAGACAACTTGGAGTGCCAGTAATTGCAAGGGATATTGAAATAGAGCCTTCAGTTGAGCTTCCTTTCAATACTTTCCATGTAAAGGCTAAAGACCAACTTAAGATCGATATTCCATTCAAAGGAAGACCTCAAGCTACTATAAGCTGGGAAAAAGATGGCCAGATTCTTAAGGAGACAACCAGAGTCAATGTTACTTCTTCAAAGACTGTAACATCACTCTCTATTAAGGAAGCTTCAAGGGAAGATGTTGGAACTTACGAATTATGTGTTTCAAACAGTGCTGGATCCATAACAGTTCCTATTACAGTAATTGTCCTTGACAAACCAGGACCTCCAGGACCTATACATATTGATGAGGTTAGCTGTGACAATATAACTATTTCTTGGAGTCCTCCAGAATATGATGGTGGCTGCCAAATTAGCAATTATATTGTTGAAAAGAGAGAAACTACTTCCACAACATGGCATGTAGTTTCACAAACAGTTGTAAGAACATCCATTAAAATAGTGCGTCTGACAACAGGAAGTGAGTATCAGTTCCGTGTTTGTGCAGAAAACCGCTATGGAAAGAGCTCCTACAGTGAATCTTCAGCTGTTGTTGCAGAGTATCCATTCAGTCCCCCAGGGCCTCCTGGTACGCCTAAAGTTGTGCATGCCACAAAATCTACCATGTTGGTCAGCTGGCAAGTACCAGTTAATGATGGAGGAAGTCAAGTAATTGGGTATCACCTTGAGTATAAAGAAAGAAGCAGCATTCTTTGGTCAAAAGCAAATAAAATTCTCATCCCCAATACTCAAATGAAAGTCTCTGGCCTTGATGAAGGACTGATGTATGAGTACCGTGTATATGCTGTGAATATTGCTGGAATCGGTAAATGCAGTAAAGCTTGTGAACCAGTTCCTGCACGGGATCCCTGTGACCCTCCTGGACAACCTGAAGTCACAAATATCACAAGAAAATCAGTGTCACTTAAATGGTCTAAACCACGTTATGATGGTGGCGCTAAGATCACAGGATACATTATTGAACGTAGAGAACTACCAGATGGCCGGTGGCTGAAGTGCAATTTTACTAACGTACAAGAAACATACTTTGAAGTAACTGAACTTACTGAAGATCAGCGTTATGAATTCCGGGTTTTTGCAAGGAATGCTGCTGACTCAGTTAGTGAACCCTCTGAATCCACTGGACCTATTACAGTTAAAGACGATGTTGAGGCTCCAAGAATTATGATGGATGTCAAGTTCCGAGATGTTATTGTTGTCAAAGCTGGAGAAGTCCTTAAGATAAATGCTGACATTGCAGGACGACCTCTGCCAGTAGTTTCCTGGACCAAGGATGGTGTAGAAATTGAAGAAAGAGCAAGAATAGAAATTGTCTCAACGGACTATAATACTTTGTTAACAGTGAAAGACTGTGTCAGACGAGACACTGGGCAGTATGTACTAACACTGAAGAATGTTGCAGGAACTCGGTCTATGGCAGTTAATTGCAAGGTACTTGATAAGCCCGGCCCACCAGCAGGACCGATTGAGATAAATGGCCTCACCTCTGAAAAATGCTCTCTTTCCTGGGGACCTCCCCAAGAAGATGGCGGTGCAAGTATCGACCATTACATTGTAGAAAAACGTGAAACAAGCCGCCTTGCATGGACAATTTGTGAAGGAGAGTTAAAGACAACATCCTGTAAAATAACCAAATTACTCAAAGGCAATGAATACATCTTTAGAGTAACAGGTGTTAATAAATATGGTGTTGGTGAGCCCCTAGAGAGTGTGGCTGTGAAGGCACTAGACCCATTTACAGTCCCAAGTCCTCCCACATCTTTGGAAATTACATCTGTGACCAAAGAATTCATGACACTTTGCTGGTCGAGACCTGAGAGTGATGGAGGGAGTGAGATCTCTGGATATATCATTGAAAGGCGAGAGAAAAGTGGTCTACGATGGGTGCGTGTAAACAAAAAACCAGTTTATGATTTGAGAGTGAAATCAACAGGACTCCGGGAAGGATGTGAATATGAGTATAGGGTTTTTGCAGAAAATGCTGCTGGCCTAAGCCTTCCAAGTGAAACCTCTCCCTTAATTCGGGCAGAAGATCCAGTGTTCTTACCATCTCCTCCATCCAAACCGAAAGTTGTAGACTTTGGCAAGACAAATATAACTATTAGCTGGGTTAAGCCTTTATTTGATGGTGGGGCCACAATAACTGGATACACTGTAGAATACAAAACATCCGATGAAACTGACTGGACAGTTGCCATTCAGAGCTTAAGAGGCACAGAATATACAATAAATGGACTAACAACAGGAGCCGAATATATTTTCAGAGTAAGATCTGTCAATAAGGTGGGTGCTAGTGATCCCAGTGATAGTTCTGATCCCCAGATAGCAAAAGAAAGAGAAGAAGAACCTGTATTTGATCTTGACAGTGAAATGAAGAAGACCTTGATTGTCAAGGCTGGTGCCTCATTCACCATGACTGTGCCTTTCCGAGGAAGACCAGTACCCAATGTCTCCTGGAGTAAACCAGACACAGACCTCCGCATTCGAGCTTACATTGATTCCACAGACTCTCGTACCTCACTTACTATTGAAAATGCCCACCGAAATGATTCTGGAAAATACACATTAACAATTCAGAATCATTTGAATGCTGCTTCACTGACCTTAGTTGTCAAAGTTTTAGATTCTCCTGGTCCTCCAGCCAATATTTCTGTACATGATGTCACCAAAGAGTCTGCTGTGTTATCCTGGGATGTGCCTGAAAACGACGGTGGAGCACCAGTGAAGAATTACCACATAGAAAAACGTGAGGCCAGTAAGAAAGCGTGGGTCTCTGTAACCAACAATTGTAACCGCCTCTCCTACAAAGTTACCAACCTACAAGAAGGGGCGATCTACTACTTCAGAGTCTTTGGAGAAAATGAGTTTGGTGTTGGTGCACCAGCTGAAACACAGGAAGGAGTAAAAATAACAGGTATGTTTTACGAACAAAGAAAATCTGCAAATTCATATTAATTTTCCTAGAATAATGTGAATCATTCTAATTACTATTTAATGTTAAATGTTTTTGGTTCACACCTCAAACAATTCATACTATAGCACAAAATGAAATCTCTAATAGAGAAAAATTTTATTGATAAAAATATAAGTAGAAAGTAATACAGCTAGAACTGGATAATGTATGTTAAATTTAAGTACAATTGAATTTGACTATGTAAATAGCATAGGTGTGCAGAAGTTACATGATGAAGTTTCCTACAAGATTGTTCATCATATTTTTCAATGTTATACCCATGATAAACCTATGATAAATTTTAGCTTTAATCTGGTCATGTGTCACTTAATTTGAATTTGAATGCTATGACATGTAATGAATGGCAAAAGCTCAGAAGCCAAACTGGTCATATAAAAAGTAAGAAAGGCTCTAATCAGAGTAGATATATGGCCTTTATTTAAAATTTTTTCTCTTGACAATGCAGGAAGAATATACATGGATTAAAATGTTATAATAATCTTCCCTTTCCTTTAATATTTTGCTTTCTTAGAAAAACCAAGCCCACCTGAAAAACTTGGAGTAACAAGTGTATCCAAAGATAGTGTTTCCCTGGCCTGGTTGAAGCCAGAACACGATGGTGGAAGCAGAATTGTACACTATCTTGTTGAAGCACTAGAAAAAGGACAGAAAAATTGGGTGAAATGTGCCGTGGTAAAGTCAACCCATCACGTTGTTTCTAGTCTGAGGGAAAACTCTGAATACTTTTTCCGGGTGTTTGCTGAAAACCAAGCTGGTTTGAGTGACCCAAGAGAGCTGCTTCTTCCTGTTCTTGTTAAGGAGCAACTAGGTATGTCTAGCTTTATGTAGAAGCAAAATTTGAAATTATGTGCATTGATCTGAGTTCATCTTTAGAAATGTGTTTTCATCTTCATCTGCCATGCTCTTCTTTTATAGAACCACCTGAAATTGATATGAAGAATTTCCCAAGTCATACTGTATATGTTAGAGCTGGTTCAAACCTTAAAGTTGACATTCCAATTTCTGGAAAACCACTGCCCAAAGTAACCTTATCAAGAGATGGTGTACCCCTGAAAGCAACCATGAGATTTAATACTGAAGTTACTGCTGAGAACCTAACCATTAATCTGAAAGAAAGCGTTGCTGCTGATGCTGGAAGATATGAGATCACAGCTGCCAACTCCAGTGGAACAACCAAAGCTTTTATTAACATCATTGTGCTGGACAGGCCTGGTCCCCCAACTGGCCCTATTGTTATTAGTGATATAACTGAAGAAAGTGTGACTCTCAAATGGGAGCCACCTAAGTATGATGGCGGAAGTAATGTTACCAATTACATTGTACTCAAGAGAGAGACCAGTACGGCAGTATGGACTGAAGTGTCTGCCACAGTTGCAAGAACCATGATTAAAGTCATGAAATTGACCAAAGGAGAAGAATACCAATTCCGCATCAAGGCAGAAAACCGCTTTGGAATCAGTGATCACATAGATTCAGCTTATGTGGTTGTCAAACTACCATACAGTAAGTTGTCAATTTTGGCAAAGATCCCAGGTTTTCGCTTACATAAATGTTTTAAATGTCTATATGAACTTACGGCATGTATCTCTTTTGTAGCAACACCTGGACCGCCATCTACACCGTGGATCAATAATGTTACTCGAGAAAGCATCACGGTGGGCTGGCATGAACCAGTGTCCAATGGAGGCAATGCAGTTATAGGCTATCACCTGGAAATGAAAGACAGAAACAGTATTTTATGGCAAAAAGTCAACAAAATGGTCATCCGCACAACTCACTTCAAAGTCACAACGATCAGTGCTGGACTTATTTATGAATTCAGAGTGTATGCAGAAAACGCTGCTGGTATTGGAAAACCAAGCCACCCGTCTGAGCCCGTCCTAGCCATAGATGCCTGTGGTATGTTATTTGATCAGAAAGATGCTTCTGATAACGAAAAATGCAAATCTTGTTTTCTGCGAAGCAAAATAATGTTGGCATAGTGCTTGCTGCTGATCTGCTTTCTCTTGTTACCACAGAACCACCAAGAAATGTCCGTATCACTGATATTTCAAAGAATTCTGTCAACCTTTCATGGCAACCACCAGCTTTCGATGGAGGAAGCAAGATTACAGGCTATATTGTTGAAAGACGAGATCTTCCGGATGGCAGGTGGACCAAAGCCAGCTTCACCAATGTCATTGAGACTCAATTCACTGTCTCTGGCTTGACTCAGAATTCGCAGTATGAATTCCGTGTCTTTGCTAGAAATGCTGTTGGTTCCATCAGCAATCCGTCCGAGGTGGTGGGCCCCGTTACATGCATCGATACTTATGGTAAGCATTTTCAGCACTTTGAATCCCAACAGCACTTAACTCAATAGTTACCCTTACTCCATTTGGTCTTAATCTATAGAATAACTTTTAGTATACACTTTAGTTTGTTTTTTAGAAGACATTAGCTGGCAGTCTTAGGAAGAACCGGCTGGGAGTCTAAGGAAAATTCCTTAAGCTCCCCAGGCCTCTTGACTTAATTGTAAAACAGGAGATTTGGACTACAGAATATCTAAAGGCCTTTCCAACTTCAACCTTTTATGATTCTTTGGCTGTATGAGTTGGTGCTTTCACTCTTCTTTTTTAAAACATCAGACTCAATAATTAAGACTATGGCTGGGTACCCAGAACATATTCTTCTTAAATAAGTGAAAAACTAAACAGAGGTGTTCGTGGTAGTATTAGCAGCAGCTAATATTTGGGCACTTTCCATGAATGCTCCCCCTTAGTTCTAACAGCCCTAAGATTAGCCCAATTTACAGAAAAGAAACTGAGGTTTCAAGTGCTTATGTAACTTCTCCAAAATCAAACAGCTCATTAGTGATAGAGTAGGAATTCAAACAAACTCCTGAACTCTCTGTACATTGTTGTCAGTCCAAAATATACATACTTGACCATTCTGGAAAATAAGTAGTATGTTCAATTCTACAGTGGTTTAAAACTGAAAATTTCATTAGAGTTAGGCATCCTGTGATAGTTTTTCTAAGTTTCCCATTTTCAAGGAGGAGCCTCTATAGTGTCCACTCTCATCCTCACGCTGAGAATCCCAGAGCTGCTCTTTATGAATCAGGCTTTGTGGACACTGAATCAGTACTTGTGAGACCAAGAAGCATGTCAGATTTAGTTCTATTTCTCTAAAGTTCTGTCTATGGCCATAGCACCCTGAACATGTCCAAACTCATCTGATGTCAGAAGCTAAGCAGGGTCGGGCCTGGTTAGTATTGCCCTAGCCCATGTGGTTCAGTTGGTTGGAATGTCCTCCTGTACACCAAAAGGTTGTAGATTAGCTTCCTGGTCAGGGCACATGCCCTTGTTTCAGGTTCAATCCCTGACCAGGGCACAGAAGGCAAGGTAACCAATTGATCCAATTAATGTTTCTCTCTCACATCAATATTTCTCTCTCTCTCCCTCTGCTCCCTCCCTCCCACTTCCCTCCTGTCTCTAAAATCAATTTATAAAGAAATAAAGGTGGGTGGGAAAATTCTAAGAAGCATAGCAGAAAATCTATCCAATGAAGCATATAGCTCTTTGAGTAGAGAATTCAGACTTCAAGGGTCTGACATGAACCACCCACACCAATAAACTGAAAAGGGAAAATAAAAAGGATAGGAGGTAGTTAAAGAAAGAGAAAGGAGAACCTAGCATGAAAGAAAATGGATAATGCTTATTCTTCAATGATGTTCTCACTAGCATATCTCATTTCAACACTGGAATCAAACACCTAATAGATTTTTAAATATATTTCAAAGGTATTTAAGTCCCTGTGCAATTAATGCAGTGTCATTGGGGTACAGAACTTACTCTCAATCTTTCTTACCCACTTGGGATAGAAGAGCAGCTTGTAACATTTGAATGTTTAAAATAATGGCTAAATAGGATTAGAACTACTATGTGTGTCCATATATTTTTAAATAAAGGCCAATGGCTTACTTTAAAGTTATTACAATTATTTTTTTCATCTTTTTGATCTTTTAAATATTTATCATCTGTTTTTCCTGCAGGTGGACCTGTAATTGATTTACCTCTAGAATATACAGAAGTTGTCAAATACAGAGCAGGTACATCTGTGAAGCTCAGAGCTGGCATTTCTGGCAAACCTGAGCCTACAATTGAGTGGTATAAAGATGATAAAGAATTACAAACCAATGCACTGGTGTGTGTCGAAAATACCACTGACCTTGCGTCTATACTCATCAAAGATGCAAGTCGCCTTAATAGTGGAAGCTATGAATTAAAACTAAGGAATGCCATGGGCTCAGCCTCAGCCACCATCAGAGTACAGATCCTTGGTAGGTACTGAGTAAAGGCCAACATCATATTTTGGGGGCCTAAAACTTAGTAATTTTAAGTAATAGCCTTTTAAAATTACTAACGTATTGTTTTGTTCTTCCATTGACAGACAAACCAGGACCACCAGGTGGACCAATTGAATTTAAGACTGTCACTGCTGAAAAGATGACTCTTCTCTGGCGGCCTCCAGAGGATGACGGTGGTGCCAAAATCACTCACTACATCGTGGAAAAGCGTGAAACAAGCCGCGTTGTGTGGTCTATGGTGTCTGAAAATCTAGAAGAGTGCATCATTACAACCACCAAAATTATCAAAGGAAATGAATACATCTTCCGGGTTCGAGCCGTGAACAAATACGGAATTGGTGATCCACTGGAATCTGATCCAGTGGTAGCAAAGAATGCATTTGGTGAGACATGATTTCATTAGAAAACTGAAATCCAATACTTAAAAGTATTCTAAAACTAAATATAAGCTATTCTGCTAGCTTGTAAATGCTTTCTTAGAATGACTTTGATTTTCTTTTGTATTATATCTCTTCTCATAATCATCCTCTTCACAAGGTGGAAAATATAACAAATGAAGCTAATATTCTTGGATAAGATTTGAAGATTGAAAGGTAGAATTTGTCAGTAATGTCGATCCGTTGAGCTCATTTTCCTTTTCCTTTCTAAATAGTTACACCAGGGCCTCCAAGCATACCAGAGGTGACAAAGATAACCAAGAATGCAATGACTGTTGTCTGGAACAGACCAGTTGCAGATGGCGGTAATGAAATAAGTGGCTATTTCCTTGAGAAACGAGACAAGAAGAGTCTAGGATGGTTTAAAGTCCTAAAGGAGACTATCCGTGACACCAGACAGAAAGTGACAGGACTCACGGAAAACAGTGACTATCAATACCGAGTTTGTGCTGTAAACGCTGCTGGACAGGGTCCATTTTCGGAACCATCTGACTTCTACAAAGCTGCTGATCCTATTGGTAAGTGCTCATAAATGCAGCATCTTCACCCATGTCTTTTTTGATGTCGCTGAATTGTACATGATTATGTAACTACTATGTGAATGGCCATTCCAGATCCTCCAGGCCCCCCGGCTAAGATAAGAATTTCAGATACAACCAAATCATCCATCACTCTTGCCTGGAGTAAACCTGTCTATGATGGGGGCAGTGCTGTTACTGGCTATGTTGTCGAGATGAGACAAGGAGAGGAAGAGGAATGGACTATTGTCTCTACCAAAGAAGAAGTCAGAACTACAGAATATGTGGTATCTAACCTGAAACCTGGAGTCAATTACTACTTCCAGGTGTCTGCTGTAAATTGTGCTGGGCAAGGAGAACCTATAGTAATGACTGAACCTGCACAAGCTAAAGATATACTTGGTATGTACCTACTGGTATCATTGCATTTTTATTTATTTTTTTATTAGAGTATCTTCAGTAAATCATTTTCTTGCTTTAAAATTCATTGTGTATGTCCATTTTATGTCTACAGAGGAACCAGAGATCAACCTAGATGTGGCTTTCAGAACCTCTATCATCGCTAAAGCGGGTGAAGATGTACAAGTATTTATTCCCTTTAAAGGCAGACCTCCACCTACTGTCACATGGAGAAAAGATGAGAAGAATCTTGGCAGTGATGTCAGATACAGCATTCAAAACACTGATTCATCTTCATTACTCATTATTCCTCAAGTGACTCGCAATGATACAGGAAAATATATTCTCACAATAGAAAATGGAGTTGGTGAACCCAAGTCTTCAACTGTGAGTGTCAAAGTGCTTGATACGCCAGCCGCCTGCCAGAAACTACATATTAAACATGTTTCTCAAGGCACAGTCACTCTGTTCTGGGATCCTCCTCTCATTGATGGAGGATCTCCCATAATTAATTATGTCATTCAAAAGAGAGACGCCACCAAGAGAACATGGTCTGCAGTGGCAAACAAATGTTCTAGTACATCCTTTAAGGTAACAGATTTGTCGGAGAAAACACCATTCTTCTTCAGAGTTCTTGCGGAAAATGAAATTGGAATTGGGGAACCCTGTGAAACCACAGAGCCAGTGAAGGCTGCTGAAGTACCAGCTCCTATACGTGATCTCTCAGTGAAAGATTCATCAAAGACATCTGTTACCCTGAGCTGGACCAAGCCCGACTTTGATGGTGGTAGTGTCATCACAGACTATGTTGTGGAAAGGAAAAGTAGTACAGAACAAACATGGTCACATGCTGGCATTAGTAAGACATGTGAAATTGAGGTTGGCCAACTTAAGGAACAGTCAGTCCTGGAATTCAGAGTGTCAGCCAGAAATGAGAAAGGACTGAGTGATTCTGTCAGTATTGGGCCGATTACAGTGAAAGAACTTGTAATTACACCTGAAGTTGACCTGTCAGATATCCCTGGAGCACAAGTCACTGTGAGAATTGGGCATAATGTGCACCTCGAATTACCTTATAAAGGAAAACCCAAACCATCTATCAGTTGGATGAAAGACGGCTTGCCATTGAAAGAAAGTGAAAATGTCCGTTTCAGTAAAACTGAAAACAAAATTACTTTCAATATTAAGAATGCCAAAAAGGAGAATGGAGGGAAATACACAATTATTCTTGATAACGCGGTTTGTAGAAACTCATTTCCCATCACTGTCATCACACTTGGCCCGCCATCAAAGCCAAAAGGGCCCATTAAATTTGATGAAATCAAAGCTGACAGTGTCATCATGTCATGGGATGTGCCCGAAGATGATGGAGGAGGAGAAATTACTTGTTACAGCATTGAGAAGCGAGAAGCTTCACAAACTAATTGGAAGATGGTGTGCTCAAGTGTTGCCAGGACGACTTTCAAAGTTCCTAATTTAGTCAAAGATTCTGAATACCAATTTAGAGTGAGGGCAGAAAACAGATACGGAGTCAGCCAGCCACTTGTCTCTACCATTATTGTGGCAAAACACCAGTTCAGGATTCCTGGCCCCCCAGGAAAGCCAGTTATATACAATGTGACTTCTGATGGCATGTCACTAACTTGGGATGCTCCAGTTTATAATGGTGGTTCAGAAGTTACTGGATTCCATGTTGAAAAGAAAGAAAGAAATAGCATCCTCTGGCAAAGAGTGAATACATCACCAATATCTGGAAGAGAGTATAGAGCTACAGGACTAATAGAAGGCCTGGATTACCAGTTCCGTGTATTTGCTGAAAATTCTGCAGGCCTAAGCTCACCTAGTGACCCAAGCAAATTTACCTTAGCTGTTTCCCCAGTAGGTAAGTGATTGAGTTTTATTCAAATATATTTAATTTGGCAACTGAATGTGTTGGTAACAAATAAATCAAACACTGCTTTTCTTCCACGTATCACCTCACCTTCTCTCATATATATCTATAGATATATAGATATATAGATATATATGAATATTATCACTAAAGAACTGGTCAAGTAAAGCAAGGGGGTTAATTTCAAATCAGTCTGATAAAGTACTTTAAAGTTCTTTTTAAAGACTACAATTCAAAAAAATTGAAATTAATGGCTAGAATGAGCTTGTGGGATTTGTTCGTTTTATTGTTCCTCCATTGATGATTAAGAGTTGATTACAGCAATAAGGATGCATTTAATTTCCATATAATATTTTAGACCCACCTGGCACTCCTGACTACATTGACGTCACCCGAGAAACCATCACACTTAAATGGAACCCACCGTTGCGTGATGGAGGCAGTAAGATTGTGGCCTACAGCATTGAGAGACGGCAAGGGAGTGATCGTTGGGTTAGATGCAACTTTACTGATGTCTGTGAATGTCAGTACACAGTCACAGGACTTAGTCCTGGGGATCGATATGAATTCAGAATAATTGCAAGAAATGCCGTTGGAACTATAAGTCCTCCTTCACAGTCTTCTGGCTTTATCATGACAAGAGATGAAAATGGTAAGCATTTACAACTGATTTCCAATAAGGCTAAGAGCATTCACATTTTTAAAAAATACTTTTTAGTCCTTGGTCTATAAAATGGGAACAGGAACATCATTTCATACAGATTATCCAGGGTTGTTATGTGATGAATTAGATTGTCTACCTTTCAAATGAAGAAAAGAAAAAAAATGTAATTGGCATCAATTCTTTTTACCATGTCTATTATTTCACTCCATTCCCATATAAATAGCATACAAGTGGAACTGCATTTTTAGCTTTGTAATTTCAGTCTTTTATAAACATTTAAAAGGCTCTCAAGAATAACTGTCCGTCTTTACTGAAGTTACTAGAATACAGCATACATCAGTAGCACAGTCATCAGCTTGCCTGAGTGCAGCCAATAGCCTCATACAGGAACTCATTTGAATATGCAGCAGTACTAGGAAGTAAATGATCTGTAAATGTTTTGCTTCTCTTTTTATAAGTCTCAATGCGAAATTAATAACATGACAAACATAACAAAGGAGATAACCATGCAAATGTCTAACTCCATAGTCTACATTCTCAATTATCAATCCTACTTTCAGAATAGCTTTGGTAATACAGAATGAGTATTACTAGTAACCCTTCCAGGCTTTATGATATGATGCTAATGAAAAACTATGTTGCAGCAATCAGACCGTCAAACCTCAGAGGGAAGGTAGGGGAGGGTGGAGGTAAGGGGGAGAGATCAACCAAAGGACTTGTATGCATGCATATAAGCCTAACCAGTGGACACAGACACCAAGGGGGTGAGGGCATGAGTGGGGAGGCCAGGGGCAACGGGGGGATAAGGACATATATGTAATACCTTAATCAAAAAAGAAAAATTAAAAAAAATTTAAAAAGAAAAACAATGTTAATTTATATCATTATTAAGCCAAATTAATGCATATTATTTATATTTCTTTTTAGTTCCACCAACAGTAGAGTTTGGCCCTGAATACTTTGATGGTCTCGTTATTAAAGCTGGAGAGAGTCTTAGAATTAAAGCTTTGGTGCAAGGACGACCAGTACCTCGAGTAACTTGGTTCAAAGATGAAGTAGAAATTGAAAAGAGGATGAATATGGAAATAACCGATGTCCTTGGATCCACCAGCCTCTTTGTTAGAGATGCTACTCGGGACCATCGTGGTGTTTATAAAGTGGAAGCCAAAAATGTATCTGGCTCTGCAAAAGCAGAAATTACAGTGAAAGTACAAGGTACTTCTAAAATAGCTTCTTAATCTTAACATTTTCAGGACTTGGATTAGAGGCAGGCCTGATTGCATTTGAATGGACAAGGAAAAAGGAACTAACTGTGGAACCTTTTTCTTACAGATACACCAGGAAAAGTAGTTGGGCCAATAAGATTCACCAATATTACTGGCGAGAAGATGACCCTGTGGTGGGATGCTCCACTCAATGATGGCTGTGCTCCTGTAACTCACTACATCGTTGAAAAACGGGAAACCAGCAGACTTGCTTGGGCACTAATTGAAGATAAATGTGAAGCCCACAGCTATACGGCCATTAAACTAATAAATGGCAATGAATACCAATTCCGTGTTTCTGCAGTTAACAAGTTTGGTGTTGGCAGGCCACTTGATTCTGACCCAGTGGTTGCTCAAATACAATACAGTAAGTGTCCATTTTTAGGAAGTGGTAATGTATCATAAGATTAACTTCCAAGCAAACATGCCTAATTGGTTTATTTACTTATTCATTCATTTCTCTGTTCTCCTTTCACAGCTGTTCCTGATGCCCCGGGCACTCCAGAACCAAGTAACGTAACAGGCAATAGCATTACCGTGACATGGGCAAGGCCAGAATCAGATGGTGGCAATGAAATTCAACAGTATATCCTTGAAAGGAGAGAGAAGAAAAGCACAAGATGGGTAAAAGTGATCAGCAAACGACCAATCTCTGAGACAAGATTCAAAGTCACTGGTCTAGTAGAAGGCAATGAGTATGAATTCCGTGTCATGGCTGAAAATGCTGCCGGAATAGGACCTGCCAGTGATATCTCAAGACTAATCAAATGTAGAGAGCCAGTCAGCCCACCAGGTGCTCCCACTGTGGTCAAAGTGACAGACACATCAAAGACAACTGTGAGCTTAGAATGGTCTAAGCCAGTGTTTGATGGAGGCATGGAAATAATTGGGTATATTATTGAAATGTGCAAAGCTGGCTTAGAAGACTGGCACAAGGTAAATGTAGAGGCGTGTGTGAAAACAAGATACACAGTCACAGATCTAGAAGCAGGTGAAGAATACAAATTCCGGGTTAGTGCTATCAATGGTGCTGGAAAAGGAGACAGCTGTGAAGTGACTGGCACAATTAAAGCCGTGGACCGGTTAACCGCTCCTGAGTTAGATATTGACGCAAACTTCAAGCAGACTCACGTTGTTAGAGCTGGGGCCAGTATTCGCCTCTTCATTGCCTACCAGGGTAGACCAGCTCCTACAGCTGTGTGGAGCAAACCCGACTCTAACCTTAGCATTCGGGCTGATATCCATATAACAGACTCCTTCACCACCCTCACCGTGGAAAACTGCAACAGAAATGACGCAGGGAAATACACCCTTACCGTGGAAAACAGCAGTGGTAGTAAATCAGTCACATTCACCGTCAAGGTGCTAGACACTCCAGGGCCACCTGGCCCGATTACCTTCAAGGATGTGACCCGGGGGTCTGTTACACTGATGTGGGATGCCCCTCTCCTTGATGGTGGTGCCCGAATCCATCACTACGTGGTAGAGAAACGAGAAGCAAGTCGCCGTAGCTGGCAGATTATCAGTGAAAAATGCACTCGTCAAATCCTCAAGGTTAATGACCTGGCAGAAGGCGTTCCCTACTATTTCCGTGTTTCTGCAGAAAATGAGTATGGCATTGGTGAACCCTATGAAATGCCAGAACCAATTATAGCCACAGAACAGCCTGCTCCACCTAAGAGACTTGATATCGTTGACACAAGCAAATCCTCTGCAGTCTTAGCTTGGCTGAAACCAGACCATGATGGAGGCAGCCGAATCACTGGCTACCTGCTCGAAATGAGACAAAAGGGATCTGACTTCTGGGTTGAAGCTGGTCACACCAAGCTACTGACCTTCACCGTTGAACAACTGGTTGAGAACACTGAATATGAATTCCGTGTGAAGGCCAAGAATGACGCTGGCTACAGTGAACCCAGGGAAGCCTTCTCTTCGGTCATTATCAAAGAGCCTCAAATTGAGCCCACTGCTGACCTTACTGGAATTACCAATCAGCTCATAACTTGCAAAGCAGGAAGCACATTTACCATTGATGTGCCAATCAGTGGTCGTCCCACCCCCAAAGTAACATGGAAGCTGGAAGAAATGAGACTTAAGGAGACAGAGCGGATGAGTATAACAACAACAAAAGACAGAACCACCTTGTCTGTAAAAGAAAGCATGAGAGGTGACTCTGGAAGATACTTCTTGACCCTGGAAAATACAGCTGGTGTTAAAACATTTACCATCACAGTTGTGGTCATTGGAAGGCCAGGTCCAGTAACCGGCCCCATTGAAGTCTCATCTGTCTCATCCGAATCATGTGTCCTTTCATGGGCTGAACCTAAAGATGATGGAGGAAGCGAGATTACTAATTACATAGTTGAGAAGCGTGAGTCAGGTACAACAGCTTGGCAGCTTATCAATTCCAGTGTCAAGCGCACTCAGATTAAAGTCACTCATCTCACAAAATACATGGAATATTCATTCCGTGTCAGTTCAGAGAACAGATTTGGTGTCAGCAAGCCTCTAGAATCAGCACCAATAATTGCTGAGCATCCATTTGGTAAGAAAAACAAAAATCATATTTCAACATCTTTAGTATTAAATATTTCCCCTGAATTTTATAAAATTGTATTCATATTTAATACCTTTGTTTATATTTAGTTCCACCAAGCGCTCCTACCAGACCTGAAGTCTACCACGTGTCAGCCAATGCCATGTCTATTCGTTGGGAAGAACCCTATCATGATGGTGGCAGTAAAATCATTGGCTACTGGGTTGAGAAGAAAGAGCGTAACACCATTCTTTGGGTGAAAGAAAACAAAGTGCCATGCTTAGAGTGCAACTACAAAGTGACCAGTTTGGTAGAAGGACTGGAATATCAGTTCAGAACATACGCACTCAATGCTGCAGGTGTGAGCAAAGCCAGTGAAGCTTCAAGACCTGTAATGGCTCAGAACCCAGTTGGTATGTGTCAAAATTTAAGGGTACATTTTTTTATGTTTATTATCATTATGATCATTGGTACTAGTAGGATTCAGGATTGCATTTTTAAACTTTATTTCTGTATCCCTTCCAGATGCACCAGGAAGACCAGAAGTGACAGATGTCACAAGATCAACAGTGTCACTGATTTGGTCAGCCCCAATATATGACGGAGGCAGCAAGGTTGTGGGCTACATCATAGAGCGTAAGCCAGTCAGTGAAGTTGGAGATGGTCGCTGGCTGAAGTGCAACTATACCATTGTCTCTGATAATTTCTTCACTGTGACCGCTCTCAGTGAAGGAGACACTTATGAATTCCGTGTGTTGGCCAAGAATGCAGCAGGCGTCATTAGCAAAGGATCAGAATCTACAGGCCCCGTCACTTGCCGAGATGAATATGGTAAAAAAATACTCAATGTTCTCCTTTTAAATTATCACAATGTATGTGTAAATAAACTGTCATATATTCATTTACATCTGCTTTGTCTATGACAGCTCCACCCAAGGCTGAACTGGATGCCAGATTACAGGGTGATCTGGTTACCATCAGAGCAGGCTCAGATCTTGTTCTTGATGCTGCAGTTGGTGGAAAACCTGAACCCAAAATCATCTGGACCAAAGGGGACAAGGAACTAGATCTCTGTGAAAAAGTCTCTTTGCAGTATACTGGCAAACGAGCAACTGCTGTGATCAAGTTCTGTGACAGAAGTGACAGTGGAAAATACACCTTAACAGTGAAGAATGCCGGTGGGACCAAGGCCGTGTCTGTCTTGGTCAAAGTTCTTGGTAAGCGTGTCAGATGTTCTTTTATTTTTATAGCATTTTCAGTGGTGAGCAGAAGGAAAGATCTTCATCACTGTTTGTCGTTACACCTGTTTCAGATACCCCTGGCCCATGTGGAAATCTCACCGTCAGCAGAGTGACGGAGGAGAAGTGCACATTAGCCTGGAGCCTTCCTCAGGAGGATGGAGGAGCAGCAATAACTCACTACATTGTGGAAAGGCGCGAGACCAGCAGGCTCAACTGGGTGATTGTTGAGGGCGAATGCCCAACCCTATCCTATGTGGTTACCAGACTCATCAAGAACAATGAATACATATTCCGAGTGCGGGCAGTAAACAAATATGGCCCTGGTGTGCCTGCTGAAACACAGCCAATTGTAGCCAGAAACTCATTCAGTGAGTATTAACACTTTTCAGCAACTTGGTAGTTGAAATGTAATGGGCTCATGGGGAGAGGAGGACAGTCTTATCAATGGCGACTTCATGCAATTCTGATTATCCTGTTTTCATAAAAATGTAAACAGCTATTCCATCGCAACCTGGCATACCTGAAGAAGTTGGGGCTGGCAAAGAGCATATCATTATTCAGTGGCTAAAACCTGAATCTGATGGTGGCAATGAGATCAGCAACTACCTAGTGGACAAACGTGAGAAGAAGAGCTTGCGTTGGACACGTGTCAACAAAGACTATGTGGTGTATGATACCAGACTGAAGGTGACTGGCCTGATGGAAGGTTGTGCTTACCAGTTCCGGGTGACGGCAGTGAATGCTGCTGGCAACAGTGAACCCAGCGAGGCTTCCAACTTCATCTCCTGCAGAGAGCCATCATGTGAGTTCCAAGAATCATACTACATAAACCTAATGCCTACCAAAACCATATTATAAATAATTTTCCAAAATGCCACTTCCAAGAACTTGCAGAATTTGTGAATGGTCTACAAAAGCATATGCTTATTAGAAGGGTTTTAAATATAGTCTAAATCAGAAAACTAATTATTACTTCTGTTAAGTTAGCAATAGTTGAAAATTGTTGCAGTGTTTTCCAATCTATGAAAAAAGTATATTACAAGGGTGTATTTTATAAATCTTCTAACGAATTGAGAAAATGCATTGTAGTGATAACAGCTATTGACAAGAAAATGCATTGTAGTGATAACAGCTACTGACAAGAAAGAAGACAGCGTCTCTTTTAAGCAGAGGCTTAGCAGAACATGGTTTCTAGTACTTTAATAAGTACCCAACAAAATAATTGTCCCAAGAGCTTCAAAAGGAAGTAGCAAATCCCTGAGTAGAGTTAGAGCCCAAGAACTAAGGAATAAATCATTGGGGCTGAATAGGGGATGTAGAAAAAACTGATTTCTGTATTCATTGTCACCTATAGAGGAGACAAATGATATTAACCCTGTGAAAGCTGAGCAACTAAAAGAAAGTCCCTGAGAATGGATACTCTAAACAGTGAGCTTAGCTAGAACACAGCATAGCAAGCCAAAGTAGCAGGAAAGAAACATCTACCTTTCCAAAGAAGTTAATTATTAAAAATAATAATAATAACAGTGATAATATAGCAGACAGTGCTTTCCTATAATATCAGAAAAGGCCAGTTACAAAAATTTTCTTGGTGGGTGTGGACAACAAAAAATAATGCCTTTGTGACTCTTGAAAACCAAAAATACAAACCTCAAAGCTTTCTTATTTATATAACATCTGCATCCCTCTTTTAAAATCCTATAGATACCCCTGGACCACCTTCTGCTCCAAGAGTTGTAGATACCACCAAGCACAGCATTAGTTTGGCATGGACCAAGCCCATGTACGATGGTGGCGCTGACATCATAGGATACGTTCTTGAGATGCAAGAGAAGGACACTGAGCAGTGGTACCGTGTGCATACCAATGCCACAATAAGAAATACTGAATTCACGGTGGTAGACCTTAAAATGGGCCAGAAGTACTCCTTCAGAGTTGCTGCTGTGAATGTGAAGGGTATGAGTGAATACAGCGAGTCAATTGCCGAAATTGAACCTGTGGAAAGACTAGGTATTTATCATAAACTTTTAGCTGAATTATTTTCTCAT
The DNA here is from genome assembly GCF_000412655.1 of Myotis brandtii. Taxonomy (NCBI): domain Eukaryota; kingdom Metazoa; phylum Chordata; class Mammalia; order Chiroptera; family Vespertilionidae; genus Myotis; species Myotis brandtii. Next base: position 10,415,941 of record NW_005353838.1, on the reverse strand, counting down.
CACACCTGTTCATGAAGTAATTAAGTTTTGACTTTTACTTTCCAGAAATACCAGATCTTGAGCTTGCAGACGATTTAAAGAAGACTGTGACCATCAGAGCTGGGGCCTCATTACGCCTGATGGTGTCTGTATCTGGAAGACCACCTCCTGTCATAACATGGAGCAAGAAGGGCATTGACCTTGCAAACCGGGCAATTATTGACACCACTGACAGCTACTCTTTACTTATCGTGGATAAAGTTAACCGGTATGATGCTGGAAAATACACCATTGAAGCCGAAAATCAATCTGGCAAAAAATCAGCAACAGTCCTTGTGAAAGTATATGGTAAGTATTTGTCTGAAAATTGATGATGTTGTGAGTAGAGTCTCTAAAAAGATACATTTGACCTATGATTGGTCATCTCTCTAGAGAGAAACGATGTTAAGTGTATTTTCTGAATACACAGTTCTTATTTAGAGTAAGGGCACAAAAAGAAAATCTATCAACCAATCGGGCAAATAAGAATTATGGATCTTTCATTCTACTTTTTAGATACTCCCGGTCCCTGTCCTTCAGTGACAGTTAAGGAAGTATCAAGAGATTCTGTGACCATTACTTGGGAAATCCCCACAATTGATGGTGGAGCTCCAGTCAACAACTACATTATTGAGAAGCGTGAAGCTGCCATGAGAGCATTCAAAACAGTAACTACCAAATGCAGCAAGACAGTTTACCGAATTTCTGGACTTATAGAAGGAATCATGTACTATTTCAGAGTGTTGCCAGAAAATATTTATGGCATTGGAGAGCCTTGTGAAACATCTGATGCAGTGCTGGTCTCAGAAGTGCCTTTGGTGCCTACGAAACTGGAAGTGGTCGATGTCACCAAGTCAACTGTTACCCTTGCCTGGGAAAAACCACTCTATGATGGTGGTAGCCGACTCACTGGATATGTTCTTGAGGCCTCCAAAGCTGGCACTGACAGATGGATGAAGGTTGTTACATTAAAACCCACAGTCCTAGAGCACACTGTTGTTTCCCTAAATGAAGGTGAACAGTTCTTATTTAGAGTAAGGGCACAAAATGAGAAAGGTGTGTCAGAACCAAGAGAGATCATCACACCCGTGACTATACAAGATCTCAGAGGTATGTACCCAATTGCCAAAAATAGCAATAATAGTAAAGTAAAATAAAGAAAACATTCAGAAATCATGACACTGTGTCCTTAGAAATAATGCTTAAGAACAAATGCCTCACTTCTTTCTCATAGTGTTGCCAACAATTGATCTCTCTACGATGCCTCAAAAGACCATCCATGTCCCAGCTGGCAGACCAGTAGAGCTGGTGATACCTATCGCTGGTCGTCCACCTCCTGCTGCTTCATGGTTCTTTGCTGGTTCTAAACTAAAAGAATCAGAGCGTATCACAGTTGAAACTCAGACAAAAGTAGCGAAATTAACCATCCGTGAGACCACTATCAGAGATACTGGAGAATATACACTTGAATTGAAAAATGTAACTGGAACTACTTCAGAGACCATTAAAGTTATCATCCTTGGTAAGGACATGTAACAAAGACACATGCAAACTGTTGCTGACATTCAGTCACCCAATTTTGATTTGAAGTGAAAATTAATTCCCTGGATTTCTTTTTCTTTCATAGACAAGCCTGGTCCACCAACTGGGCCTATCAAGATTGATGAAATTGAGGATACTTCAGTTACCATTTCCTGGGAAGCGCCTGAATTGGATGGCGGTGCTCCATTGAGTGGTTATGTGGTAGAACAACGTGATGCCCACCGTCCAGGATGGCTGCCAGTGTCTGAATCAGTGACTAGAACGACATTTAAGTTCACCAGACTCACTGAAGGAAACGAGTATGTGTTCCGTGTGGCCGCAACCAACCGCTTCGGGATTGGCTCTTACTTGCAGTCGGAGATCATAGAATGTCGCAGCAGCATCAGTAAGTCCTTGGACCCTTCCTCCATTCTCCCCTCCTCTGATTCTGAATGTTAACAAAAAGGAATCTGTTTTTAATGTGTCCTGATGTGAGTAAAAATAGGTCACAAAATTAACCCAGGGTCGTCCTAAGGTTTCTAACTCCCCTTTTCTTGGAGGTTTTCAACGTGGTTAGATTTTTGTTTTAATGAAAGAAAAAAGGGAGGAGAGGAGAGAGGGATAAGTGGAAGAGAGGGAGGGAAGAAAGGAAGGACAGGCTGGTTCTGGTAAAGTGGGAGAAAGAATGCATGCTCAATAAATGTTTATAAAATATAAGAAAATGAGGAATAGCAAGAAAAGTAAAAAAAAAAAAAAATGAAAAGATTGGAAAAAGAGCCACAGGAGTCTTATACACCATTTAAAAAGGTAACACACTGGTACAAATACATGAGTCTTTAATTTATTCATATTGCCAATATTGCATCACCTTTTCTTGCTGCAGGTATTCCTGGACCTCCAGAAACATTAGAGATATTTGATGTCTCCCGTGATGGCATGACACTCACTTGGTACCCACCAGAAGACGATGGTGGCTCCCAAGTGACCGGATATATTGTGGAGCGCAAAGAAGTGAGAGCAGAACGATGGGTCCGTGTAAATAAAGTACCAGTGACGATGACGCGGTACCGTTCCACCGGCCTTATTGAAGGCTTAGAATATGAACACCGTGTCACGGCCATTAATGTGAGAGGGACTGGAAAACCAGGTCGTCCTTCTAAACCCATCGTTGCCATGGATCCAATTGGTAATACATTTTGTATAAGTCACGTTTATTGTGGTATAATTTGATGTCGTAAAATTCACCCTTCCGAAATGTATAAGTCTGTTAAGTTTTGAAAGCTATACTGTTGTAGGACCACCATCACAATCAAAATGCGGAACATTTCCATCAGCTCAAAAAACTTGCTTGCATCCCTTTGTCGTCAATCCCCTCCCTACTCTCGCCCCTAGGAGCTTTTGTCAAATAACTTTTATAGTCTTCTCTTGAGCCTATTTTCCCCTCTTTAAAATGGGACTCCAGGTAAAAATTTTAAGCAAGTTAATATTTTTGAAAGCACTTTAAAAACTGATGATAAATTTGAGATAGGAATAGTAATTGTAAATAAAACATATTTAAGACAAAGGAAAAAACAAGCACTTTTAGTATTTTTTACCTTATAAAATGAATGAAATTTTTACAAAACAAAAAATATTATAATGCTAATAGTCCATGTTTCCACACTCAGTGGATTTGTTAGGTGGCACAGTTGATTTTCAACTTTCAACAACTTTAACAAGTTTGTTATTGTGATCTCATTCTTATTCCCAGCTCCTCCAGGAAAGCCACAAAACCCGAGAGTTACTGATACAACCAGGACGTCCGTTTCCCTGGCCTGGAGCCCTCCAGAAGACGAAGGCGGATCTAAAGTCACAGGCTACTTGATTGAAATGCAGAAAGTAGATCAACATGAATGGACCAAATGTAATACCACCCCAACCAAGATTCGGGAATATACTCTAACACACCTACCTCAGGGCGCTGAATACAGATTCCGTATCCTCGCTTGTAACGCTGGTGGACCTGGAGAGCCTGCTGAGGTACCAGGAACAGTCAAAATCACCGAAATGCTTGGTAAGATACACACTCACTTTCTTCTATAATTGCCTTAAGATTTATTTCCCCTCCCCTCCCCACTCCTACACACAGAGATAATTGCAACCTACCTTTTTTCCCAGAACATCCTGATGTTGAACTTGATGAAAGATACCAGGAGGGTCTCTTTGTAAGACAAGGTGGAGTCATCAGACTTACCATTCCAATCAAAGGAAAACCATACCCAATATGTAAATGGACCAAAGAAGGCCAAGATATTAGTAAACGTGCCATGATTGCAACCTCTGAAACACACACTGAGCTCGTCATCAAAGAAGCAGTCAGGGATGATTCTGGCTCGTACGACCTGGTTCTGGAAAACAAATGTGGCAAGAAGGCTGTTTACATCAAGGTCAAGGTGATAGGCATTCCTAACACTCCAGAAGGGCCACTTGAATATGATGACATACAAGCTCGCTCTGTAAGGGTCAGCTGGAGACCCCCTGCCGATGATGGTGGTGCCGACATCTTAGGCTACATCCTTGAGAGACGAGAAGTGCCTAAAGCCGCCTGGTATACCATTGATTCCAGAGTCCGAGGTACATCTCTGGTGGTAAAAGGCCTCAAAGAAAATGTGGAATACCATTTCCGTGTTTCAGCAGAAAACCAGTTTGGTATCAGCAAACCCTTAAAATCCGAGGAACCAGTCATACCAAAAACACCACTAAGTAAGTGCTCTTCCAACCACAACCTTGTGCAAATTCTTTCCGTACTCTTGTTTTGAAATGAAGCCATCAGCTGACGAGATTTGGCACTATACCCTAACACATGTGTGTTTTCTACTGATATCCTTAGATCCTCCAGAGCCTCCAAGCAATCCTCCAGAAGTACTCGATGTGACCAAGAGTTCTGTCAGCCTGTCCTGGTCCCGGCCCAAAGACGATGGTGGTTCTCGAGTTACAGGCTACTACATCGAACGCAAGGAGACATCAACTGACAAGTGGGTCAGGCACAATAAGACTCAGATAACGACCACAATGTACACCCTGACGGGGCTCGTTCCTGATGCTGAATATCAGTTCCGGGTCATAGCACAGAATGATGTTGGCCTAAGTGAGACCAGCCCTGCTTCTGAACCAATTATTTGCAAAGATCCATTTGGTAAGGAGAGGTTTTTTTGAAGGGGTTAACATCAAAGGGGCAAGCCATCTTTGGGTTTTTCCTTTTATTTCAACAGTATAGTTGATTCTCTTTTCAATTGTTTTAAACTATTTCAGATAAGCCAAGTCAACCTGGAGAACTTGAGATTCTTTCAATCTCCAGAGATAGTGTCACTCTACAGTGGGAGAAACCCGAATGTGATGGTGGCAAAGACATCCTTGGATACTGGGTTGAATACCGACAATCTGGAGACAGTGCCTGGAAGAAGAGCAATAAGGACCGCATCAAGGACAGGCAAATCACAATAGGGGGTTTGCTGGAAGCTACTGAATATGAATTCAGGGTTTTTGCTGAGAATGAGGCTGGGCTTAGCAGACCTCGAAGAACTACTATGTCTGTAAAGACAAAACTAACATGTAAGTAGCCATTAGTTCTCTGCCTATGATTTACAAACTAAGTAACATGTTAAGGCTAATTCTTCTTCTAAACTAAGTAGATCTCCAGAAAGCTTTATTGGGGAGCAAATGTATGGAAAGAATCACTCACTTTGGCATATGCACACACAGGGCGTAGTGGGTAGGTTCTATGGGAAGCCATTCTAAACACATAACCCCAGTAGATGTTAGGTGCAGTGAACTGAACACAATCCTGGAATAGGATCTCCCTCAAATGCAATGGGTTGTATTTTTTTATAGTTTCTAACAAGACTTGAAGGGTTAACAAATGTACCCAACTTCAGTGAACCTACGTAGGGGCAAAGATACTACAGACTTATAAAGAGAATTCCTATTTCCCCAAAACTCTATACGTAATTAATACCTCCCAATTATAAAGAGAAAAATCACTCTGCATAATAATGTCCTCACTGAATCCCTGTTTTCCATATGAACCCAGCAAAATCACTGCAAAGAGTTTTTAAGCATTAGACGCATGTAAATCATGGTGTCTAATAAAGTGTTAGTCAATAACAACACTTTAAATTCCTGATATACAAAGACAAAGGATTATAGAATTAGTAGTAACAATATGCATTAATATTATCTTTCATATCCTTCAGCTGGAGAGGCCCCAGGAGTACGCAAAGAAATGGAGGATGTTACCACCAAATTGGGTGAAGCTGCTCAACTCTCATGCCAGATCCTTGGAAGGCCTCTTCCTGACATTAAATGGTACCGATTTGGTAAGGAGCTGGTGCAAAGCCGGAAGTACAAAATGTCTTCAGATGGACGCACACATACTCTGACAGTGATGACAGATGAACAAGAAGATGAAGGCGTTTATACCTGCATAGCTACTAATGAGGTTGGAGAGACAGAAACCAGTAGTAAGCTTCTCCTGCAAGCAACACCACAGTTCCATCCTGGTTACCCACTGAAAGAGAAATACTATGGTGCTGTGGGCTCAACACTTCGACTTCATGTTATGTACATTGGTCGTCCAGTACCTGCCATCACTTGGTTCCATGGCCAGAAACTTCTGCAAAACTCAGAAAACACTGCTATTGAAAACACTGAGCACTACACTCATCTCGTCATGAAGAATGTCCAGCGGAAGACTCATGCTGGGAAATACAAAGTTCAGCTCAGCAATGTTTTCGGAACAGTTGATGCCACCCTTGATGTGGAAATACAAGGTATTTTATTTTCATTTTCAGTGTTTTGTGTTTTTTTATTTTTAAAGGGGAAAAGCTCTTGGGAGACACACCACAAAAACCACTACTATTGTATTTTCCCCCCAACAGATAAACCAGACAAACCTACAGGACCCATTGTGATTGAAGCTCTATTAAAGAACTCGGTAGTGATCAGCTGGAAGCCACCAGAAGATGACGGAGGCTCCTGGATCACCAATTATGTGGTGGAGAAATGTGAGGCCAAGGAAGGGGCTGAATGGCAATTGGTGTCTTCAGCCATCTCAGTGACAACCTGTAGAATTGTGAACCTCACAGAAAATGCTGGCTACTACTTCCGGGTTTCGGCTCAGAACACTTTTGGCATCAGTAACCCTCTAGAGGTCCCCTCAGTTGTGATCATTAAGAGTCCATTTGGTGAGTACAGCCTCTTGTACAACCGCTACAATCTTCACATGGCAAAATTCTTTACATAAAAATATCTTCACATAAAAGTCTTTGTAACAGAAATAAATTTTGGAAGGAAATAGCAAAAATTCAGGTAAAGCACAAGAACCTTTTATCTCACTTGAACTTTTGCATATTTAAAAGGACAAATACGGGCTTGGCAAAAATAGGTTTACAGTTGTTTATATGGAAAATAACATAGTAATTAATAAATTATAAGAATAAACTCTGCATACTCACAACTATAAACTTACTTTTGCCCACCCATGTATATACCCTATCCCTTCTTTAAAAAGGAACTTTGTGTTTTGTTAGTTCCTTAGCACAAACTAATCCATTCATTTTTCTGTAATAGCTATTCTTAATAGAACTTTGAATTTATCACATTTTATTTTTTAATCAGCTTTTAATAAAGCTGCTTGTTTCACCTCATGACTCAAATCCTTTTTGTCTATTTGCTTTAAATAGAAAAGCCAAGTGCTCCTGGCAAGCCAACTATTTCTGCTGTCACGAAAGAGTCTTGTGTTGTGGCTTGGAAGCCACCTGCCAGTGATGGCGGTGCAAAGATTAGAAATTACTACCTTGAGAAGCGTGAGAAGAAGCAGAATAAATGGATTGCGGTGACAACAGAAGAAATTCGAGAAACTGTCTTCTCAGTGCAAAACCTTATTGAAGGTCTTGAATATGAGTTCCGTGTGAAGTGTGAAAACCTAGGTGGGGAAAGCGAATGGAGTGAAATATCAGAACCTGTCACTCCCAAAACTGATGTCCCGATTCAGGCACCACACTTTAAAGAGGAACTAAGAAATCTAAACGTCAGATATCAGAGCAATGCTACTTTGGTCTGCAAAGTGACTGGCCATCCAAAACCTATTGTGAAATGGTACAGACAAGGCAAAGAACTCATTGCAGATGGATTAAAGTACAGGATTCAAGAGTTTAAGGGTGGCTACCATCAGCTCATTATTGCAAGTGTCACGGATGACGATGCCACAGTTTACCAAGTCAGAGCTACCAACCAAGGGGGATCTGTGTCTGGCACTGCCTCCTTGGAAGTGGAAGGTAAAAGCAAATTAGTAAACATAAGTTTGGTGCTGGATGACACTATTAATTGGAGGGGGGCTGTTGCACTTACATAGTGTTAGGTGTTTCTAAATTATATTCTTTTTCCTTTTATTCCGATACAGTCCCGGCTAAGATACACCTGCCTAAAACTCTTGAGGGCATGGGAGCTGTTCATGCTCTCCGAGGTGAGGTGATCAGCATCAAGATCCCTTTCAGTGGCAAACCAGATCCCGTGATCACCTGGCAGAAAGGACAAGATCTCATCGACAATAATGGCCACTACCAAGTTATTGTCACAAGATCTTTCACATCACTTGTTTTCCCCAATGGAGTGGAGAGAAAAGATGCTGGTTTCTATGTGGTCTGTGCTAAAAACAGATTTGGAATTGATCAGAAGACAGTTGAACTGGATGTGGCTGATGTTCCTGACCCACCCAGAGGAGTCAAAGTTAGTGACGTCTCACGAGATTCTGTCAACTTAACCTGGACTGAGCCAGCTACTGACGGTGGCAGCAAAATCACCAACTACATTATTGAAAAATGTGCAACGACTGCAGAAAGATGGCTCCGTGTAGGACAGGCCCGAGAAACACGTTACACAGTGATCAACCTATTTGGAAAAACAAGTTACCAGTTCCGTGTAATAGCTGAAAATAAATTTGGCCTGAGCAAGCCTTCTGAGCCTTCAGAACCAACCGTAACCAAAGAAGATAAGACCAGAGCTATGAACTATGATGAAGAGGTAGATGAAACCATGGAAGTTTCCATGACTAAAGCATCTCATTCTTCAACCAAGGAACTCTATGAGAAATATATGATTGCTGAAGATCTTGGGCGTGGTCAGTTTGGAATCGTCCACCGTTGTGTTGAAACATCCTCAAAAAAGACATACATGGCTAAATTTGTGAAAGTCAAAGGGACCGATCAGGTTTTGGTAAAGAAGGAAATATCCATTCTAAATATTGCTAGGCACAGAAACATCTTATACCTCCATGAATCATTTGAAAGCATGGAAGAATTAGTTATGATCTTTGAGTTCATATCAGGACTTGACATATTTGAACGCATTAACACCAGTGCTTTTGAACTTACTGAAAGAGAAATTGTAAGTTATGTTCGCCAGGTCTGCGAAGCTCTTGAGTTCTTACATAGTCAGAGTATTGGACACTTTGACATTAGACCCGAAAATATCATTTACCAAACAAGACGAAGCTCCGTCATTAAAATCATAGAATTTGGTCAAGCCCGTCAGCTGAAGCCAGGGGACAACTTCAGGCTTCTGTTCACTGCCCCTGAGTACTATGCACCTGAAGTCCACCAGCATGATGTTGTCAGCACCGCCACAGACATGTGGTCACTTGGAACACTGGTATATGTGCTGTTGAGTGGTATCAATCCATTCCTGGCTGAAACTAACCAACAGATGATTGAGAACATCAGGAATGCCGAATATACTTTTGATGAGGAGGCATTCAAAGAGATCAGCCTCGAAGCCATGGATTTTGTTGACCGGCTGTTAGTGAAAGAGAGAAAATCTCGCATGACAGCATCTGAAGCGCTCCAGCACCCATGGCTGAAGCAGAAGATAGAAAGAGTCAGTACTAAAGTTATCAGAACATTAAAACACCGGCGATACTACCACACTCTGATCAAGAAAGACCTCAACATGGTTGTGTCAGCAGCCCGAATCTCCTGTGGTGGTGCAATTCGATCTCAGAAGGGAGTGAGCGTTGCTAAAGTTAAAGTGGCATCCATTGAAATTGGCCCGATTTCTGGGCAGATAATGCATGCAGTTGGCGAAGAAGGAGGATATGTCAAGTATGTCTGCAAAATTGAAAATTATGACCAGTCTACCCAAGTGACCTGGTACTTTGGTGTCAGACAGCTGGAGAACAGTGAGAAATACGAAATCACCTATGAAGATGGAGTGGCTACCATGTACATCAAAGACATTACCAAATTCGACGACGGCACCTACAGATGCAAAGTAGTCAATGACTACGGTGAAGACAGTTCTTATGCAGAGCTGTTTGTTAAAGGTGTGAGAGAAGTTTATGACTATTACTTCCGTAGAACCATGAAGAAAATGAAGCGCAGAACAGATACCATGAGACTCCTGGAAAGGCCACCAGAGTTTACCCTGCCTCTCTATAACAAGACAGCTTATGTGGGTGAAAACGTCCGATTTGGAGTAACTATTACTGTCCACCCAGAGCCTCGTGTAACATGGTACAAATCAGGTCAGAAAATCAAACCAGGTGATGATGACAAGAAATACACATTTGAGTCTGACAAGGGTCTTTACCAATTAACAATCAACAGTGTAACAACAGATGATGATGCTGAATATGCTATTGTGGCAAGAAACAAATACGGTGAAGACAGCTGTAAAGCAAAACTGACTGTAACCCCACACCCACCTCCAGCAGATACAACCTTAAGACCCATGTTCAAAAGGCTACTGGCAAATGCAGAATGCCAAGAAGGCCAGAGTGTCAGCTTTGAGATCAGAGTTTCTGGCATCCCCCCGCCAACATTAAAATGGGAGAAAGATGGTCAGCCACTGTCCCTTGGGCCTACCATTGAAATTATCCACGAAGGCTTGGATTATTATGCTTTGCACATCCGGGATACTTTGCCTGAAGACACTGGTTATTATAGGGTCACAGCCACAAACACAGCTGGATCCACCAGCTGCCAGGCTCACTTACAAGTGGAGCGCTTGAGGTACGTCAAACAAGAATTCAAGAGTAAAGAGGAGCGTGAAAGACACGTACAGAAGCAAATTGACAAGACAATAAGAATGGCTGAAATTCTTTCTGGAAAGGAATCTGTGCCACTGACACAGGTAGCCCAAGAGGCTCTGAGAGAAGCTGCCATCCTCTACAAACCAGCTGTAAGCACCAAGACCGTAAAGGGGGAATTCCGACTTGAGACCGAAGAAAAGAAAGAGGAGAGAAAACTCCGAATGCCCTATGAAGTACCAGAGCCACGCAAGCACAAGCGGACCGTCATAGAAGAAGATCAACGCATTAAACAGTTTGTGCCTATGTCTGACATGAAATGGTACAAAAAGATACGTGATCAATTTGAAATGCCTGGGAAAATTGACAGAATTGTACAGAAAAGACAAAAGCGCATCCGCCTTTCAAGATGGGAACAGTTCTATGTGACGCCTCTTCCACGCTTTACGGATCAATACAAACCCAGATGGCGCATTCCCAAATTGACCCAAGATGACCTTGAAATAGTGAGGCCAGCCCGCCGGCGTACACCTTCTCCTGACTACGCCTTCTACTACAGACCTAGAAGACGTTCCCTTGGTGACATCTCAGATGAAGAATTACTCCTTCCCATTGATGACTACTTGGCGATGAAAAGAACGGAGGAAGAGAGGCTGCGTCTTGAAGAGGAGCTTGAATTAGGTTTTTCAGCTTCACCCCCAAGCCGGAGCCCTCCACGTTTTGAGCTTTCTAGTCTGCGTTACTCTTCCCCACAGGCTCATGTCAAGGTGGAGGAAACAAGAAAAGACTTCAGATACTCAACCTATCACATCCCAACCAAGGCTGACACTAGCACAAGTTATGCAGAACTGCGGGAACGGCACGCCCAGGCTTCCTACAGGCAGCCCAAACAACGGCAGCGAATCATGGCTGAGAAGGAGGACGAAGAGTTGCTTCGTCCGGTTACAACCACCCATCGTCTCTCAGAATACAAAAGCGAGCTTGACCACATGTCGAAGGAACAAAAGTCTAGAAAGAAATCAAAGCAACAGAGAAGAGTGACAGAAATCACAGAAATTGAGGAAGAATACGAAATCACAAAACGTGCTCAAAGAGAGTCATCCTCATCTGTGTCTAGACTTCTGAGACGACGGCGCTCCCTGTCTCCAACTTACATTGAGTTAATGAGGCCGGTGTCTGAACTGATCCAATCACATCCACAACCAGCTGAGGAATACGAAGATGACACAGAGAGAAGGTCTCCCACTCCAGAGAGAACTCGCCCGCGTTCCCCCAGCCCCGTCTCTCGTGAGAGATCACTCTCAAGATTTGAGAGGTCGGCAAGATTTGATATCTTTTCCAGGTATGAGTCCATGAAGGCAGCTTTAAAGACTCAGAAGACATCAGAAAGGAAGTATGAAGTTTTGAGTCAGCAGCCTTTTACGCTGGACCATGCCCCTCGGATCACACTGAGAATGCGCTCCCACAGGGTACCCTGTGGCCAGAATACCCGGTTTATCCTAAACGTTCAGTCTAAGCCAACTGCCGAGGTTAAATGGTACCATAATGGTGTAGAACTCCAAGAGAGCAGTAAGATTCATTACACCAACACGAGTGGGGTCCTGACCCTGGAAATTCTAGACTGTCATATTGATGACAGCGGAACATATCGCGCCGTGTGCACCAACTACAAAGGTGAAGCTTCTGACTACGCGACCTTGGATGTAACAGGAGGGGATTATACCACCTACGCTTCCCGGCGCAGAGATGAGGATGTCCCCCGGTCCCTTTTCCCTGACCTCACCAAAACAGAGGCATATGCGGTTTCATCGTTCAAGAGAACATCTGAGATGGAAGCCTCTTCTTCAGTCAGGGAAATGAAGTCGCAGATGACAGAGACAAGGGAAAGTCTCTCATCATATGAACACCACGCATCTGCAGAAATGAAAAGGGCTGCAGTAGAAGAAAAGTCGCTGGAAGAAAAATCCACACACAGAAAGATCAAGTCCACTTTGGAAGCAAGAATCCTAACCAAGCCAAGGTCCATAACTGTCTCTGAGGGAGAGTCGGCAAGGTTTTCTTGCGACACCGATGGTGAGCCGGTACCAACTGTGACCTGGCTGCGTGGAGGACAAGTGATCAGTACTTCCACCCGCCACCAAGTGACCACCACAAAATACAAGTCCACCTTTGAGATCTCTTCAGTCCAGGCTTCTGATGAGGGCAGCTACAGCGTGGTGGTAGAAAACAGTGAAGGGCGGCAAGAAGCACAGTTCACTCTGACTATTCAGAAGTCCAGAGTTACTGAAAAGGCTGTGACTTCACCACCGAAGGTCAAATCCCCAGAGCCTCAGGTGAAATCCCCAGAAGGAGTTAAGTCTCCAAAACGAGTGAAATCCCCAGAACTGGTAACTTCTCCCCCAAAAGCCGTATCACCCACAGAGAAAAAACCCACAGCAACAGAGAAGGTTGGGCAGCTACCAGTCTCTGCCCCACCCAAGATATCTCAGTCCCTGAAAGCAGAAGCTGTTAAAGACATCGCAAAGCTGACCTGTGCAGTTGAAAGTAGTGTATTATGTGCAAAAGAGGTCGCCTGGTATAAAGATGGCAAGAAACTGAAGGAAAATGGGCATTTCCAGTTTCATTATTCAGCAGATGGTACCTATGAGCTCAAAATCCATAACCTCACTGAATCTGATTGTGGAGAATATGTTTGTGAAATTTCTGGGGAAGGTGGAACTTCCAAAACTAACTTACAATTCATGGGACAAGCCTTTAAGAGCATCCATGAGCAGGTGTCGAGCGTATTGGAAACTAAGAAATCAGCTCAGAAAACTGCCGAGTCAACAGAAACCAAGGTATCAGCTCAGAAAACTGCTGAGTCAACAGAAACCAAGGTATCAGCTCAGAAAACTGCTGAGTCAACAGAAGCCAAGGTATCAGCTCAGAAAACTGCTGAATCAACAGAAACCAAGGTATCAGCTCAGAAAACTGCTGAGTTAACAGAAGCCAAGGTATCAGCCCAGAAAACTGCTGAGTTAACAGAAACCAAGGTATCAGCCCAGAAAACTGCTGAGTCAACAGAAACCAAGGTATCAGCTCAGAAAACTGCTGAGTCAACAGAAGCCAAAGTATCAGTTCAGAAAACTGCTGAGTCAACAGAAACCAAGAAAACGGAAACAAAAGCTCCTGAGCCAATATCCTCAAAGCCAGTAATTGTTACTGGGCTGCAGGATACAACTGTCTCTTCAGACAGCATCGCTAAATTTTCCGTTAAAGTTACTGGAGAACCCCAGCCGACTGTCATCTGGACAAAGGATGGAAAGGTAACCAGTTCTTAACTGTTCTTAATTTTATCTTCTAAATAACTAACCTTTTCCCCATCTCCCAGAGAAAGTTGAAAATTAAATCACTTTTTAAAACTCAAACCACTTGCATTCTACAGGCTATTACACAGGGAGGTAAATATAAACTCTCTGAAGACAAAGGAGGATTCCTCTTGGAAATTCTTAAGACTGACACTTCTGACAGCGGGCTTTACACTTGTACAGTAACGAACTCAGCTGGATCTGTGTCCTCGAGCTGCAAATTAACCATAAAAGGTAGGTTGGCTTTTGTTCTTACCAACATTTTCCAGAAAACAATATTAAAGTAACATTTCTAAACACTTCCTTATACACACAAACCCACCCATGAGAAAGTATTGAAACTGTTTTCCAATTCCAGAATACCATTTGTACACAAATGTAGAAATACACATATTTGAAGTTAGCATATACCTTTATATTCACAAAAAAAAGTACATATTAAGCCCTGGCCAGTGTGGCACAGTTGGGTGTTGGTCGTGCCATGCACCAAAATGTTGCTGCTTTGATTCCCAGTTGAGGCACATGCCCGGGTTGGGGGCTCAATCCCTGGTAGGGGACGTGCAGGAGGCAGCTGATTGATGTTTTGCTCTCAATTTGATGTTTTTTCTCTTTCTCTCCCTCTGCCTTCCTCTCTCTCTCAAAATCAATAAAAATATTAATTTATAAAAGTACATGTGAAGTACCTAACTGTGTGTGGTATTATATAAGATTCCTGCTCCCAGGCATGTTTAGGAAGAAAGTCAAGTGAATATACAAAATGGTACTTCTTCCTTAAACCTTCACTTTTGCTAAGTTAATGAAAGAGCTACATCAGTTTTCCTCATTAAAATTAGTTTGCTGTCATCTCAGTCTTCTAAAATATAATTCATTTTTTATTCATCAAAACACACACATCTCCCAAATTCTTTGGCTATTCTTTGCAAGACTTTTTTCCCCTTAAGTCATAAAAATCATCTTCAGTTTAGTTTAAAGAATCATTACACTGATTTCAGAAGTCAAGCATGGCAGTTTTCCACGACTGGCACTGAGAGAGAATTAGGCATTACCTACACTGCACACAGAAGTCAGCCTCTGTTTCCTTTGTGGTCCTTCACTTGCAGAATGTACAGGAGTAAAGGGTGGGGCCTCTTTCCAATTAAGTTTGCCTTACAGAGGTTTCTTTTTTAGCCGTAAAAGACACTGAGACACAGAAAGTATCTACACAAAAGACTTCCGAAATTACATCCCAGAAGGCCGTTGTCCAAGAGGAAATTTCCCAGAAAGCCTTAATCTCTGAAGAAATCAAGAAGTCAGAGGTGAAATCTCAAGAAAAGTTAGCCCTCACGGAGGAAGCTTCAAAGGTTACAATTTCTGAAAAAGTCAAGAAGTCAGAAGCCGCCTCCCTAGAAAAATCCATTGTCCATGAAGAAGTCACCAAAGCATCCCAGGCAATGGAAGAAATCAGCACTCAAGTTGAAATTAAAGCCTTCTCTAGTCAGATGAGCATAACTGATGGTCAGAAAGTGACTTTAAAAGCCAACATTGCTGGTGCCACTGATGTGAAATGGGTGCTAAATGGAGTAGAGCTCACTAACTCCGAGGAGTACAGATACGGCGTCTCGGGCAGTGATCAGACCCTAACCATCAAGAAGGCCAGTCACAAACACCAAGGAATCCTCACCTGCATTGGCAAAACCAGTCAAGGAATCGTCAAGTGTCAGTACGACTTGAGCCTGAGCGAAGAACTCTCAGATGCTCCGGCCTTCATCTCACAGCCCAGATCTCAAAATGTTAACGAAGGACAAAGCGTTCTCTTTTCTTGTGAAATCAGTGGTGAGCCCTCTCCTGAAATCGAATGGTTTAAAAACAACCTGCCGGTAAGTTTAATTATGAATTTATTAGTGAAGAAAATTGTAGACACTACATGTACTCCTGAAGAGGGCAAAGAAACACTTTTTTTTCTTCTTCTTTTTAGGTTTCTGTTTCTTCAAATATCAGCGTAAGTCGCTCCAGAAATGTATATTCTCTTGAAATCCGAAATGCGTCAGTAAGTGACAGTGGGAAGTACACCATTAAGGCCAAAAATTTCCGTGGCCAATGTTCAGCTACTGCTTCCTTAACAGTCCTTCGTAAGTATATCTTTGCCATTTCCTTTATCTGTTTAAGGCCTTTATGTGTTTTTTAAAAAAAATTCTTTTGCCTTTGTTTTCTGATCACAGCAGACTCAGGAGCCTCATTAAATTGCATAGGTAAGAGGCACAGGCCTCCTGTGTGGATTCATTCTTACGATCAGTTTCTTTACAGCTCAACAGAAACTTCCAAGGCAAAGCTACTGACTGCCCTGTTCCATTTCTTTTCAGAATGCGCAATATATACATTATTTTCTATATGACTAATCATTTTTCTCCTAGTGATTCTAGTCCCTGCATGTAATGTGATGATAGAAACATGAGGATTCATTTCTTGGAGACACTGGGCTAGCTTTTTGACCAAATGTATGTATGTATGTATGTATGTATGTATGTATGTATGTATTTGCTTAAGCTTCCACAGCAAATTGTTTGGGTTACGTTTCCGTGTATGGTGTTTAAGTTTGCCATTTCTGTAAGTCAGTGTCAGATGTCACAACTTACCCAGATGTCATTGATGTTCACCGTATCTGCTATGGTCCACAGCTCTAGTGGAAGAACCTCCCAGAGAGGTAGTATTGAAGACAAGTGATGACACGAGCTTGCAAGGAAGCTTCTCGTCTCAGTCCGTCCAAATGTCCGCGTCTAAGCAGGAGGCCTCCTTCAGCAGTTTCAGCAGCAGCAGTGCTAGCAGCATGACTGAAATGAAATTTGCAAGCATGTCTGCCCAAAGCATGTCCTCCATGCAAGAGTCCTTTGTAGGAATGAGTTCCAGCAGTTTTATGGGACAATCTAGTATGACGCAACTGGCGAGCTCGAGTAGTAAAATGCTTAAAGCAGGCATACGAGGTGAGCAATAAAATTACTGGTAGAGGTTGACAAGCCTAGTAGCACTATATAGTCTTTAGTTCATACAATTCAGTAGAAAGCACATGGAAATTTTTTTCTGTGATTCTAACATGTTTTTGTTGTTGCTGTTCCATAAAGGAATTCCACCTAAAATTGAAGCTCTTCCCTCTGACATCAGCATTGATGAGGGCAAAGTTCTAACAGTAGCCTGTGCTTTTACTGGTGAGCCTACCCCAGAAATAACATGGTCGTGTGGTGGAAGAGAAATCCAAAATGAAGACCAGGGGAGATTCCACATTGAAAACACAGAGGACCTGACCACTCTGATCATCATGGACGTACAGAAACAAGACGGTGGACTTTATACCCTGAGCTTAGGGAATGAATTTGGATGTGACTCCGCTACTGTGAACATAAATATTCGATCCATTTAAGAGGGCCTGCGCTCTCATCCTCCTTAACCTTTCACAAACGATTCACATGGACTAATCTTTCTGATCTGTAAATATTAAGGAAAAAAAAGTAGTTTTGTATCAACCTAAATGAGTCCAAGTTCAAAATATGCATTTCAACCTTTTCTAATTGTTGACCTAAGAATATTATGCATTTTCTAGTGACATGTACATACTGTATATAGCCGGATTAACGGTTATAAAGTTTTGTACCATTATTTTATGACATTTTACAATGTAATTTCTGAAACTAACTGTTGGTAGGAGAAAGTTTCTTATGGAACGAATACCCTGCTCAACACTTAATCTTTGTGCCTCAACATAACGTTGATGTCTAAGTATGCCTCAGTGGGTTGAGAAATTCCCCATTGAAGATGTCTTATCCACCTAAAAGATAATGCTGTGCACATCACCTGGCATGTGCACCAATACCTACTGAATCAGAAATGTAAGGCATTGGTGATGTTTGCATTTACCCTCCTGTAAGCAACACTTTAACGTCTTACATTTTCTCTGATGATGTCACACTCAGAATTATCATGACCTAAATATTACCAGAGCAAAGTGCAACGGCCAGCACTTTGTTCGCTCATGTTACACTGTCTCTGACCATAGAGAGTGCCTGGGTAGCTTGGAAAAGTAACATCGCCTGGCCATCCCCTCATTTAACCAAGCTATTCAGGTATTCCTATGCCAGAGCAGTGCCAACTCTTGGAGGTCCCGGGGTGCAGCCAATGCCTTCGTGTGGTAGCTCTAAATTTAAATTACCCTGAGAAACTGGGGCAACTAAGCAATGAGCCACAGCACAAAGATAACAACAAGAACAAAAACAAAACAAAGCTGTCGTTAAACTAAAAACATTACTAATTGCCCCAAATGTCGATCTGATGTAGTTCTCTTGATGTCTAAGTATGCCTCAGTGGGTTGAGAAATTCCCCATTGAAGATGTCTTATCCACCTAAAAGATAATGCTGTGCACATCACCTGGCATGTGCACCAATACCTACTGAATCAGAAATGTAAGGCATTGGTGATGTTTGCATTTACCCTCCTGTAAGCAACACTTTAACGTCTTACATTTTCTCTGATGATGTCACACTCAGAATTATCATGACCTAAATATTACCAGAGCAAAGTGCAACGGCCAGCACTTTGTTCGCTCATGTTACACTGTCTCTGACCATAGAGAGTGCCTGGGTAGCTTGGAAAAGTAACATCGCCTGGCCATCCCCTCATTTAACCAAGCTATTCAGGTATTCCTATGCCAGAGCAGTGCCAACTCTTGGAGGTCCCGGGGTGCAGCCAATGCCTTCGTGTGGTAGCTCTAAATTTAAATTACCCTGAGAAACTGGGGCAACTAAGCAATGAGCCACAGCACAAAGATAACAACAAGAACAAAAACAAAACAAAGCTGTCGTTAAACTAAAAACAACATTACTAATTGCCCCAAATGTCGATCTGATGTAGTTCTCTTCATGCACGTATAAATTCGATTGTTAGTTATAATTGTTGGACCTCCTGGAGATAGTAACAACAAAATAAAAGCAAGCTATCTGCACCTCAAAACGTGTGGTTGGTGGTTTTCTGTGAAATTCTGGGGTTGGGGGAGGTATGTGCCTTTTATCAAACAAAGCAACTCAAGTTCAAAATAGCCCCAGGTTCATAAGTTCGTTAAAGCAAATATTTAAATTATCGTGCTGAATATATTCAATAATTTTTAAAGCATAGATATGATTTTCATGGATAATTTTATCCTCAAAAATTAACAAAACTTCCTGAAAAATTGTGTATGTTCCCCCACGTCCCGCGTGGTTCAGGGTTCAGGATCTGGAAGAGGGGCCGCACACAAATGAAAAAGATGAGACAAGAAACAATAATTTGGAAATTGGGGGGCCAGGCGAGAGCCCATCTTAAGAGGATGGACTCCGCTTGTGCTCAGGCCTTGCTATCCTTTTATTCAGTTTAGGATACACCCATAGCCCTTAGGCAGGCAAGTTACAGTAACAGGCAGACTATCTTATCAATAAGGATTTACATGACTATCTGGTGGGGAAGTTGCTTCAGCTACCATTGTCTCGACTAAACAGTGGGTGCATAGCTCTGACCTTTGCCAGGGCTTCAAGTGTCACCGGGCTCCTTGTCCACACCTCTCTGCTAGAGAAGACAATAGGCGGCTTCACACAAAAAATAATAGATAAAATCTTCTAAACTTATCAAGAAAATTATTTTTATGGGAACTGAATCAATTAAATCTATCAAAGATATTAAACAGCTACCATATTTTGTGCTAGACACCACAGCGAACAACACACAGATAAGATGATACTAACCTTGTCCCTCAAGGAGTGTAGTGAAGAGAAAATGACAACTTCAAGGAAAATGATTAATTGTGCACCTGACACTGACTGTTGCAGCTCTGAACTGAGATAAAACAAATGAAAGCCTTCAAAGCCAAAGAACTGGTTTTAAATGCTATAGTACCGTGCTTTTTAAAACAATTGATCTATACTTGATAATAAAGTATCGAGTGCGAGTGCCCAAAATATCTGTATTTATCCACTTCAATTAGATCATTGTCATTGTAAACCTTTGAAGTTGATTCCTTGCCCAAATTACCTAATTAGCACAAGTTACAAATGTAAATACAAGCACAATTACTTCTAAATGTAAGTACAAGTGGCCAAAGCTGAAGCCTGAAGCAAACATACTGTCAATTTTTATTCTGCAAAAGAAGATCTTGGGTCTTCATTAATTTACTCAGCAAGTACTGTCTTAAGTCAGAGTCCCCAAAAGCAGGGCCCAGAGCAGGGACTCTTGTTATAAAGAATGTCTGAGGCGCTGCTACCAGGAAAAGGGGAGTGAGGGAGGCGGGGCGGAGGAGAACGGACGTCTCCACAGCAGCCTCAGCCCATCCCACAGGGAGCCTAAATGATACCAGAGCTAGTTCCGTTTGGGAACGGGGGAGGGGGAGTAGCCTCATTGGACCCCCTTATCTGCCAGGTGGTGGCTACAGGCTGTGTGCTGGGGTGGGGGGTGGGGTGGGGTGATAACCTTCCAGCTGAGGGGGCCTTTGGCCAGAGCGAGCTCTGCAGGCTGGGGCACTAAACAGACAGTTCTCCAGAAACAGGGTCGGGTGCACACACATAAGCTGGGGAATCTGAGCGGTACCACCGCACCCACTCCACCCACTCCAACTTGAAATGCCTATTCTTAACCTAAATGAGAGAGGCAGGACTTACTGGGTGGTTCCTGAGGATGATTCCCAGCACCGACATGCTAATATCTAAACAAGGCCTACGCCGCCCGCCTGCTGAGATACGGTCAGAGCTGATGAGAATTTTAAAGCTTTTCGCACTTCTGTAGTTGAAGCTCCCAAGCACAGGGCCTGGGAGAGAGGGCAGGGGCAGCGATCTATCCAGCAAAAGAGGTCGTCGCTACAGGCAAGGCATGACTTCTTTTTATGAATTAGAGGCCTGGGGAAAACAGCTCCGTGTGGCCACGTGGGCGCAGGTGAGAGGGTTGCCTAGGGAGGGTCCTGGAAGTCCGTCAGGGGCACTCCAGCGGGAGCGACAAGAACCCTTCCCGGACTCACCAGCCAGCCTCCTTCCCCTCACTCCCCCAAGAATAATGCTCCCGGGAGGGGGGTGGAGGGGATTCGTGCTCCACACCTTCAGCAACCTTCCATATGTTTCTCCGCATCATTGCATTTCCAATTTAGACCACCTTTTCTCTCCCCGTGTCGGCAGGGGGCGACAGAGAGTAGCAAGCCGAGCTTCCTGGTTTCAATCCATCCCATGAGAAATAAATCTTGTCATCCTTTCCCTCTTTATGCTGAATCTTTCCTGTCTATTTTATAAACCCCACACCCAGGCTACATGATAGCATAAAGTAGGAATTACACATCTTCGCTCAAAACCCAGAGTGAGAAGCTGAAATCTGGGATCTGCTAACTTGTGTGACCTGGGACAGGTTATTGAACTTCTTCGTTCCTTGATAATCTCATCCATAAAATGGGACTAACAACAGCATCGACCTCACTGGGTTGTTGTGAGGATTCAACAAGGTACTTCATATGAAACTTTTAGAGCAATGCCTGGCACAGCACCAGTAAGTACCAGCAATCATTACTGTATTAGGGACCACCATACAAAACATCACAGTTAGGGACCAGGGAAGCAGCATTTTATTTTAATTTTTTTTATATATTTTATTGATTTTTTTACAGAGAGGAAGGGAGAGGGATAGAGAGCCAGAAACATCGATGAGAGAGAAACACCGATCAGCCGCCTCCTGCACACTCCCCACTGGGGATGTGCCCGCAACCAAGGTACATGCCCTTGACCGGAATCGAACCTGGGACCCTTCAGTCTGCAGGCCGACGCTCCATCCACTGAGCCAAACCGGTTAGGGCAGGGAAGCAGCATTTTAGAGGAAACAGGGAACAGGACGCTCCCATATTCACCAGATGCATTATCTTGCCAGGGCTGCTAGAACAAAGTACCCCAAACTGTGGGGGCTTATTCACAGAAAGGCTAGAAATCCAAAATGAAAGTGTCCGCAGGGTCTGTTCCTTCTGGGGGCTGTTAGGGAAGATTTGTTTCACGCTACTCTGACTTGTAGATGGCCACCTTCGTGCTCCCATAGCATTCTCTCTGTATGTGAGGGTCCCAATTTCCCGTTTAGATGGATACCAGCATATTAGGGTAACTCTAATTTTACCTCATTTTCACTTTATTATCCATGCCAAGACCTATCTCCAAAAAAGTCACATCCTAAGGTACAGGGGACGTCAACATATCTTTTTGGGGAGACACAGTTCAACCTCTAGACATGATGCACATGGGACAACACATTTTTACAAGAAGTGTTTTGATGGATTGTCTCAAAAGATGCATTTATCATCTCTATCCAGTAGTAGCTGATTATATAGATGAACCATGTAGAGGTAGGGAGGGAAGCAGACAGTAAAATAACAGGTAAAAATGGTGGTCTCCATGGTGACTGGTTCAAGAATAATGTTTTATGGTTGTGCTCCAGGAAGAGAAAGTAATTTGTATTTGTTTACTCTGCCCTAAATGTCATTTTGAGAAATCCAGGCAGAGAAAGTCCAGTTGCCTTGTGATGAGAGAAAATATTGTCTGCTAGATAGATGGAAGGACTTTTGAAAATAGATTGGCCCATCAATTTTTATTCTAAGGTTATAAAAAGTGAACACTTAGGTTTATGCTTATGGTATGTCTGGGTCAATATTTCCCAAATGCTTCCTAGGGAAGTTGGGAAATGCTGTGAAAAAAAGTGTTCCACAACCAAATCAACTTAGGACTTGGGTAACTGTACTTCCTTTTTTTTCCTTTTTATTTCATTTTAATTTTATTACAGTTTACATTCTATATCATTTTGTATTAGTTTCAGGTGTACAGCATAGTGGTTAGACAATCATACTTTAAAATGTGTTCCCGTGATATTTCCAGCACCCACCTGGCACCCAACGTACATAGGTATTACAACATTATTGACTATATTCCCTATGCTGTACTTTACATCCCATGACTATTTTGTGACTACCAATTTGGACTTCTTAACCCCTTAACCTTTTTCACCGCAACCTCCCTCCCCTCTGACAAACATGAGTCAGGACTGGGTAGGGTAATTATGCTTCTTTATGCAGGACTTCTCAGAGCCTTTGATGGGTTAGTATATGTTGATTCTCCAAGAGGTAATCCAGTGCTCCCCGATGTTATTTGATGATTGAACTGTTTTTGTTGGTGCTGCACACGATGCAGGCTGAGACAGGGGACAGAGGGTGAAACATCTAAGGTGTGAAGAGGACTAGATCTCAGTAGAAGGAGGAACTGGATATCACCTAAGAAATGAAAGAAGGTATTTGAGAGCAGGTGGCTGGGGCTTCTGATGCAGAAGGAGAAATGCAGAACAGCCAGTTAGAGGAAACTCCATGTAAGCGCTGTGGCCTGAAGTATGGGGTAAGCAGGAGTGGGGCAGGGCTTTCGGGCAGAGGACCTTTGCAACCGCAGAAGTCTGGGGACCAGGGAAAGCACAATACAGTCAGAAAATTAGAAAAAAAACACGTTAGTAAGGCTGGTGCAAGAACCTCTCAAGGGCTGGGAGTGAGAGGCAGGACAAAGTTGCCAAAGGTTCCATATACAGACTATAGAGTTTGGGCTTCACCGAAGGAGGTAAGGAGAGCATTAAAGAGATTGAAGCAAACTAGTTACTTGATCAAATTTTAGTTTTACAATGTCTTGAGCTATTCTGAGAAAGCTATGACATTTATTTGTCATGCTACATCAATGAGCTTACATATTTCCTCCCGGGGGAATCCACTCACAGGAAGAAAGACCTTTACCTACCACCAAATTTCTAGCCCTTAGTGGCCCTGTAATGATAGCTCAGGGGCTTTATAACCACCCGTGGAAAGGTCTTAAGATTGTCTGGGGACCTCAGGATACATGTAATAAAGCCAACCTGATACTCTCCGGGCACAGGATGAGGGTGGGGGTGGGGTGACTCATGGAGATGGGAGGCCCCCTACTGCCCACAGCCTTCTCAGTGACAAGTCCTTGTCTGTGGAATTGACAGTGGAGAAGCAGAGTCTGACCCAGCAAACCATGTTCCCCTGAGGATGTGGTGTCAGGAGTGTGGCTCCTGGGGACGACTCCCATTCACTCCTGCTCCGTTTTAAGAAAAGGTAGAAAGCAGGTAAGAGGAGTGGACAGATGTACTGATGCTTTCCAATCTGTCAGGAATTCCCTGAAAAAGATAGCATGTCCTAAAAGTCAGGATTCCAAATCTGGAGTTCGTGCTTATCCCCAGGTCTTTAGGTGTCTGAGCTCCCTGAAATTATGCCTACGTATATTTTTTAAGGACAGGATTCCTTAAAACAATTCAAAGATGCAAAGATTTTAAAAGTTTAAGGAATACTGTCCTGCACGTTTCAGAGAGGGAGCCGATGGACAGATGCCTAAGCCATCTGAGAAATACCTGCACATGGCTCCCCGTAAAAACAAGCTCCACGTTGGAAAGTTCTAGGGCCCTGGTGCTCAGCATTCCTTTCCTTCGGCATCCAGCAGAGGCCGCTGTTCATGAGCCTTGTGCAGCAGGTGTGTGCTTCTCTAAAGCTCCTTCCAAACAAGCAAAAGACTCCAGGACAAATGCTTCTTGCTAAAGATGTAATAGGTACATTCCCTGGGTTATAGAGGAAGTCACTAGGGGTGTGGAGGGAACCCTGCTTGATACCAGTTTCATCCTCAGAGAGGAACATGGGGACAGAAGTCTTCTCTGTAATTGCAACGTACGAATGAAGTTAGCTTTTTGTTGACAGGCAGCTCCACCTGAGACTGTAATGTTTGTAGATTGTAGTCAGGTGAGGCATACAGGTGTCCCTCATTCCCCAACCTGCTGGGAACCTGGCCCACATAAGTAGGGGAGGCGGCCATCCCGCCTCTACTCTCCCTTTCCTGCCCAGAACAACTCAAAAAAGCTGGAGAAGAGATACCACCTGGCCTACCAGCCCGAGAGCAAATGGGAGACTGAGCTGCCCTGTTTTGATAAAGGGAAGGACCACTAAGGGGAAGAGAATGAGGCCTCTTGTGGACAGCCCACCGGAAGGAAAGCTGGAAGTGGAGACCCTGGGATCCAGGGTCTTTGAATAACAGGCCCAAAGTCACACGGGGAGTAGCAGAACTGGAACCAGAAGCCCGGTCTCCACGGACCAGTGTGGTCACAACACCAGAACTGAAACCTGCTGGAGGATAAGTGCAGGACGCACTTGTGCAGGGACAAGAGGGCTCTGGCCCATTTCCAGGGTCATTGGAGCTCCGGGCAGGGTACACAGCAGCAGCCCTTCAGTCACTCCCCGTGAAAAGGCCCTCCAGTTCTTCTCAAAAAGCCAAGGCCAGGAAATCGGGTGTTATCTGCCCCGGCATGTCGTGTGGACAGACAGCGGAGGGGAGCCAGAGCTTCCTGTAAACCATGTTAGGGGCTCTAAAGAAATAATAGAAAAGGACCTTTCCCACGTTCCAGGAAGGAGGTGTCCTGAGGAAACACTCTGCTTGATCCTGGTGGTGCTGGGACGAGGGAAGCCAGCTGAGAGCTCCAGAATGTCCAAGGTAGGGACGGCCGCCAGGAGAAGGGGGGTTTCTGAGAGTGGGTGCTGGGTAGACATTCCAGAGAGTGGGGAGCACTCAGTTTAACCCATTTCTGTTTGAGACCAGGATGAGTAAATGTCTTAAAGGGAAATCTTTCTTTTTCAAAGAAACGTCAGAGTAAGGGCACGTGTGAAGAGGTGCCCTTGCAAGGATTGTACTTGCTATTTTTCCTTAATACACAGGTATCTGTGGAAAGGAATTGAAGGAGTTCAGCCTTCAGCCCAGGGATCAGTTCTAGTCCCCTTTTTTCCCCGTGTTAGGGAGAGCGGAGTTGGTGGTGATGGTGATGGTGGCGGTCGTTTCCCTCACCATCAATTAGAAAAGCACTCTAGCTATTAACCGGCTGACATGAGCACACAGGACTAGTTTCATTTTCCAACCCTGTACGAAAATGTCACGACTTACGTAGGACAGAAAACAAAGCACAAGACAGAGTTTATGAAGATGGCCGTTTGCCCCACCACCACCTCCAGCAGTGCTCCTCAGACTTCACAGTGCAGAGGTACCACCTGGGGGTCTTATCAAGTGCAGAATCTGGTTCAGCAGATCTGGGGTGAGGGCACAGACTTTCATTTCTATCAAGCTCCCAAGTGAAGCCGCTGTGGCCAATCCTTAGACCAGTGATGGCGAACCTATGACACGCGTGTCAGAGGTGATACGCGAACTCATTTTTTTGGTTGATTTTTCTTTGTTAAATGGCATTTAAATATATAAAATAAATATCAAACATATGTCTTTGTTTTACTATGGTTGCAAGTATCAAAAAATTTCTATATGTGACACGGCACCAGAGTTAAGTTAGGGTTTTCAAAATGCTGACACGCCGAGCTCAAAAGGTTCGCCATCACTGCCTTAGAGCATGCTCCTAGGGATCTGGAAAAATGCCTGGACTTTCAGGCTGTGAGATGACGACCCCGAACTTTAATGCTATACATACATATCACTTCTTAAATACAAGGGTTTCCATCTAGTTCATTGGTTCTCAACCTTGGCTACCCACTGGAGTTATAATTGGTCTGAGTCAACCTGGGCATCGGGAAGTTTAAATTCTCCCCGGGGTTTCTAATGTGCAGCCACTGTGGAGAACCCCTGATCCAGCCAAATAAGGTGATCCACTTAATGTCCTCACCTCCAGGTTCAATATTACTTCTATCTTTTCTCACATAATAGCATTAACTTTAATTTAGCCAACAAGATTTTACTTTTAAGTGTGCAGCAAACCAGTTGTCTTATTTTTTAAAAGCTCAGGATTACCCTTCTTTAAACTTTCAAAACATGCTGTACTTAAATTTTTCTCACTGACATGGCAAATGTATTAGACATTTCCCCCCACACTGTTAACATGGCTCAGTTTTATTGATTTATAAAATTGCTACAATACTTTAAACAAGCAGAATTTTCATAACAAAAATATAAAGTACACCTTTTGGCATTTGGAAGAGAAAAAAAGAATACTAACAAAAGTATACATATATTTTTGAATGAAATTTATTTTCCCCTGGAAATAAAAATCCTATTCTGAAAATGTTTCAAAATTAAAAATGCTTAGTTATATTAATTTAAGCCATATTTACTATTAGGTTACTAAGCATATTTAGAGACTAGCTTTTCCCTCAATTTCAGTATTTCCAATTTATTTTTCTAAAGTTACAAATTGTTCATTTAAATACCCACAAACTCTTGTTGCAAGAACCATTATAAATATAGGGTGTCCCCCCAAAAAATGTATACACACTTTAATAGCTGATAGCTCAATTGATGTTTCTTTCTTTTCAGATTTAACCCATTGGAATTAATAATTATTCAAAATGTGTATCCATTTTTGGGGGAGACCCTGTATATATATTAGTTATGACTAACCAAAAATAAAAACATTTAAAAGGCAAAAAATATGTAATGTGCTTATTTTTTCAATAATATTTATATATACAAAGATAAAGCTATTTTAAAACATCCATGGTATCTTCTAATGCTTGCTCATTTATGTTTAAGTTAAAATAATAGTTGGTATGCAAACGTGAATAATAAATACTATAAATACTATTCAACTAAATGGTGAAAATTTAGGGAAGCCAATTACAATTAAGATATTCAACTTATCTAAACTATTAAAGATGAAGCGGTAAGTGCTGAGTGCACTCAAGAATTAGAAAGCAAAGGTGAATACTAGCAACACAGCACTTAGTGAGTAGGCAATGAATATTAACTAAATAAAGATTTTTTAGAAAGGTGAATAAACATATAACCCTAAATTAAATGCCCCCTTGAACTCACCATCCTTCCCAAGTGATTCTTTTTCTAGAGAAATTGAATAGGCTGTTTGGGGGAGGGGGAGACACTATAATTAATCAAAAATGGAGAAAAGATAAAATAACAAAGTGATAAGAAAAAAGTAAATACAGAAAGAATGGGGAAAGTTCATATGACTTTCTCTTTGGCTAATTATGGATAAATTGGAAAGCTCTTAGAAATTTACTTTTAACATTCAACCATGATTTGTATAACATACAAGCATGACTTCTTCAGGGCTAGAAAAAAGGAAATATCGAAATAATATACAGCATTTGAAAAACAGAGGGGGGAAAAAAACCTACCACAGTGAGTCTTTAATGTTCTCTAGATCAAGCCAGTAATGAACCTTAACTATTGTAATAATCTAAAATTATAATCACTCTGTTACTCCCCCAAAGGGGGGGAAAAAAAACAAACAAAAAAAAACACCTGCAGGAGTTAAATCCAAAAGTGACATATGTAAACAAGATAGGGCATTGTGTGGCTAAGGTGGCCCAATTCACAAAATCAATAAAGAAAAGTTGCAATATGCAAATTCCCCCCAAAAAATCATGGACTATATTTTAAAAAACACAGCAAAGAAAAAGAAGAGCAACTGGTCTTTCTAAGGGGGTTTGCTACTTATGCAAAACTGAAATAAACTAAAACTCTTCTCTCAAGTGATGACTAAGGGTGATCTACACACAAACGGTGACATGTCAAGCACTAGTATGCTATTGAATTACACTTGCTAAACTCGTTTTTAAAGTGTTTTAAAAGTATGTCAATGGTTTTGTTCTGAGTACCATGTCAGCATGGCAAAGTCTTCGAATTCACAAAGGTACTGCTAGTAAGTGAATGGTGTGTGTTACGTACACACTTTGCCTGAATAGAGATGATGGGCTATTTTTCTTTGCATTTTAAAAATATACAAATGATTATGTTCATCCTAGTGTGATGGTGGAACCTGAAAACAGGGAATCAACTATGAATTGTAATACTGTTTATTGTGAGCGCTTAAAAAATATAATCTAGCAAAGTTATGCAGTCAGACCATGATCATGGCCTCATATTCTGGATGACAGACTATCCTTGCCACCATTCCCCACACCCTCCTGCCCGGCCCATAGCAGACATCATTAACCAAGTAGGTAGGGCACTCTCTGCTCATCTAGCCTCAAACTCAGAATCCTTGGAAGCCACACTACTTGATCAGAGTTGGTACAGAGGGAAAAAAACAAAAAACGATGCTAAAAGACAGGTATTTATTGCCACATATTTCTCTCTGGTCAACCACTGCAAAACAAGAAAACAAACCAAAAAAAGAATAAAGACAAACAGAAATAGAAGCTGTATATGACTTGTACTCTAAGGTCTCACCCAAGATGAGGCACCATGGTAAGGGGCTTCGGACAATCTTCTGGAACTGCCAAACCTGAAGGCATGCTGAAACACCTAGTTAAGTGTAGAGTCAATGTTTTCCCTATGCATCAATAACTCTTCCTATGGTGAAAACATCATTTAAGTCTAGGTGGCTTACTGAACTAAGAGTGATAATAGTAATAATAATGATAACAATATTAATAGCAGTTAACACTTAATTAACACATATTATGTGCCTGGTACTTACTGTTCTAAGTGTTTTATGTGTGTTGATGAGGTAGGTAGTACAATAAAACCATGCTAAATAAAAAGAATTAGAGTGGAAAGAATGAATTATGGAATACTAAAGACATTTTATTTTCCATACACTATTAGAAATTAAATCTAGGCTTCCAGTTAAAAATGATAGACTGACCACGTGTATTTATTTTCTCCACTTCCAAAACCCCACCAAAAGACATTAAAGCAATATAAATGGTCATGAACCAGAAAAGCAAAGAGAACAGACTACATAGCCATAAGAATTCAACAGTTTATACAAATAAAAACCAGGAGGAGGTATAATAACTAACCTAGCAAGGAGGAAGTTAAAGCCTAATGCCCAAAACACACTCTACCAAACCCCTCACAAGCTCAGGATTGGGAAGCACCAGGTATTGTGAAAAAAGGGAGTGAGGTATGCAGCTGAAATTAGGTCTTGAAGTCTGAATAAAGAGCAACTGGATACCAGGTCCTCTCCCATCCTCCATGGGCAAACAGCCCAACAGCCCCAACCTCCACACAAGAGGAACAACCTGAGGATCACCAACCACAGAGGAAGACTGGGGCAAGTCATGGTAAGGCTGAAGTAGAGGGATTAAGTAAAAGTCACCACACATACTGCGGGGTCCTCAGCCCTCTTCTCCTACCCTACTGCCAGAATCCAGGTGTTCTTTCTAGAGAAACTTAATGTCTCCAAAGAAAAGACTTCCACTGGGAATTAGGGGATTCCAACAAAAATGCTAACTCTGCATGATGGCCCTTCAGATAACTGATAAACCCAGCCTACACATAAAGACTTACAAAATTAGCTTTTTAAATACCTGATCCCAAATAGAATGGATGACCTCTCCAATTTTCTATGGACGCCTTCAGAATGAAAGACATAGCACAACACATAAACAGAAAACAGAAACATGGAAGAAACAGAAACAGTGCAACAAACAGGAAAGACATAAAAGAAAAAAACAACATAATTATCCTCAGGGATAATGAGAAGACATTGAATCTATAAAATGAGAGACTGTTATGAAAGAGAATAAAGAAAAAAGATATCTTAGAAATTAAACCTGTAGTTTAAAAAAATTTAACAAAAGAGCCAGAAGATAACAACAAAAATACAACTTCAGGAGCAAATGGAGAGGAAAGATTTTTAAAATTAGAGGATTAATCTAAGAGGTCCAACATTCAAATAACAGGAATTCTAGAAAAACAGAATATAGAAAATGAAGGAGAGAAAATTTATCAAAAATACACACACAGCAAAAAAAGAAAAAAAAAACACAAAAAATTTCCCAGAAATGAAGAAGACAAGTCTACAAATTAATAGATTCCACCAAGTCAAGTACCATCAACATGAATGAATAAATGAATGAATGAACAAATGTAGGCCCACACATCATCATGAAATGTCAAGGGTATAAAGAAGCTCCTAAAAGCTTCCAGAGTGTAAATACAGGCACCATGTAAAAGAATGGTATCAGAATGTTCAAAGGAATAATGAATGCTATAAGAAAACGGAATTCTTAGGGAAAATTACTTTCAACAGACTCCAAACTATCAATCATTCAAGAGTAGAGACATTTCAGAACTATAAAGTCTCAAAATGTTTACTTCTCAAGCACCTTTCCTAGAAAGTTTTGGTGGTGGATACACTTCGGCAAAAACAAAGGGGAGGGGCAATAAATCAAGAAAGAGGAAGTCATAGGACCCAATAAACAGATCCAACAAGGACTAAAAAAGAAAGGGGGGTCCCAGAATGACCACCGAGCAGTGGACAGGCCTAGAGAGCGATGGTCCAGACGGTGGAAGATGAAGGACTAGCTGTAGAAGAAATGTCCCCAAAGGACAAAAAAAAGGGAGGGAACTGATAGATTATCTTATGTTTTTGAACATGTAAGTCTTTGGATAATCATTGTAATCTACACTAATAAAAGAGAAACATGGTAATTAGCGTACGACCGCTACCCTTTTCATTGGCTAATCAGTGAGTATATGCAAATTAACTGTCAGCCAAGATGGCGGCTGGGGGACCCCCCTCCCCTGCCCCCCAAGTGCACAAATTTTTGTGCACCGGGCCTCTAGTAGGTATATAAACAACTAAGCAAATTTTAAAATCAGGCAAATATTAATTCTGAGAAAAATATGAATCCAGTAGAAAGGAAATACTGATAGAAAGGAAATAATGATATTTTAATATATTTTTATTGATTTCCTTTCTATCATTAACCACATTGGGTTCATCAGTGAACATTTATTACCTATTAATTTAACAAGTTGTAAGTAATCTATATTGAGGCATGGGGGCAAAAAGTAAATCCCAGGTATATAAACAACTAAGCAAATTTTAAAATCAGGCAAATATTAATTCTGAGAAAAATATGAATCCAGTAGAAAGGCAATAATGATTCCAGTAGAAAGGAAATACTGATAGAAAGGAAATAATGATATTTTAATATATTTTTATTGATTTCCTTTCTACCATTAACCACATTGGTTCATCAGTGAACAACATTTATTACCTATTAATTTAACAAGTTGTGAGTAATCTATATTGAGAGGCATGGGGGCAAAAAGTAAATCCCGCCTGCCAAAAAAGGAATTTAAGAATCATTTCTGAAATTGATAAATCAAGAAAAATATTACTATACTCAAATAGGAAGATAAATGTAGAACACACCAGTAAGGTGCTTGTCTCAGGGGTGCTAAGCTGGGGAAAGGAAGCTACTCCTTTTCACTATAATCAAATAGAACTATTTCCTAGTTCTATTTGATTTTTTTAAACTATATGCATAAATTACTTTAGAAAAAAAGAAAACTAAATTTAAAAGAAAAGAATTTAAACTTACAAATTCGGTATGAACTCAAAGAAAGGAATTGGAAAGACATGAAAAGGAGCCCTAACTACCAGCTACTTCCCACCAGAGCTATTAAAAGAGACCTCCTCAAAGGAACTCCTGCAGCCTAAACACCCTTCCTTTGGGGCCAGGACACTGCCTCTGCACCAAGTGGCAAGAGCAAGGCTCAAAGGACAGACCCAGCCTTGGCTGATCTGGCTCAGTGATTAGAGTGTCAGCCCTGGGACCGAAAGGTCACGGGTTCGATTCCCAGTCAAGGGCATGTACCTGGGTTGCAGATTCAATCCCCGGCCCTGGTTGGGGTGCATGCGGGAAGCAACCAATTGATGTGTCTCTCGCACATCAATGTATCTCTCTCTTCTTTCCTCCTTCCTTCCACTCTCTCTAAAAAATGTATCTCTCTTTCCTTCCTCCTTCCCTTCCACTCTCTCTAAAAAAATCAAATCAAATATCCTCAGGTGAGGATTAACAACAACAAGAAAAAAAGGACAAACCCAGAGCCACTTCATTTAATAAACGTAAAGAATTGGTAGAATCCAAAGTAATATTATAATGTATATGGAATTAGTATATATAAACAGTAGAATAATAGCAACATATTAAGGATTACTTCCTGAGATCTCGTGATGATTGCTAACACTAAATGTAGTAATGCATAAAGAAAAACTACAATTCCGGGTCAAAGTTTCCATAACCTCTTGCCTCGGAATTTAAGTTTAAGCAATAGCATCCATTTCTGGACTCGAA
Source organism: Myotis brandtii (assembly GCF_000412655.1). Taxonomy (NCBI): domain Eukaryota; kingdom Metazoa; phylum Chordata; class Mammalia; order Chiroptera; family Vespertilionidae; genus Myotis; species Myotis brandtii. The sequence goes on along the minus strand of NW_005353838.1, from coordinate 10,382,903 downwards.
ATGGACTACAAAAGTTCAATGTAATATAACGAAGTTTAAATTTGGTCCATTTACAGAGTAATTCTCATGAAAGTTGTTTTAATCACAGAGGTCTGCGATTCCCACACAACAGAAACCAGGTACCTGAAAAGAAAAGCAAGTACTGGTTTTGCTTAGATCACCTATATACCAACAGTATCCAAATTTCTCAATAATCCCATGGCCTAGACAAAGCAAAATAGGAATAACCAATTGTTACACTTTTTTTAAAAAAATACTGACAAGCTAAAATCCTTACAGAATTGTTCTTATTTGCTTCGCTTCATCTTTTTCTTAAAATTCAGAAAAGCTGAGCACACTTAAAAATATACAGGAATGCTCAAAATGCAGGTTCCCTGAAGCGTTATAGGTTGCTTCATGCTACCTATGCACTGATCAAAACTTAGATGTAATGCAAGATATACTTACATCCCCTCAAAAAGTGATTTCACATATATATTGGCTCCTAAGAGAAAAAAAAGTGTCTCCATTTCACAATAAAAGCCATACTTAGGAACAGAGCAAACCTTTCAAAGCACCTGTTTCAAGAAAGAAAATTTGATATGTTCCAGAAATGACTGCATTTTATTTAAAAAAATATTTACAAAAAACTGTTTAGGAACTCAGTTTTTTGGATAAAACAATAGAAAGTGAATTTATTTTCTAGGAGTTCAAAACCTTGTTGTAGTGTTTTCATTATAAAAAATAAAACTACCAGGAAAACTCCCTATCAGTAGCACCTTGAACTTCATAGTCTTGTCACTATGCAAGTTCTTACTAAAAAAGAAAAAAAAAAATACCTGATTATTTGCTCAACATGAAAACTTACTACATTATCAAAGTTTTTCTCAAATTAGACATATGAAGTACAGCGTAAGACCAGAAAAAGATTCCATTTAATACAGTCTAATGATCTGAGTGCTATTTAAAATAAAATACTTTCGCCCTAATTGGGTCCCAGGTTCAATTTCGGTCAAGAGCAAGTACCTTGGTTGTGGGCACATCCCCAGTAGGGGGTGTGCAGGAGGCAGCTGATCGATGTTTCTCTCTCATTGATGTTTCTAACTCTCTATCCCTCTTCCTTCCTCTCTGTAAAAAATCAATAAAATATAAAATTTAAAAAATAAATATAAAAAAATAATAAAATACTTTAAGAGCACACAGTTTATCTAAATGTATATTAATGACTATAGATTGCATATGTCCATTTTTAACTTAAGGGAGAAAGCCTATAATTACAGATTTATTTTAATAAAGTAAATACCAAACATCGACTCTTAAAAAAAATTCTCACATAAACTTATAAGAGAATTTTAAAGTAAAATAGGTCACACTATTCTAAACTCATAGGCAACAAAATTAAAATTATGCATCATTTGTGTTTTCACTATGAGGTCTGAATACACAAAATCAAAGATATAACAAATACTATTAAAACTTGATAAAAATTAAGCAGAATATCAACAAAGGTAAAAAAAAAATACAATGTATTATGTGATGAGTTTGAATGCAAAAACCACGTATTTATTAAACACATGATTAACTTAAAAACACCAAACCAGTTTGTTTTAAAGTGCTCCTCATCCAAGACCTTGGACAAAACCATCACTCCAAAGTGAATTTAGAAAAACAGTTTACAAGGCAAACACTGACAATAGATATGGAAAGGAACTACCAAAAAATGCTATTTGTTCTTTAATTAAATAATGCCATTCTCAAGTGATGTAGAGCAGTTGCCTTAACAGAATTCCTTTTTTGTATAAATATTCATAAATTTAAAAATGTCTCTAGATATTCTGAAGAGCTGCAAACATTAATACCTTAAAAGAGCAGCTTAATGTCTATTTTAGGAAAAAAGCACTAAAATCCTCTTCCATTGAAAGCCGTTTATTTCTCTGGTAGAAGTGAGCAAGGTCACTACAACATTAGCCTCTTTCCCAGAACAGTGTAAATAACAATGTATACACATCTTAAATTTGGTAGGTCATTTTTGATGCAACAGAAAAATAAATAAATAAAAATTAAATACTTTAACCCAACATTTGGTTTTGACAAATCAGTAGTGTCAACTTCACATATGAAGGACAGCACAAGTCTGGTTTGTAAAAAAAAATCCTCAATGTCTTGGTATTTGGGCTAAAAATATGTAAGAATATTAAATGTTTCCTTTTGCTTAAAGGAATACAGTACAATCACCATCAAGCTGCTATGGTAACTCGTTTTCAGCTGGGGTAAAGTGACCATTTGGTCCATGGCACAAGTTACATATGTCACACTTCTGTCCAACTGAAACCTTATGTTTATAAGATTTCATATTTATAAGCTACAATACACTGACTAAGCTGTCAGTCACTCACAGTTTTTTAGAAAAATATCTACATTTGTCCTTACGGATGTCAAAATGTTACACCATCATTTGTTTAAAAAGAAAAAAAGATGCACATTCATACTGTGAAGTTATTAGGAAAATACTCTTGCAAATAAACTATATAAAGATAAAATACACTTCAAAGGTATGTGGGTTTTTTTGTTTGTTTTACAGTATTCTATAAAGTGCAGAGAAATCCTAAGGGAAAAACTACTCCCTATGACATAGTTTAATTACAGCAGCTTTTGCATAGCAATACTTAGAGGAAGTTGGACATTTCTGTTTCCTCAGGAAGAAACGGATGAAAGAGGATCTTCCAATTCAGATTTTTTTTTGGCCATAACTGTAAAAAATCAATAAAATATAAAATTTAAAAAATAAATATAAAAAAATAATAAAATACTTTAAGAGCACACAGTTTATCTAAATGTATATTAATGACTATAGATTGCATATGTCCATTTTTAACTTAAGGGAGAAAGCCTATAATTACAGATTTATTTTAATAAAGTAAATACCAAACATCGACTCTTAAAAAAAATTCTCACATAAACTTATAAGAGAATTTTAAAGTAAAATAGGTCACACTATTCTAAACTCATAGGCAACAAAATTAAAATTATGCATCATTTGTGTTTTCACTATGAGGTCTGAATACACAAAACAAAGACATAACAAATACTATTAAAACTTGATAAAAATTAAGCAGAATATCAACAAAGGTAAAAAAAAAATACAATGTATTATGTGATGAGTTTGAATGCAAAAACCACGTATTTATTAAACACATGATTAACTTAAAAACACCAAACCAGTTTGTTTTAAAGTGCTCCTCATCCAAGACCTTGGACAAAACCATCACTCCAAAGTGAATTTAGAAAAACAGTTTACAAGGCAAACACTGACAATAGATATGGAAAGGAACTACCAAAAAATGCTATTTGTTCTTTAATTAAATAATGCCATTCTCAAGTGATGTAGAGCAGTTGCCTTAACAGAATTCCTTTTTTGTATAAATATTCATAAATTTAAAAATGTCTCTAGATATTCTGAAGAGCTGCAAACATTAATACCTTAAAAGAGCAGTTTAATGTCTATTTTAGGAAAAAAGCACTAAAATCCTCTTCCATTGAAAGCCGTTTATTTCTCTGGTAGAAGTGAGCAAGGTCACTACAACATTAGCCTCTTTCCCAGAACAGTGTAAATAACAATGTATACACATCTTAAATTTGGTAGGTCATTTTTGATGCAACAGAAAAATAAATAAATAAAAATTAAATACTTTAACCCAACATTTGGTTTTGACAAATCAGTAGTGTCAACTTCACATATGAAGGACAGCACAAGTCTGGTTTGTAAAAAAAAATCCTCAATGTCTTGGTATTTGGGCTAAAAATATGTAAGAATATTAAATGTTTCCTTTTGCTTAAAGGAATACAGTACAATCACCATCAAGCTGCTATGGTAACTCGTTTTCAGCTGGGGTAAAGTGACCATTTGGTCCATGGCACAAGTTACATATGTCACACTTCTGTCCAACTGAAACCTTATGTTTATAAGATTTCATATTTATAAGCTACAATACACTGACTAAGCTGTCAGTCACTCACAGTTTTTTAGAAAAATATCTACATTTGTCCTTACGGATGTCAAAATGTTACACCATCATTTGTTTAAAAAGAAAAAAAGATGCACATTCATACTGTGAAGTTATTAGGAAAATACTCTTGCAAATAAACTATATAAAGATAAAATACACTTCAAAGGTATGTGGGTTTTTTGTTTGTTTTACAATATTCTATAAAGTGCAGAGAAATCCTAAGGGAAAAACTACTCCCTATGACATAGTTTAATTACAGCAGCTTTTGCATAGCAATACTTAGAGGAAGTTGGACATTTCTGTTTCCTCAGGAAGAAACGGATGAAAGAGGATCTTCCAATTCAGATTTTTTTTTGGCCATAAGTCTGCTTTCTTCAGGAATGGTTGCTGATGCCAAATCTCCATTAAGTGTATTTCTTGAACAGTGAACAGGCCCTATTAACAAATTGATTAAAAGGTTAAATATCCTATCAATATTAACTCCAATATCCTTTGTGAAGAACATTTTAAGTTTCCTATTCAGGGATATGAATTCCTTTAGCTTTCTGCTAATTTTTCTGATTATTTGTTAAATAAAGAAAAATCTAACTTTTCTACTATTGGCAGTCATTGAAAGAAATTTCAGAGTTCATGAGATAAATTATGAAACTACCTGAAAGTACAGATATTTATTTTGTTCACTGCTAAGACCATGGTTGGCACATAATGGGCACTCAATAAATATTTGTTGAATTGAATTAATCTTTCCTAATTAACTATGGCTTTTTCAGCCTGATGGTTTTAATACCGTTAGTAACCTCCTTGCTGTTAGGCTAAGAAACCAAGACCCCAAAGGGGTTACATGCCTAAGGCAAGATGACACAATTGGTAACAGAACTAGACTAATTTGGATCTTGCTATTTTCATCACTAGACTTTCTTAGTAAAGCACACTGAAACTTATCTATTGCCATTTGGAATGCAACTCACAAAACTATCACTGAAGCTGCACGTGAACAGAGCTTAACACATCGGCATGGTCCGGTTCCAAGGCGATTGCACTTTTATAGGTACATATTGCTTGAACTTAACATAAATTTTTATTGCTTTTATTTTTTTAATATAGTTAATAAAAAACAGAAGCAGCTGGGTCTCTTAAAGAAAATAACATTTTGGAATAAAGCCTTTCAACTAAGACTTCCAATTGCAAACCATATTTCTAAGAAAGTGCTAATTCAGTTTCTGTTTTGTCAACTAACTGGGACTCTAAAGTTGAGGACATACAGAAGGAAATCTAAGGATAAAACTTCTAACCTCGCCTACAGTTGCCAATTTTAAAAAGTTCTGGAGGACTAAGATACATGTATGCACATGAATATGTATGCAGATGCGTGAGCCTGCACGTGGGACTAGTTTTGTTACACTCCTTTACAATTAAATTGGGGAATGCTAAATGGAATAGGCTTTACACTTAAGTATTATATGAAAACTGTCTTCAGAAAGTCAAGACCACAGTGCCTAAAACAGGAGAGCTGAGGAAAATGGCTAGCTTTAAAAAAATTAATTTAGCTATCACAAATAAAAATGTTTCCCTTAAAGAAGAGAAGAAGTGGCATCTAGAGAAAAGTAAAAGGCAGCATATAGAGCTTTTTCATGAGCTCTGGATTAAAGGGTCATGTGTAGAAGGCAGAAAGAACAGGTTAATCAGAATACATAACACTTGCCTCAGGTAACATTTTCCCCCCATTCCTAACCTCTCTCTCTCTCTTCCTTACCTCCTGCAAGTTGTACTAAACTGGCCCAGGAAAGTTTGTCTTCCTTCCCCTATCACCCTCATCCTTTTCCTCTCATTTCATTTTTTTTTAAATTTTTTTTAAATATGTTTTTATTGATTTCAGAGAGGAAAGGAGAGGGAGAGAGAGATAGAAACATCAATGATTAGAGAGAATCACTAATCGTCTGCCTACTGCACGCCCCCTACTGGGGATCAAGCCTGCAACCCGGGCATGTGCCCTTGACTGGCATTGAACCCGGGGGCCCTTTAGTCCACAGTCCAACACTCTATCCACTGAGTAAACCAGCAAGGGCTCCTCTCTTTATTTCTTTACCCATTGTCCCAACTTAAATTCAAAATGATAATGAGCACAGATCGGTGCTCTATATTAATAAATAGAGTATTAGTTCTGTAATAAAAATAGGCATAAAAAAATACCATCAACTTCTAAGGATCTGAAAGTTGCCGGCAGTCCCTTTTAGAATCTCCACCATCTTCATGAACTCCTCATTCTCCTCTAACTAAACCTGTTTATCCTGGTGAGTAAACCAATTCTATCTTAATGTTTTCAATATATTCGAATACTAGAAATCTAACACCATTTGTTTTGTCCCATTTTAGCCATCCTGTGAATTAGCTGGGCTCTTCTAGGCAACCAAAGAATCAAACTGCCCTAGCTGGTTTGGCTCAGTGGCTAGAGCATCAGCTTGCAGACTGAAGGGTCCTAAGTTCGATTCTTGTCAAGGGCACATGCTCGGGTTGTGGGCTCGATCCCCAGTAGGGGGTGTGCAGGAGGCAGCCGATCAATGATTCACTCTCATCATTGATGTTTCTTTTTCTCTCTCTCCCTCTCCCTTCCTCTCTGAAATCAGTGTGTGTGTGTGTGTATTTTTTTAAACAATCAAACTGCCATTTTCCATCATTTCCATAAGGGAAATAAGACCTGTGTTCCACACAACTGACTTACAAATGAACTCTTGGAACACAATCTGTTACAGAATTGGGAACTGTATGTAGTTTCTAGCCCACAGACTTCATAGGCAATAGTAAAGACTTCGTAAAGCAAAAGCCTATTAATGTTAATACGACCATATTTGTGTTCAGTAGAAATCATATTCACTACTGTCTAAATAGATCGTCAGACACACTTTTAAAGCTTTTTCTCTGCAAAGAAAAATTATTAAATCACAAAACCTTTCCTAAAGTATTCAATCACAGTATGCTGCCTCTTTAAATAGTAAGGGATAAAAAGGTATAGGAATAAATGCTACTATAATTCACTACCAACACCAGGAAAAAAATTATTTTCCTTGGACATTTCAAATTATTTAAATAACAATGCTTTGAACTTAGAACTTGTCTGTATTTTTTTCTTATTTTCTTAGTACTTTGAACTTGCCCTAAATCCCACAATTTATTCTTTTTCTTCTAAAATGCTCCTTAAATGCAAATGTATTGGGAGTAGAAAATTATTAAGTAATTACTAAAATGTAGTGGGAGTAAAAGACTTCGGTATTCTATATAAGTCTAAGATAAGGTATTTACAAAGAGATACTCAGCACTTCTCAATTAATAACAAAGATGTTTATAAGAGGATGTATGAGCTTCTGTTGATTATGTATTGTCTGCTTAGCTCTGAATTAAGGAATTAATCTAAGGGCCCAAGTACGGTGTTCACTTGTCAATATTCTTCATTTCAACAATTACAAAGCCCCACAATAATTTTGCTGAATACACCAAAGAAAGAGACAGACCCATCTAACTTACTATCTGGGTCTTCAAGAGGGATATCATTACAAGAGTCTGTATCTGAGTAGGTTCTTCGGCGTCGCTGGGAGAGCCGGTGAAGTGTAGACGCTGGTTCTTTTATAGAGTGGCTACTCCTGCAAATTAAATAAAAAGCATTAAACTGTAGTTTTAAACAAATGAAAACACCCTCAACTTATCTGGAGTTTTAAATGACTTTTCTTTTAATGAAAGAGGAACTATCTTTATGCCCAAAGTTCTATTTTAGTTAAGTTCTACTTGTTCAGAGGTCAGGCCACAAGTAAGTCTAATCACTTAGAATCCAGCTGATAACCTGGAGAATATGACCTTTGAGCCAAACTAAATAGAAAAGGGGTAAAATGATTTTTTTTTAATAAAGGAAAATCCAGCTAGACAGAAGACATATCAGATGGTTAGCAAGTGTTTAAAAACTAAAAATTATGGATTTCACAAATGCACAGATCTAGTGTCAATCCATATCTGATTAAAAACAGCAGGGTGAAGGGGGATGGGCAGGTAGTGTGGAAGGATACTAAAGGTCAACTCACTGACAGCAGCAAGACATTTTTTTTTAATAAAGGAAAATCCAGCTAGACAGAAGACATATCAGATGGTTAGCAAGTGTTTAAAAACTAAAAATTATGGATTTCACAAATGCACAGATCTAGTGTCAATCCATATCTGATTAAAAACAGCAGGGTGAAGGGGGATGGGCAGTTAGCGTGGAAGGTCAACTCACTGACAGCAGCAAGACAAAGATGGCAAATGGAGGCTAAAAAAACTATTTAAAAAAACAATCTAAAAAATACAAAAATTAGAAAAATCAATAAAAAAATTCAATGTAGAAACAAATCACTGCCACTCAATAGCATCTTGGCTATCAATGTATTAAAGCCCAACATTACTGTTCTTAATGACAACCTTGATTCATCAAGAAGAAAAAAAAGTTTATATCTTATTTACCAAGGTACAAAGGATAAAATACAGTTCAGAAAACTTTCTCTTATAAATGTAAAATTTTGTCAAAGGGATCAAGCTGCTACTTTTCTGGAAAATTCTGTTGGTAAAACTCTTCATTCCGATAGGATTGGATACATGGGGCACATACATCACTTAACACCTCTGAGCACATGATAGTTCAATCAAGGATTATTTAATCATCAGAGAGAGGAAAAAAAGGTGACAAAGCAATAATAGGGGCTCAGCACTTATTCTTAATGTAGAGAAATAAATGCTAATGTCACTATAATTTCATCACTTTCCAATGAACCAAATAAGACAACCATAGCAATGTACAAGAACATCACCTACCAAGATAAATACTCTAGTAGCCTGGGATATTGGCAAGATCTGTCTAGCACATAAAATTTTTAAATGTGTTGAATGAATATACAGGGTGTCCCCAAAAAATGTATGCACACTTTAACAGCTGATAGCTCAATTTTGAAAATGAAATGTATTTTAATAAACACTGCCTTTATAATTATTCAAAGTGTGTGTATACATTTGTGTGTATACTTTAAAATACCAATTGATTTTTCTCTCTTTTCAGTAAGATCTTTAGAATCTAATAAAACTACAGCTCAGCCAGCCAGCGTGGCTCAGTGGTTGAGCATTGACCTATAAACCAGGTCATGATTCAATTCCAGGTCAGGGTATATGCTCGGGGTTGTAGACTCAATCCCCAGTGGGGGGCATGCAGGAGGCAGCCAATTAATGATTCTCTCTCATTGATGTTCCTATCTCTCTCTCCCTCTCCCTTCCTCTCTGAAATCAATAAAAGTATTTTTTTTAATCAATAAAAATTTTTTTTAAAAGAAAGAAAAACAGCTCAGTATGAATATATGATGCACTAAAAGCAGTAGCAAAATGAGCCTAAGCTTTGGAGCCTTGTTATATCAAAACTTGATTTATAAACCATCAAATTATATCATCTACACTAATAAAAGAGAAACATGGTAATTGGCGTACGACCGCTACCCTTCCCATTGGCTAATCAGCATATCCTTATGCAAATTAACTGTCAGCCAAGATGGCGGCCGGCAGCCAGGCAGCTGGAAGCGAACATGAGGCTTGCTTCAGTGACTGCAGACTCCAACTTCCCCGCCTCACTTGCCAGCCTCTGAGTTGCAACTCTAAGCAACTATGTACTATGTTGCAAATAAGAAGCTAAACAAAACCCTAGAAACCAGCTTTCAGCCTGCCGGGATCTCAGAGCTGAAGTTATACATTGTTTCGATTATAGAACGGCAAACAAACCAGATACGAAGCCTCAGAGCTAGAGCCAGAGCTAAAGCTGGCCCAGAATAAAATAAAAAAAAGAGAAAAAAAAGGAGCGGTTGGGAGCTTCAGTCAACAACCGCCAGCCTGAAAGCAGCCCTCAGCCCCTCACCCAGACTGGCCAGGCACCCCAGTGGGGACCCCCACCCTGAAGGGGGTGTGACCAGCGGCAAACAGCAATCATCCCCTCATCCAGGCTGGCCAGGCACCCCAGTGGGGACCCCCACCCTGAAGGGGGTGTGACCAGCTGCAAACCCCCCCCCCCCCCAGTGCACAAATTTTTGTGCACCGGGCCTCTAGTTTAATATAATTTTAAACATCTCAAAGAGGTATAATAGCTGGCTTACCTTGCTGGTTAATTTATTCACTCATTTTTTTTCTTTACTGACTACCTATTGTGGCCAGGCCCTATACTAAGCACTAAGAGATAGAAATGCTGAGCAAATCAGAACCAGACTCTGCCCATATAGAATTTACATTCCACACCACTTTATGTTAAATGTTCAAAGAATTTCCCTAAGTAGCTATAAATTTGGGAGAATTTGGTCAAAAGAAGGTTACTTTACCTCTCTGAACTGCAAGGACCAGGGTGGCTGACAGAACGCTTCATCTAGAAATTTTTTTAAAAAGTGAGCATAATCCATTAGTCAAGTAAAATAAAGCAGCTCTAATATATTATCATTCTTATTCAGATAAAAAAAAATGGCTGGCCAAAACAATTATGTTTACATACTCAAGTAACATTATTAGCACAATTTCAAGCTTTCTCCCTAATAACCATTAATGGGAATCTTTCTCAACACATATCAAAAACATGTTGGATTCTTTTCTCAATACTAAAAACCAAATTTTAAATTTTGTATCATATGTGTGTTTGTGTGTGTATATACATAAATATAAAAAAGAGTATACTTACCTAGTCCCCCAAAAATCATAATGTTTTTTATAAAAAGGTGTATCTAGTAAGCCAGAAAATATTCTAATAAATCTCTCTATATATTTTTTAAAGGACAGGAATAGAGTCTAGGAGCAAAGCTTCTCTTTACCATTCATTATTCAGGTAGCTGTCACACAGATGTAAATTTTTGTGCACCGGGCCTCTAGTTTAATATAATTTTAAACATCTCAAAGAGGTATAATAGCTGGCTTACCTTGCTGGTTAATTTATTCACTCATTTTTTTTCTTTACTGACTACCTATTGTGGCCAGGCCCTATACTAAGCACTAAGAGATAGAAATGCTGAGCAAATCAGAACCAGACTCTGCCCATATAGAATTTACATTCCACACCACTTTATGTTAAATGTTCAAAGAATTTCCCTAAGTAGCTATAAATTCGGGAGAATTTGGTCAAAAGAAGGTTACTTTACCTCTCTGAACTGCAAGGACCAGGGTGGCTGACAGAACGCTTCATCTAGAAATTTTTTTAAAAAGTGAGCATAATCCATTAGTCAAGTAAAATAAAGCAGCTCTAATATATTATCATTCTTATTCAGATAAAAAAAAAAATGGCTGGCCAAAACAATTATGTTTACATACTCAAGTAACATTATTAGCACAATTTCAAGCTTTCTCCCTAATAACCATTAATGGGAATCTTTCTCAACACATATCAAAAACATGTTGGATTCTTTTCTCAATACTAAAAACCAAATTTTAAATTTTGTATCATATGTGTGTTTGTGTGTGTATATACATAAATATAAAAAAGAGTATACTTACCTAGTCCCCCAAAAATCATAATGTTTTTTATAAAAAGGTGTATCTAGTAAGCCAGAAAATATTCTAATAAATCTCTCTATATATTTTTTAAAGGACAGGAATAGAGTCTAGGAGCAAAGCTTCTCTTTACCATTCATTATTCAGGTAGCTGTCACACAGATGTTCTAAAGTATGGTTTTCATGGAAGATGGCATTAATAATTCAAGTCTTTAAAGAACTCAGAAGAACCCTAAGCCTCAAATAGGTTTCTAAAAACATATATTGAAAATGCAAATAAATAAAATTTGGTTAAGCAGAACATTCATAAATATGACAAATACTAAATCCAACAAATGAAAAAAATAGAGGCAACCAAACAGTTGTTTCAATATTTAACAAGGTAACAAAATAATGAAATTTATATTAAAGGCTAAGAATGGTTGCTTTTATATACAGGCTCAAGAGTCTTACGGGTCCAATCTGTGTCTAACATTTGTGCTATGGAAATAAACATCTTGTACATTTGTAACATGAGCCACCAGTTGCTCTGAGAAATCCCAATTGAAATAGCAGTTATGACCCATCCGTGAGTCCAGGGATATCTGGTTGACATTAAGATGCAACTGTATATTAATACCTCCTTTAACAGAAACCACTTCCTTTAGGATTATTCACCCAACAACATCCCCACTACAATTATCATCAACCTGTGCATCAAAAAGGCCACTGTTTGAACTTCCATGATGATTTGAAATATAATTGAGTGCAAGTTAATTTTAAGAGGGACATAATGAAAGTAACTACATAAAATGGTTATAACTATCAGGTTAATTTTGGAATTTTCAAATGTTTTGTTTTTCATTTACTCGTATTATTTTTTAAAAAGGGGGTTTTCTCATGAAGACTGTCTGACCTCACTTTCCCTATCTCCAGGACTAATTACCATAAGCCACAATCTGTGCTTTATGTGTGCAAGAAAATGGCATGGCAAGGAAAACTAAGCAGCCTCTGACTGGATTACCTATAATGTTTTTGTTGGTAAAAAGTTTGGGTTTAATGTTTCTGTTGATAAAAGGTTTGGGTTTAGAGGAGAAACAGTTATTAGAGTTTCTTATACATCAATACAAATATGACCTCTCGGACTATAGAGCATTTGAAAAAGAAGTTCAATAACTCAGAAGTTCAATACAAACAAGGCAGGTTTGAGGTTTATTTACTATATTTAGCTCTATAAAGTACACCTTAAAAAAACAAACAAACAGTGGACCTCTTGTCCATCAATCTCAGGAACACAGCACCAAATATCCATCTCAAAAGATCATGTTTTTGTTGAGCAATATTGTGTTATTTCACATTTCACAGTATGTCTATAATTATTCTAAAAGCAAAACTGTCAAACTGTGTTCTACTGAACGCTACAGTCCTGAGATGTTATTCAAAAATAAACAAAAAGGGTATAATTGCCAAACAAATTTCAGAAACACTGCACACCACTTCTCAGAGGTCATAATACACTTGAGCATAAAAGACATATGACAGAGATGACAGAGAAACTCAATTTGTTTTAAGTTAACCTAGCACTTCCCAAACTAATCTGGCCATAAAGCTCATTTTCATGGTACACCTATCTGAGAAGACATACATTGATTAAAAAATAATGATCTAAGTAAATTTAGATAATAATCTTTACTAAATTTCTTATGACTAAATTTGCTGGGGTAGGTAACAGAACCTAGGAATAAGTTGTACCTATTCTTTTTTCCAATAAATAAGTCTTCAGGTAATTGCTAGAATAATAGCCAGGTGGCATTTTTCCTTCTAAAAAAGGGCTCCTGAAAACAGTTTCATGAAAAAAGTGTAAAGTCTCATCAAACCTTCTCTCACCTGAGAGTTCCCCACAGCATGCTAGAGCAAGTTTAGTAGCTTGAAAAGGACAACAAATATGCTGCCCCTCACAAAAGGAGTACTTGTCTAATGATCAGATGTAAGAAAATCACATTAGCCCTAGCCAGTTTGGCTTAGTGGATAGAGTGTCAGTCAGCCTGCGGACTGAAGGGTCCCAGGTTCAATTCCAGTCAAGGGCACATGCCCGGGTTGTGGGCCCGTTCTCCAGTAGGGGGTGTGCAGGAGGCAGCCGATCAATGATTCTCTCTCATCACTGAAGTTTCTATCTCTCTCTCCCTCTCCCTTCCTCTCTGAAATCAATAAAAAAATATATTTTTAAATAAAAGAAAATCACATTACAGTAATACCTCCTTTAACAGAAATCACTTCCTTTAGGATTACTCACCCAACAACATCCCCTAATATAAACAGGTCAGGTGTTTTGCAAAGAGCCTCTGATGTAGAAGACATTTGATTTTACAAATGCTTGAGGTCCAGAGAGATTAAGAAACTTGCCTACTCAGAGGGTTCAAATCCAAATGCAGACTACAAAATACTGTTTCCCCTGCAACAAGTTGTTTCAAATTCCTTACAACTTCTGTAAAGATTTGCTTAATTTTATCCCATTGTGGGTGAACATCACCCCGTTGTATGTTTTTACCAAACAGAACAGTTTTCCCCAACCGTTTTCATGTCACAGCACCCAGAGAACACTGTAGTGTTTTCCTGGCACAATGGGGTAAATGGTACAGCCCCTCCGGGGGGAGGGACTCAGGACCTTGGCACATGCTGAGCTCACGAGATGAAAGGCTCCAATAGAGAATACGAATACAATTTTTAAAAAATTAACCTGTTGACTATTTCCCACCCACCGTCAGATTCCACCCTTAAAAATAAAAACAAAAACAGAACTACATGCAATATTACTAGAAGAAAAACTGTAAGTTCCAACCATTTGAACAGGAGAAGGTGACACAGGAGAAACTAAGGGATCCGGATGGGACAGCTGAAACATCTCAGGTTTAAACTTGGCATTTGCTATCTTCACACATTCCTCAAGCGTTGTGATGAACGTATTACATGTGGCACTAAGTAGGGAAGAGGCTTCGTTCATGTTCTGAAAAATTACACACAGAGTTGAACAGACTCATACACGACTATGTAGACTCATGCACTACCTTATAATCAAGTACTGACTAGGACATCTGACTAGGTTATGGTCAAATCTATTTAAAATACGCTACATTAGAAAATTAAAGCCATACATGAACCATAATTACCTATCTCTCAGGCAAACAATGTATGAAATTAGATTCCAAGAAAAAATAAGTTTTTTATATTGATAAAACATGTACAGAATTTATCTTAGATAAACCTAACCTAAAACAAAACAAAACAAAACAAAACAAAAAAACAACCTAAATGGTAATTGTATAACTATCTGAATTCCAAAGGTGATCACAGCAATAGAAATTCTGGAGAATTACTTAGTGGCAGATACCATTCATGTCTGCCCCAGGCCCATTCTCCCATTTCTTCCTTGGTAGAATAAAAACTCCCATTTTTTTTGAAGACAGCAAAGTACTGCAAAGGGTAATTAGATATAAAAGAATATCCCTGTTATACCTCTATGCTGGGAGATGAATGATTCTCATCATGGTGAACAAATTCTTGAATTGTATGAACTTGCTGCATTAAAAGGTCACAGTAGAGGCGAAGTTCAGACATTTTGGTTTTTAGAGATTCACTGGTTTCACTTATTTCTAAAAGGAACATACATAAATATTCAATTAGATCATTTTCACACTTTGGGGGAAAAGCAATAAAATGGAATCATTTAAACAGCACGGCAGCGGCTCTCTCTGCGGAGCATGAAGTGCCTTTCCCCACCCTCTGCTTTCCCCAGCATGTCCTTTTTAGGAGCATACCCCAGCCTCCCCTCCCTCTTTCATCTCTCAAGGCTCTTATCTAACTACCTTTCTTCTAAACTCCAAGGGCCCTTCTACTACCTCAGTAACTTATAATTTCAGTTCCTTGGCTCTGAATTCTTTCAAGCTGAACTCAAGTCCAGCTCAACTCATCTCTAAGGCCTAGTGCCATTTTTCCGCCGCTAGCCTGCATCTGATGGCCCATTCCTGCCGTTCTGGGTATGTTGCCCTCAAAAATATGCTTGTGCCTTCCTTCTCCAAGCAGACATCCTTCCAGCCTTTCTCCACCTCCCTTCCCTCTCTTTTCTGCTCCCTCTCTTTTCTGTGCACCCTCTCTCTTTTCTGGAGCAAGCCCACACCTCCCTCTTTCATCTCTCATGGCACCGATCTTTCTCCCTCTTTCTCCTAAGCAGGGTTTTTTTAAAAGTAAGATAATAAATATAATATCTATAGTGTGAGACGTTGGAAATAGGATGCAAATACTCTAAGGAAACACCTTCTCTTCAGATTAATAGGAAAAAATTGGCAGTTGTATGTCTAACATGAAGTTTGGGTAGATTAATCCCCAGAGACAGGGTGATGACCACTGAATGTCTTATACAAGATATTTCCATTCCATCACTCATCTTTCATTGAAAAGTGCTTACATTTTTCTTTTGTGAATTGACTTTTCTTGTCCTTAACTCATTTTTCCACTTCTGATGTTTGGGTTTTCTCTTAATAATAAATAAATTGGTAATTTATAAAATTTCTTATACACTAAATGTAGCCATCTTTCACCTGTCCTTTATACTCTAAAATACATTTCAAGATCTGTCAGTTCTGTTTTATTGTATATTTTGGCATACAAGTATTTTTAGTTTTTATGTAGTTAAAACTATTTTACATAAACATTCATTTATTTTTTTGTTCTTTTCATAGCTTTATTTTCATATTACATTATTTTCAGAATTTTTTAATTAAGAGTTCACTTTTTTTAAAAAATATATTTTTATTGATATTTCACAGAGAGGAAGGGAAAGGGATAGAGAGTTAGAAACATCAATGAGCGAGAAACATCGATCAGCTGCCTCCTGCATGCCCCCTACTGGGGATGTGCCCGTAACGAGGGTACATGCCCTTGGCCAGAATCGAACCTTTCAGTCCGCAGGCGGAAGCTCTATCCACTGAGCCAAACTGGTTAGGGCAGAGCTCACTTCCTTTTGTTTAATAGATCTGGACAGACTAAACATTCAGCCATAATCTCAGCCACTCACTTACCAATACCTTCTAAACTAGAGGAATAAGCAGCAAAGGAAGGAAAAAAATACACATAGCAGATCCTGGTGCTTCTGCATCCCTGAGTCAGTGGCACTGCTTTGTGGTACTAGCCACAGAGCCACTCTAGCTAGAGTAGACCAAAGAGCTCTAGCTGCCCACTTAACCCCCTACTCAAATTTAAGCTCATCCCTTCTTTTTAATTGTAGTAAAATATGTTACTATTTTAATCATTTTTAAATACACAGTGTGCTGGCATTAATTACATTCATGTTACCATATAACCATTACTCCCATCCGCCTTCAAAGCTTTTTCATCTTCTCCAGCCAAAACTCTGTACACATTAAACACTAACTCCCCATTCTCCCCTCCCCTGGCCCCTAGAAAACACCACTGTACTTTCTGTTTCTATGAATTTGACTACTCTAGATACTCCATAATAAGAGCAGTCATACAATATTTGTCCTTTTGTGACTAGTTTACTTCACTTAGCATATCTTAAAGATTCATCCATGTTGTAGCGTGTGTCAAAATTTCCTTCCTTTTTAAGGTTGAACAATATTCCATTGTGTGTATATGCCATACTGTGTTTATCCACTCATCTGTCTATGAACGTTTAGGTTGTTCCCACCTTTCATTCCTTCTTATCCTACCCTTAGCCATACTCTTTCCATGATGTTCTTTTCATATATCCATAATTTAGTTGCTTTCACTAATTTAGATAACTTCTATTGTTTTTTAACTATAAAAGTAATATAAGGTCAATGAAGAATTTTGGAAAACCAAAAATATAGGAAAGAAAAATTGAACTACTACAATCTCACTATCAAGATAATATAAATACTATTGTTATTTTCACATTATATCTGCATATAATTGAATACCATACATTATTTGCTTTGCTTTTGATTTTTACCTAGTCCTTTTAAATTGACAATGTATGTACACAATAAAGTCAAAAGGTATACAGTGAAAAGTGAGTCTTCTTCCCACAAATTCCCTTTCCAAAGGTAACAACTTTATCAGTTCTTATCTATCTTTGCGGAGCTATCCAATGAATGGATATATAATGTTGAATCCCGTTTTTTTCAATTATCAGTTAACCTTGGGCATTTCCTCACATCATTAAAATTCCTTGTAAACATTTTACTGCCTATATATATATCAGCCTATGTAAGCACTATACAGTTTACTGAGCCATTCCCCTGAATTCAAACCTTTTCATTGTTTACAATTTTTTTTTACTTTGATGAACATCTATGTACATAAATCTACATTTCTGATTATGTCTTTGGGATAGATTACTTACTATAAGTGAACATGACAATTTATATTTGTGTTTAAGAAAATATTCTTACTGCAAGGGAAGTTACTTGTAGGGAGCTAACTGACCTGTTGGCAAATTCACAAAGAAGTCCCAGCTTAGAGGACACAGCCCTCTTAGCATAATTAGGCTTGACCTTATGACGCTCCCTAGATCTTATCTGGGTAGCTAATGGGCTGAGGGAAATGTAGCAAGTGCTGCCAAAACAAGTGAAACTCACAAGAACACTGTAACTATGGTGACCACTACCTTGTTTACCTCTGGCTATAAAATAAAGGCTCAGCTTGCTGTCTGGATCTCTCTCTGTGGCCTCCGCCGGGCTCAGGAAGATCCACCTAGACCCAGCTTATTCTCTTTGTCTGTCTTTTCTACATCCTTCGCTGCCCCCGCTCAGGCTCACCGAACCCTTGGCTGTGCTGGCACAGCACAGTTACCTTTTTCTTTTTTAGTCCTAGTGTCAGTCAGACAGGCTTTGGAGCTCCCCAGAGCAACCAGCCACCTCTGTCTTTCAGCTGCATTGACCGCCTTCATGTAGAAATGCTGCTCTCCTGGAATGATTAATTCCATTCTTGTGTTGTCTGCTGAATGGACTATGATGATAAACAAAGGAGAAATACAGTCATGGAATTAAGTAAGTTGGGGAGAATCAAAGCATCATCACTCTTACACAGTATTAGATGTTTCAGAAACTTAAATCAACAAACTATGAAGATGTTTCAGACACTTAAATCAACAAACTATGACTTAAGATGCAGGCAGTGCTGCTCCCTAAGGGGCTACCCTCCAAACTGCCATTCTCACATCTACCCCAGCTGGCAGTGGTGCCAGGCAAAAGAGAAAACACCAAAAATTAACTACTAAATATAATATGTACTGAGAAGTGAGAACTAAGAACTCCCTCCCTTGGGGCCAACTGTACTACCCTAAATACACATGAATAATACATGAATATGCAAGAACCATTATACTTATCACTCAGTTTTTACTGAATTCTTTGAAAGCAGAGTCTGTGTTTTGGTATCCCCCAAGCCTGGCATATAGATGAAGCACAACAAATGGTAACTATGGCCATGTTGTCCTCAAGTAATGGACACATCATAATCACTTGGAAAGCAAGAGTATTTTGAAGATCTTTTCCCCTCCATCCTCTTCCTCCTCTCCTACACAACCCACCTTGATGCTCAGACAAAAGAGAGCTCATCAAGAATTGTGCTCAGCCATATAGGGGTAAAAAAACAATGAATCTTGACACCTACCTGAGACCATATATTAAAATAAATTTTAAGCCAGTCACAGACCTAATATAAACCTAAATATAAACAGTAAAACAATAAAGCTTCAAGAAGGTAACAGAGGATTTCTTTAGTGGGACATAAAAATGTCTAATAACAAAGCTAATAAACCGGATTTATTGAAATTAAGAACGTGTGTTTATCTAAAGATACCATTAACAGAATAAACATGCAAACTACAGAGTGAGAGAATACCTTTGCAATATAAAAAATCATCAGACTATATAAAGAACTCTTACAGATCAACATGAAAAATAGCCCAGTTTAGAAATTGGGCCAAAGAATTGAAAAGGGACTTCAAACAAGGATGTTCAAATGGCTAATTATATCTGAAAAAAAAATACTCAACATCATTATTTATTGAAGAAACCTGCAGGAGGCAACCAATCAATGTTCTTTCTCATCAATGTTTCTCTCTCTCTCCCTTTCCCTTCTCTCTCAAAAAAAAATTAATAAAAATGTTTGAAAAAAAGAAAGAAGAAAATACTGATTTATAAACGTTCTAAATATTTATTTATGGTGATAAAGTCAGATTAATAGTTACCTTTTAGAGGAATTAGGGGCTAAGGGGACACAATAATTTCCCAGCATCTGGGATGAGGGTAATATTCTAATTCTTGATCTGGGTGGTGGTTACACAAGAATGTTCACTTGGTAAATGTTCTTCAAATTGAGTATTTAAGATCTGTGCCCTTTTCTATGAGTATATTATTCTTTTATAAAATGATTACTTTAAACAGAAAACAACAAAAATGCTGCCATGGCTTTAAAACATTGGGAATTGCCTTAGAATTCTGCCACTAATAGTCTTTTAAAATCCTCAAAGTTGGCAAATTTTTAAACTTTGAAGGTAGTTTGATTTCTGATTCTCATCAAATCTCATTTGGAATTGAATCTCGGGAATAAGATGAGATAAAACCATCACCCTTTAAAAAGATAAAAACTTATGCTTTGAACATGCTTTTCTTGTGTGATTTATAAAAATAAAAAATAAAAAACAAAATTAATCCCACATATTTCAGGGAATATGCAAGTAACAATACACCAGACTGGTGATTCTATATCTTATATAGTCATGACTCCCTGAAGGAGTTTAACATTCACACTCTAGTTTTTCCTTCAATTCTCTTAAAAGAATTCAATACTTTTCACTATCATTTTGCTTGATCTCTCCTACCTTCCTACCTACCTACCTCCATCCGACACACCCCAAACACACATACAAAAGAATCAATGGTTCATAAAATGTTCCTTCATGAAAATTACAGCATGACTTACTGCTTTATTTCTCCCATTTCAGAAAAACACAGTATGGAAGGGGGGAGGTTAATTTTCAGTAGAGAAACCTGACAAACTCTGCCTCTGCCAGGTGGTCAGGTTAACATTAAGAGTGACATGTCATGTTGATAGTACCCACTCTTTATATGATGAGAATGGCACTGTACCTCTGTGATTTTCCTCCTAAAACCCATAACCCCAGCCTATTCATAGGAAAAACATCGAATTCCAATAGAGGGGCTTCCTACAACATTCCTGACCAGTATTCCTTAAAACTATAAAGATCACCAAAAAAGAAAGAAAAGAAAAACATCTCTATTACTCAGAAGAGCTTATCTTCGATTCAGCCAAGAACCATTTTATGACTCTGACTTCATACTTTATCAAAAACCTACAGAGCTTCTTTAGAATTCAGCTTTCAATCTTTACAATGCCTTTCTACGAGAATGAAGAGAACACTTGTAGACTTAGCATGGACACTTAAGTGGCATCCACAAGAAACTATTTTTAAAGTCCATATTGGAAGATGTGCACTAGTACTTTAAAATTCAATTCAAAGTACGTTCATAGAGACAGAAATATCAAAAACTATGCTTAACAATGCTAAGTGCCACTCCTGAGTGCTAAGGAAATAAATGGTATTAGAAGATCCCTACTTAGTTAGAAATGCTTTTTTCCCATTTTTGGAGTATGCTGCAGAACCCTTTACTTACCTTTACCTAACTTCCTCTAATTCCATATATTCACTTACCTTTAATTTCACAAACTGCCATCTTTATACTTCCTTTGCTGCCTTTGCAAACATCATCTTGTGAATCATAGTAGGACAATATTCCATTATCTAAAACAAACCAACGAGGCTGCCAACCTACAAAATCATAAATAATGAAAAGTTAATAAAAAATTACTTTCATCACATAGAAAACTATGATTTCAAAACTTACCATCCATGTTATGTATTTGGCTCTAAAATAACATTCTGACAATGAATTTTTTAAATGGCAAGCCCTGCCCAAAATGTTCTGGCATCAATCTCCACTTTGTTGGGAGAGATTTCTGAGGAAATGCCTAGATCGGCATAAATATGGGGAGTAATACCTTTATTCTGGCTTACTACTTTCTCATTAACAACCCCTAAGTCCCATCCTCAAATACAGCCCTACCCTGGGTGCAATATAAATGCCCCCTTCTTCTAAAAGGGAACAGAGTTGGGCTATGCTATAATGGGGAGTGGGGGGAGGGGGGAACAGAAGACCTGGATTCTAGACCCAGCTCTACTACAATTCTTTAGTTGGATAACCTGGGACAAATCTTTTCATTTCAATAAATATCAAAAATGCCAAGTCTCGAGAGTGGACTGAACAAGAAGACCCCTCAGGTGCCACCTAGCTCTCTAATTCTACAATGTGACCTCCCCCTCTCTTATAAAATATGTTTCCTAAGCAAGCGCCCTTGCATTCAGTGAGTGCTGCTGGATGAATTCCAGTCTCTTACACAGAAGCTGCATACCCTGTGGTGAGCATGGATTCCCAACCACCCCTCTCTCCTTGCTCTGCTGCTGCACAGCTCTGGCAGAAATGCTAGAAACTACAATCATTCATTTAATTAGTATTTATTCAGAGACTAGAGCACACAACTATCACTAACAAGAAGTTGGGGATGAGGATGATGGCCTTCCTCAGAGCTCAGCTCCCACTCTTGCAAGCCAAACTCAGTATTCCCTGAAATCTTATTAAGCATGCTACTAATTTTTAACAGTTCACTGATTAGTAGCATGGCGACCATGTAGGAGGCAGTGTGACTGTCCCTGTTCTTTCTGTGACTATTAAACCACACTTCAGCCTGCTCATTTTGGACAAAGCCTGCTATATAATTACTCAATTCCATTTTTCCAGGGCTAAATAGTACTAAGATAATGACAGATGGGGGAAGTTGTTCTTCATCCTACACAGACCCAGGATATACCTAGCCAAAAACTTTTACCTGTAACACTTTTGAAATGACAATGCTGAGTCATCATAAAAAGGTTAAATTTCACAGCAAGGAATGTCATAATACAGTTCAGAGCCATGGATATCCACCAAAAAAGTTTTAAATGCTTGGAAAATTCTTTTTATGAAACACTATATTCCCTAATGAGGCCTAGCAAATTAGAAAATAAGTTCTTTTGGTACATGAACTTTATCTTATTCATCACTACATTCCCAGCACCTTCCTAGAATGGTGCCTGGTACAGACAGGTACTAACAAAAAACTGTATTTTTCAAGTGACTGATGGAATGAATGATTAAATACCAGAAAAGTGAGACAGTGCATGTTATCCATGAGTATAGAGGTAAGGAGTATATTCATGAGTATGTTGTATTGAGCATACATAGAAATAATAAAAACATTATCTTTCCAAATACTAATTCGCCTTGGCAAACAAATTATAAGCAGTGTGAAAAAACACTCCACCCCAGGCCCTGTGTGATTCTGTAAGCTTGCAATATTGTGATACAATGTCTTTAAAACAAATAATGAGAAAAAGGATTCACTTAGAATTAATAGCAACTTGAAAGGTAGCCATGGTTAATTAATCGAAGACTCCTCTTTCTCTTCACACCTTTTTGAAGAAATACTTAATAAAACATCTCTAGCCCCAACCTGTTTGGCTCAGTGGATAGAGCATCGGCCTGCAGACTGAAGGGTCCTGGATTCGATTCTGGTCAAGGGCAAGTACCTTGTTTGTGGGCACATCCCCAGTGGGGGGTGTGCAGGAGGCAGCTGATCGATGTTTCTCTCTCATCGATGTTTCTAACTCTCTATTCCTCTCCCTTCCTCTCTGTAAAAAGTCAATAAAATATATTTTTAAAAAAATAATAAAAACATCTCTAATTGATTCACACATTTATGAAGTATAGGGCTACATCTGTGAAAAAGACTCATAGGTATTCTCTCTTTTAAATTCCTTTTTTTAAAAACATATTCTTTTTATCTCAAACTACCAAATGTTACTGAAATCCCTCTTCTCTACAAAGGATTCTCAACGAACACTGTTACGGAACTGGAAGGTTCTTTAAAAATCACTCAGTATAAACAGCTATTCATCCTTCTGACCTAAGATGAACTAAAATTAATAATCAGCATGCCACTGAGCCAAATTTAAATTCTAAAAATGGAATTCTTCCAAAAAATTTAATTTTATCAAGCTTCTACAAGTGCATACTAGCAGTTAATTTAAATGCTCTGCAATGACTGAAACCTTAAGCACAAGTGGTTAAAACCTCAACCAGCTGGTGCTCAGTGCTATAGAAGATGGGAAGACAGCCAGCCACTAAGACCACATTTTGACACAAGAATAAATTATGACTCATCTCTGGAATCGGCCATTGCTCTGGGCTATGCATTAAGTAGTTTCTCCAAAAGACCTCCCAAGACACTGTGCTTATAAACATCTGCAATGAGATGATCATTTGCATATCAAACCACAGAAACTACTGTCTTAAAGTTAATATCTCATCTAAACAGTATGAAAATACTTAATAAAAATGTCTTTTTAAAATGTTTCCTATTAAAATATTTATAGAAACAAACTGACATTTTAGTGTGGACAAAACATCCATCTATCATAAATAATAAAGCATTTGGTGCTATAAATCTGGCATTAGCATTGTAATTAATTAAAAAAAAAAGATGGGCAACTGTAGCTCAGTGCTTATGCCTCAAAATGTTTATGGGCAGACTGTGAGCAAAGTCAAGTGGACACAAGTGTACCATACAATTACTAACGGTTTAATACTGTTGGCAGAGTGAATAAGTGGGCAACAAGTCAAGATTTGCCAATTACAATGGACCAAGAAATGTTTGCTATTTAATCTTATTTTAAACCCATTCCCCTTCCTCTAATTTGGTGAGATCATAGAATTCTGGACTGGAAGGCACCTTCAGGGTAAACCATTTGATCACCCTGGCCTTGGATTGAGCTCTTGAGAGAATAAGTAACTTGTCCTTACTCTTGGTTGATGGTAGAGATGGGACTGGCATTCAGACTTAAGACTCTTAATAAGCCAGGTTGTTGGTGTCATAGAAAAGGGCCCTCCCTGAGGCCTCCTTTCTACAAAAACCACCTAACTCTTTGGAGTTCTTCCTTGCAACCCACTTCATGGGTGAAACTGACTTGCCTCCTCCACTTCTGCACGTTGCACTTTCTTCCACTATTTCTCACACTTACCTGAAATCCAAAATATAAGGCCACCTCCATTGACAACTAACCCCTAAGAGAATATTACCCAGAAACAGCTTCCAAAACAATGCTTCTACGTCCAAACCTCAACCAGAGAACTGTTCAAATCAACCGTGTTGCTTAGGAAATGAACATTATAGAGAGAGAACATTTCTTAAAATTAAATCTTGATCTTAAAGGGCCCATTCTAGTCTTACACCCTGACAACCCTATTCACAATATGCTGAACTGCGTGTGAGTGAGGACAGAGATTGCAACAGCCCCTGGAGCGGCTGAAACTGTCCAGGAAGCTGCGGGAGGAAACAGCATTACCACGCGCGCAAAGAAGCGGGGGGCAGGTGCACCTCCCACCGTCCGGAAGGTGCGCCATCGGGGACCGTCTCCTGGCAGCGGCCGGATGAGCTCGAACAGGGGCACCGGGCGGGATTAAGCCCGAGGATCTGAGGAGCCCATTCGCGGA